>NW_024757805.1:1467500-1555000 GCF_018991925.1 Homarus americanus | reverse complement strand
ATTCCCGCCCTCAACTGCCAGGGCTCAGTCTTATACGAGACAGGTGGAATTAGCTAAATTGCACACCATTTTTACCAAGTATGGTCATCCTGTGTTTTGGTGTGGGACGGTTAGGTTAGGTTAGGTTTTACCGGGCCCCAACCCGACCCAAATTAGCCTAAACTATGCATTTGGATTGAGGACTCTTTAACTACAGCCTCATAGGATCAGAAACCCTCAAACTCTGGCCTATTACGATTGGAACCCCCATTAAGACTCAGCCCCAATCCAACTGGTTTCATTAAGTTGGGGCCCAAACACCTGTCACCAAGGGCCCAAACACTAAGGGCCCAAACACCAGTCTCCAGATGTAATCATTTTTAACACCATATTACGAATCTACTTTAACCTACCTTCCTCACTGCCAGAGATAGACTTTCCCAGGAATAATAATAATAATAATAATAATAATAATAATAATAATGATAATAATAATAATAATAATAATAATAATAATAATAATAAAAATAATAACAATAATAATAATAATAATAATAATGAGGGTGAAGACTCAGTTCTTTCCTGGGTCATCGATTTCGTGTCTCAAGGTTGACGCTGATGCAATGTGAGAGGCGCTCAATAATTCTTCATTAACTCTGTCACGTCTAGTTTCCCGTCGACTACCCCAACATCAATGGTTATATGTAATTGAGTTTTACCGTGAGTGTTGCCTCTGTTCAGTATATCAAAAGGTATATTGGTTCTGCCACTTGAGGGAGATACCAGCCTCCCTCCCTCCCTCTACCCTCATTTCTAAGTCAGTGGGATATGTCATTGTCAAAGTATTACCAGAATACCTTTAATGTCATACCTTAATTAATGTTACCTTTCGGAGTACCTGGACCATTAGGGTGTTGTGTAAAGGTGATCACATAAGACAGACGATGTAAACGAAATACCACGAACAGGACAGATGATAAGATGTTAAATCAATTATCAAAACAGATGACGTAAACCAATTAAACCCAGGCAAATCACACTAAACCTTAAAGAAGAGTAACTTAACAATTCGATGATATTTTTCTTAGCTTTGATTAGGTTAGATTAGCAATGGTTAGGCTTGGTTGCATTGTATCATGTACTCGAATTCACGCCTTAGCCTCCGTCCCATTCGTGGTACTTTTCTTACATTATCTAGTATAACGTTTCTGCGACAGCCTAGCACCAGAGAAACCCCCTGACCCAGGTTCAAGCTCTCCATAGCGAGCAGAACGTAAGCTTGATTGAGAGACCTAAGCTTGACGGGAGGTAGTAGCCTGACGGAGGAGGTCTTGGGTGAGGGTCTGGTTTAGCGATTATTGATAGCCAATACGCTTCATCCTCAAGTTTCATCATAAAACCTTCTCAAGAAAGCTTACTCAAAACTTATCTGCATGAAATATGAGGGAGGATCACTTACTTCATCAGGAGAGAGAGAAAAAAAAGGTTAGGTTAGGTTATTACACAGGTTGATTAGGTTAGGAACGGTTAGATTGGGTAAGCTAGGTTAGGTTACGGGTTAGGTTAAGTGAACTCAAATTAGGTTAGGAATAAGTCAGGTCAGATATATTTAAGTGTGTACCACCCATGCACCGTCTTTCCACCCAATGTACCGTCCCTCTCCACCTAATGTACCGTCCCTTATCACCCAATGTACCGTCCCTTATCACCCAATGTACCGTCCCTTATCACCCAATGTACCGTCCCTCTCCACCTAATGTACCGTCCCTTATCACCCAATGTACCGTCCCTTATCACCCAATGTACCGTCCCTCTCCACCTAATGTACCGTCCCTTATCACCCAATGTACCGTCCCTTATCACCCAATGTACCGTCCCTCTCCACCTAATGTACCGTCCCTCTCCACCCCTAATGTACCGTCCCTCTCCACCCAATGTACCGTCCCTCCACCAATGTACCGTCCCTCTCCACCTAATGTACCGTCCCTCTCCACCTAATGTACCGTCCCTCTCCACCCAATGTACCGTCCTTATCACCCAATGTACCGTCCCTCTCCACCCAATGTACCACCAGGGGAGAGACCCACAAGACAGGAGAGTTCAGCTTTAAAGTGTACATTACTGAGGTTCTGTCCAGCGCCCGCCGTGGTTTACCGCCTCGCTCACCCACATCAAAGTCCTCCCCACTCCCCAACCCATCCTCCCCACTCCCCCCTCCCCAACCCATCCTCCCCACTCCCCCCTCCCCAACCCATCCTCCCCGTCCAACTCCACTACCTCCCCAATGCCCCTCCTTCCCGTCCACCATCACTATCTCCCCCTCCCCCTCCCGTCGCTGATCCGGATTCATTACTGCCACACTACCGAGCCACACTACTGTGCCACACTACCTAGCCACACCTGCTGTGGAATCGGATCCAAATTAGGTGTATAAGAGAGGCATTAAACCAATAAACTAACCTAACCTAACCTAACCTAACCTAACCTATCTCCTTCATATAGTCTTCCCAAACAGACCCTTCGTGTGTATATGTGTGTATATATGTATGTGTGTGTATGTATGTATGTATGTATGTGTATGTATGTATGTATGTATGTATGTATGTATGTATGTATGTATGTATGTATGTATGTATGTATGTATGTATGTGTGTGTGTATGTGCGTGTGTGTGTGTGTGTGTGTGTGTGTACATAACAAGGGTCACAGCCAAAAATGGCCCCTTCCCCCCTGTGCCTCGTATCGTCTCTCTCCCCACAACATTATTTTTCATCTCTGTAATTGGATATACAGTCTGGCTTATGAAATACCACTTCCTCTTTAGGTGTGGGGTTGTGTTTTAGGTGGTCCAGGGTGGGGCGTCTCTCTTGGCTTCACTGATGGAGGAATATTACGTGAGGGATCTTTTTATTTCTTGTTTATCCTTGGTTTAATTACTCGATGTTTATTGTTTACTGTAGGTTGTTTAAGGTGTGGTTAAATAAGTTCCAGGTACAGTAGGTCTTAATCCTGATAAACTCTAATCTAATCTAACGTATTTTAACACAACCCAAACAAATATTTTTAAACTGATTGGCTTATAAAATCATGATAGCCTAATGTAATAACTGCATAACACCACACCACACCACATGACCTTCACACCATACCACACTACCACCACACCACATGACCTTCACACCCCATACCACACTACCACCACACCACCCTTCACACATACCACACTACCACCACACCACATGACCTTCACCCCATCACCACACCACACACATGACCTTCACATACCACACTACCACCACACCACATGACCTTCACACCCCATACCACACTACCACCACACCACATGACCTTCACACCCCATACCACACTACCACCACACCACATGACCTTCACACCACATACCACACTACCACCACACCACATGACCTTCACACCCCATACCACACTACCACCACACCACATGACCTTCACACCACATACCACACTACCACATGACCTTCACACCACACTAACAACAAACACACAAGCCACCTATTTCACCAGCAGGCCCTCTGTACCCATAATACTAAGCTTAGAATCACCTTTAAACAGCCGGAAATTCTCTCACTGTTCCTCACGGCGAGAAATATTGGACATTAAGCCTTGAAAACTCCAGCACGGCGGAGCATCATAACAAAACACTTGAGGTAAATGTTGAGTTTATTATATTCATTTGGGTATAACTTTTGAGGTGTAATGAAGTGTATGTGAGTTCGTTTTTCGTCTTTGTTATTTGTCAATTGCCTTTCTCACTCTATTTCTCACTCTCTTTCTCACTCCCTTTCTCACTATCTCTCTCACTCTCTTTCTCACTCTCTCTTTCTTTCGGATTCTCTCCACCATCTTCCATCTCCCTTTATTTCTCTTTATCTCTTTCCTCTCTTTTACCTTCTGTCTCTTCCTTATCTTTACCTCCTTCCTTCCTTCCTTCCTTCCCTTTCCTATCTATCCATCTATCCCTCCCCCCCTATCCCTTACTTCCCTTACCTATCCCTCCCTCTTCCCCCTACCTATTCCTCCCTTCATCCCTATTCCACCCCCCTCCCCCATTAAGGCCAGACAGGATCACGCCAGTCAACGAGTGAGAACAGAACACAAACACCCCCCCTCCCCACACACCCACACCCACTCCCCGCCCTCACACCCACTGTTTACAACGCCACCATACACCTTTACCAGGCCCTCATAAACCGACCTCCCTACCTCTACAACTCAGACCCACACGCGCCATGGTGACACACACACACGGCGGGGGAAGGTCACGGTATACTATAAAAAAATATGACAGACAAAATACATAGCTACGGTATATATTATTTTACATACGGTATATAATATTTGCATAGAGAGTGACCGATAGAGTAAAATATATATATATATATAAATTCCATTGACACTAAGACCAGGAAAAATAGACAAAATATATTGACGAAAATATATAAATTACATACAGCACGGTATACATGAAATATACATAGCCTACTGGATGGGACAAATGATATATCCTACTAAAGAACCCCAAAAGACATGATATATGCGATAAATTATATAAATCACATAAACTAGTTCCTGTGCATAAATTAGTATCTGCTAATATCCTCGCACCTGTGGCTTTAACTATATCAATTAACAAGTTTACCTGAACTTAAAATCATCTACTTGCCCTCGTATCTCTGTCTCTCCTTCTCCTCTGTATCTGTTACCTGTCCTCGCACCTGTAATCATGGACTCGATACACACCTTCAGTGAATTCAGCTCAGCTCCACCACCTGGTAATTTCAGAGAGTGTTTTCAGATAATCCAGACTAAACCTCTCTACCCTCACGACGGGAAACAGCGCCCACGAAGTAAACAAGAGAGTGGTGTGTTGTGACAGGTAAATTATTCAACTAAAATGATATGTGTAGGAGGTAAATAATTCAAACACGTCGACAGATACAAATACAACGATAAATACAGTTACAAAGACATACAATTACAGTCACACGAACACAGATATAAATAGAATTACAAATACAGTTACAAAGAAAACTATAGTGACATAAAATACAGTTCCTGATACAAATACAGCGAAAAATACAGAATAGAACTAACACACATACGTAGATCAACAGATACTGATAATATTAACCTAAATCACAGACACACACACACAGGTAAATCCCAGAGGTAAGAAAGATTTAAATTATAATGCATCGCCGCAACAGATCCACAATGCAGCCGTAACAATAATGACTCTGAGGTTAAATAAAGAGAAAAATTTCCCTGTTATTGTCACCCACAAACTGCCTCCATTACACCTTTATTATCCCGCCACACTGCCATAACCTCCTCCTCCTCCTCCTCCTCCCGTCCCACAGCTCACCTCACGCACGATTCATAATGACTTCAACACACTAATAAAACCTGAATTCTGGCAAGTGTTTTAGCCAGACAGACAGACAGACAGACAGACAGACAGACAGACAGACACACACACACACACACACACACTTTAACTCAGCATACAGATGTTAATTTAAAACTAACATAAAACTAAGAATGACCCGCGCAATAACTTGACTGTGGGAAAGAAACAGCACATAAAACAAAGAGGGAGAAATAACAAAGTCCCAGTCAGTCGTGAAACCATCATCAACATCATGACTGGTGGGACGGATTTACGAGAACCAGAGAACCTCGTACAGTATCATGTATTATGGCTATAACAAGAGTGAGTCCTGGTGGAGAGCGGGAGAGATGCATAATCCGCCTCAGAGTCCCGCCGGTAACAAGGCTAATGGACGATAATGCACCACCCCCTCGTCCCCCTTACACACACGTCATATCACAAACTAAGATGATGTAATGAGGCGTGAGGTTTGGTGAGGAGAGTTGGGGAGGTTTGGTGGACCGCAGAGAGTAAGTGAGCGAGACTTCCATGACGTTTGCCCCACACACACACACACACAAACAAACAACCCGAGTAGTGTCCACATGACCAGCAGGAGGGAGGGAAGTTATGGGTAGTAAACTCCAGTGATTCTTGGACCTCTTCCAGTTGTAGCGTGGCTGGAGCTCTGATAGTAACCAGCCAGCCAACACAGCCAGCCAGCTCATACCACCATCACGACTCACTTGAATATGACCACAAGGAACACATTTTTCCACTAGTAGTTTTGTTGTTGTCGTTTTAAGAGGAATTTTGTCGTTCAAGTCTAGAATGACGGGAGACTTATCTCGTTCTCTAAGGCGAGTAACACATACAGGAGGAGACGCACCAGTGTCTCCTACATCACCCTGGAGAACATACATCACTCGCCTGCGATAAGGAACAACCAGCGTCTCCCCGTCCATTCATCACGTCGGACAACTTTGTTTACATCCTATTGATTACCACTACAGTCACCAGCAACATGAATATTTTACTCTTACTACTGCTACTACTACTACTACTACTACTACTACTACTACTGCTGCTACTACTACTACTACTGCGACTTATTACTACTACGTGGATCTGATAACCCGAGTCTACCACCACCACCACTGCGACAAGTGTGGTGGTGAAGGACAGTTACCACACCACACCACACGCTGACGGACCTTGAGTACTGCCGCCGAGTCGCGCACACACCCCACCACATGCTAACACTCCCTCCCGCCACACAGCCCAGAACACGACTGTCCTCCTCGCTGTGTTGCCTCCTCCCTATACCCCCATCCCTCCCCTACCCCTCCCTCCCTCTCTCCGTCTCATACCCTCTCTCTCTCCCTTTCCCTCTCATCATCATCATCCTTACCATCATCCACGCGTCCACATGAATGTCGTGTCGCTCAGTCATTATACATGACATCATTTATCACCAGCTTTCCCCATTGTTCAAGAGCTAATTCTACACATTTTCCTTACCTCTCTCTCTCTCTCTCTCTCTCTCATTCTGTTTTTCTTTGTTGCTATTATATATTCAGAGGAGCTCATACTTGTCCCTGGAGAAGTTTCTGGAAGGAACCTTTTGAATGAGATCTTTGGTTATAATCTGTGTGTGTGTGAGAGACCCCGGAACAGAACATCACAGAGAGGATTCAATAGAACTTCTGAAAGGTTCTGAGTTCAATATATACCAAGGATCTCTCTCTCTCTCTCTCAAATTCCTGGTATTCATAGTTACAAGGAAGGTTTACAATGCTACAATTCTACAATGGGGTCATGCAATGGGATCATGCAGTGGGGTCATGCAGTGTGGGCCATGAAGTGTGGGTCATGAAGTGTGGGTCATGAAGTGTGGGTCATGAAGTGTGGGTCATGAAGTGTGGGTCATGAAGTGTGGGTTTTACGCAGGTCCAGTGTGGGTCATGTAGCGTAAAAATAACAGATCTACAGTGTGGGTCATGCAGGGTAAAAATAACATAGATCTACAGTGTGGGTCAGGCAGTGTGGGTCAAGCAGGATAAAAATAGCATAAATCTACAGCATGGGTCAAGCAGTGTGGGTCATGGAGGCAGCGTACGTCAGTGTGGGTCGGAGTAAAGGCTGTGAATGAAACAGATCAATGAAAACCTCCTCGCGCGTCCCAGAGCTCTGCAGTAAGCTCCCTCCCCCGAAATGGAACTATCGACTGGGACGACCCACTCCCCGAGGCTGCCGCTTCCGGGGGGCTCTGAATGGAAACCTCTGAATGGAAACCTAAGACGTGTTCCGACGACTGTTTGGGGCAATGGTTCTTATTGACACCGAAAATCGACAGAAAAACAAAAAAATTACTTAATCAAAAGGTAAATATAAAATGAAGCGGTTTTATATAAGAATTCCATAAAAAAATAATACAACTTCAGACCAGATTTTCCCTTGTAAACGATACTAATTAATTTCTCACATGACTTCAAATAAATATAAGAGGCCTAGCTTGAACACCCCCCCCCACCCCCCCCACCCTCGCACCTAGGCCTATCCCTAAGTTCCTCCTTGATTTGAAAAATAAAACCTACAAAGAAAATGAATAAAGAAAACCCCCAAAAAAAGAGGGTAATTGGAATAAATTTCGAAAAGGTAAAAAAAAAAAGTCAAAACTGCCCAAATAACAAATACTTTCACTCCGGAATTGTACCCGAAAAAGCGACCTGTGACTGGTGACCTAAAACACCTGTGCCCACCTTTATTTGCATGACGTCTGTAGGTAAAAGTGGAAAGCGAATTCTTGAACGAGACTGAATGCAAATAACGCATATATAATTTTCTCTTGTATACCTGAAGAAAAAATTAACACAACACAAAATATTCTGATGTGTGTGTGTGTGTGTGTGTGTGTGTGTGTGTGTGTGTGTGTGTGTGTGTGTGTGTGTCGAAGGCTTTAAAGCGAAAAGCGAGGGAAATAAACCTTGAACGAGAGAGAGAGAGAGAGAGAGAGAGAGAGAGAGAGAGAGGCATTAACACCCTCCCTAGTGCCAGTGCCAGTTGAATAGATTTCTTTTACACTGAATAGCGAGAGAAAAACCTTCAACGAAAAAGAAATCAAATGGAAACGAATTATTCTCTTAATAATTGTTTTCCATAGAGAATAACATAACGAAAGAAGAAAAAACTACAGTTACCAGCGTTGTCCGAATGAATGTTTTCACGCCGAAATGTACAACGAAAAAAAAATCAATTAACGAAACAGAATGGAAATGAGACGATTTTTTTTAAACGAACCCGGATGAAAAAGATGAAACTGGTGAATAGAAAAAATCATAAAAAAAAAGAGGGAGGAAAAAAATGTGAATTGGTGGAAAATTAAATTCTTTCATGGCGAATTAGTGTAAATTCTTCAACGATGAATTGAGCAAATAACGATTTTTGGGTCTTTTTCATATAAATTCTAGTAAAATAAATATGGGTCACTAAAGGTAGTCTGGTTCACACACACACACATGCGCGCGCACGCACACACACACACGCGCGCATACACACACACATGCGCGCGCGCACGCACACACACACACACACACACACACACACACACAGACTGACGTTGACGAATGGGCCACATACAGGTTGATTCATGCATACGAGGATTATGAGAAAGAGAAGGAGGAGGACAAATTGGAAGAGAATGAGGAGGAGAAAAGGGAAGAGGTGGAGAAGGAGGAGGATAGAGAGGAAGAGAAGGAGGGGGAGAAAGAGGAAGAGAAGAAAGATGATGAGAAGGAACAGAAAGAGGAGGAGGAAGAAGAGAAAGAGGAGGAGGAGGAGGAGGAGGAAGAAGAGAAAGAGGCGAAAGATGATGAGAAAGAGGAAGAGAAGGAAGAAGATGAAAGATGATGAGAGAGAGAGAGAGAGAGAGAGAGAGAGAGAGAGGATGATGAGGAAGAGCAGTGATAATATTTACATGTGTGATAGTTCACCCTTAAAGCAGTCTCCGCCTAGCCCCGACCAGCGCCCGCCCGCCAGCCACACTTTAAAGGAGACGTGGGGATCCTGGGGAGGGTAGGAGGATTGCAGGACGAGGGGAAGGAGGGAGAGAGAGTGTGGGAGTCCTTGGAGGGGAGGATAGGGAACTTGTTGGAGGGAGGTGAGGATGGGGAGATCCTTAAGAGGGAAGGGTGAAAGGTAGGAAGGGCGAGTAGGATGTCCTTAAAGGGTGGGGGGGAGGAAGGAAGGAAGGACACCACACTAAGGACAATGACTGGTCTTTCTTGGCCTACAAAGGAAGTCAATTACTTTACCTGATCTATATTTACCTGTGTTGACCCCCTTAGACCTCTCGCTGCCTCATTAATGTTATTACTCTCTCTCTCATTAGCGAGATTATTACGAGGTTCAGAACTTAAGGACCGGGGGAGTATAGTGTTAAGTGGGTCGTGACTTCATTCTCACAACAGGGATTGCTTTTAAATTAGAGAGAACAAAACCAGAAAATGAAGGCCGTGTTATTGTGGAGGAGGAGGAGGAGGAGGAGGAGGAGGGGGAGGAGGGGGGGGGTCAGTCGGTGTTTGTAACCACTGGAGGAGGAAAGTTTCAAAAGCTGTGAGGAGGGTGAATAACTCTCCTCCCTCCATTACCATACAACTAACACTATCATCACGTCTCCAATGCCACGTTTTTTTTCTTAACTCATTGTAACTCACTCACCTGCCTATCCTGATCTGACTGATAATGTCTCCCTCCCTCCCCTCCGTGTGTGAGAGAGACGGTCACCCTTAATGAGAGGTAAACATTTATTACCTTAACTAGACCGACACATAACCCTCGTCATAAACTGGGTCGACTTAAAACAAAACAAAAACGAATAATTTATTGTCTGGGGGTAAAGAAATGGTGTGTGTGTGTGTGTGTGTGTGTGTTCAGGGCGTCGAGGGAAAAGCTCTCAAACTTTACTCGTAAACGACTCGACCTGGGAATAAATCCGGCACGTGACATCATTAGCCACCCCTGACAGCCGAATAGAAATTGATTATCAGGCCGAGTTGATTTTCGTCTGCCACCTTCGAAATTGCGCTTGCCCTACCCCCCTTCCCCCACCCCCACCCACCAACCCACCCCTTCCTTTCTTGACCCACCTTCCCCCTCCCCTGCCTGCCCTCCCCTCCCCTCCCCCCCTTCGCACAGTTTTACCTGGAGTTTTGCAGGCGAGGGACGTAACCCGTAATCAGGTGTGCGGGTTTTGTCCAGATTTCTCGGTTTTTACTGGTCAGGTTTTGTCCAGAGGATTTTCGTTTGGTTCAGGTTTTGTTTTTTAGATTGTGTTTATGTCCGGGTTTACGGTTTTTTTTTCTTGATTCTAATTTTGTCCCAAGTCCACCTTTCACTGTTTTACTACTACTGTTGTGGCCCTCCTTCTGCCACCTGTGCCCATGTCTCACCTGTGCCTCACCCTGTGTCTCACCCAGCCCACCCCGTGTCTCACCTGTACCCCACCCCGTGTCTCACCTGTGCCCACCCCGTGTCTCACCTGTACCCCACCCCGCCCCGTCCCTAAAAAAAACCTTTCTATCAGAGGTTTTGTTCCATTGAAATTCTGGCTGACAGTCGAGTAAAAACGACCACGAACACCGATACTGTGATCCCAATAAAAGGTGATGTACGTACGTTAGTTCACACACACACACACACACACACCAAATGAGAGTGGTCGTGGGTGTGTGGGGCGGGGGCGGGGGTGGGGACTGATAGTGGGTTTCTAACAATATAAAAGGAGTTAAAAGGTCACACTTTATCAACTAGTGCACGGTACTTGACGGTAACGTACGATACGTCCCACCAGCAACAGTATGTCATCATAAGTCCCTTCTAAGTTAATTTCACAGAGTGTCCGTGTGAAACAAAGGAGTCTTAAATTTATGTGTGCTGGGTGGGAAAGCTTGCTGAGTGGCCGCCGTTAATGGTGCCTTATAGAAGGCGCTGCTGGGGAGATACTGAGCTAGAAAGGTTGCTGAGGGGCTCCCTCCAGTATTTGGGGAAAGGAGATGTCACAAACGCTCGCTGGGTGACTCCTCCAACAGAGAAGTGTCACGAGAAACGTTCACTGAGTGGCCCTGTCAATGAACTTTCAAAAGATCATCATACGCTCGGTGGGAGGCCCGTGTTCGATGAGTGGCTCCTGGGGTAACTATATTAAACTTTAATGAACCTTCAACAAGTCACTTTTATTCAGGCTGTCCGTATTGTGCTCACTGACTGGACCTGCCAGTTAGCTAAAGTGTGACTGTCAGTGACAACAGAAAAATACAGTTTGGGTACAGTTACACAACACAGATAATTGGTAAAAAAAATCCACATTTACTGAATCAAAAAGGTTGATGACAACTACAGCGGTTGTTTTTGTTTGTGGCTTTATTAGTTTTTATTAAAATGCTTCCCTGTCCCCTCCTCCTCCTCTCCTTTCACTCTCTCCATACAATGTGCATCCATCTTCTTCCTTCCTTCTATTTCTAATCTCTCTTCCTTCATCTTCTCCCTTTCCTTCTTCCCTCCTTCTTGTATTCTTCTTCCTCTCCTCTCCCCCCGTTCTTATCACAAAATCACGGCATGAAAGGTATAATAATAATAATAATAATAATAATAATAATAATAATAATAATAATAATAATAATAATAATAATAATAATAAGTGTGTGTATGAGTATGTGAACAAACACACAGACAGACAGACACACACACACACACACACACAACAAAACACCCCACACTAGCCTTCATTAGACTAAATTGACAATACACCGAGGGAGGGAGGAGGGGAATAACAAGCCAGGTGCTAACTATCTAATTGCCAATCACTCTCTTTAATAAGGCAATTACTTCAAGTTGGACCCAGCGAACTACCGTAAGCTTAGGTGAGTTAGTTTATTGTTCAGGTGAGTTAATGTGTTTATGTGAGTTAGTTAATTTGTTCAGGTGAGTTAATTTATTGTTCAGGTGAGTTAATTTGTTCAGGTGAGTTAATTTGTTTAGGTGAGTTAGTTAATTTGTTCAGGTGAGTTATTTGTTCAGGTGAGTTAATTTGTTCAGGTGAGTTAGTTAATTTGTTCAGGTGAGTTAGTTTATTGTTCAGGTGAGTTAATTTGTTCAGGTGAGTTAGTTAATTGTTCAGGTGAGTTAATTTGTTTAGGTGAGTTAATTTGTTCAGGTGAGTTAATTTGTTCAGGTGAGTTAGTTAATTTGTTCAGGTGAGTTAGTTTATTGTTCAGGTGAGTTAATTTGTTCAGGTGAGTTAGTTAATTTTTGTGAGTTAGTTAATTTGTTCAGGTGAGTTAGTTTATTGTTCAGGTGAGTTAATTTGTTCAGGTGAGTTAATTTGTTCAGGTGAGTTAGTTAATTTGTTCAGGTGAGTTAGCGTAAAAATTTCCTCCTGAATTTGATCCAATGGAAAAAAGAAGTTTATCAAAAGTCCCAATGGGAAATATTTGCCTCCCGCACTTGAGACACAATAAAATAATGTTTCTCAATGGCTCTTATACAATATCCCCCAAGACTTGAGATACAACACAAGGTAAAAAGTGTGTCCAGTTACGACATGGTCCAGTTACAGTTACGACATGGTCCAGTTACGACATGGTCCAGTTACGACATGGTCCAGTTACGACATGGTCCAGTTACGACATGGTCCAGGTCAATAACATCATTATATCCAGTGCTAAGTGTACCCCTCGAGTGTAACAGTCGGGTTCGTTCATATATAGTTTTTTTACGTTACGTTACCTAACCTAACCTAATGTAACATAACATAACATCCATTTATAATACCTAAACCTACCGTCAACCACCACTAACACCACTACAACAACCACCACCACCACCACTACAACCACCACCACCACCACCACTACAACAACCACCACTACAACCACCACCACTACAACCACCACTACCACAATCAACTACCACCACTATCACCATCACTACCAACAGCACAGCCAAAATAAATTGAGAGATAAGCAGGTGTTGTGGCGGTCCCCGACAGGATAAAGACATCGCCTGGTAGAGGACAATTACCCCTAAGACGCTGGGTCACAAGGTCAGTCTTCCACATTGTCAAAGTTCACAGAGTTGGGAAGACTTTGAACTCCCCCTCGTGACGTCAACCCATCTGCTGTCTGGGTACATCGCATTTTGGGGTCCAGTACAGGGGGTGGGGTGATGGGGTAGGAGGAGGAGGGGGATGGGGGTAGGAGGAGGAGGGATGGGGGTAGGAGGGAGGAGGGGGATGGGGGTGGGAGGAGGAGGATGGGGGTAGGAGGTGGGGGTAGGAGGAGGGTGGGGGTAGGAGGATGGGGGGTGGGGTAGGAGGATGGGGGTGGGAGGAGGATGGGGGTGGGAGGATGGTAGGGATAAAAGATAAATTATTACCTTTATCCTCTTGGTCACTGTACACAACACCATCGTTTGCTTCAGGTACACACACACACTCACACACACACACACATACACACACACACACACACACACACTCTTCACCTGATCACTCGCTAAATATTAATGTTATTCCATGGTTAAGTCGTCGCACAGACTGACATGTACTCCTCAATCTGTCCTCAGGATCAACAAGAGACACGACGTGGCCTTAAAATGTACAGTAACCAGGGACGGAAAACGCTAAAATGGTGACACAGTTTTGATAAGAGAATCATCCATGGAATATATTTGTGAGGTTTTCAGTAAGTTCCGACCAGTCCACAGTTAATTAAATGCGACGATCACAAAGTTGGGCCGTCAGCTGTTACACGAGGAAGTTTGTTGTGAAGGTCCAGTTGAGTCCTCCCGCAGACTAGGTCACGTGAGGAAAGCGGTATAAGCACCGTGTGTGTACGTATCTTTTTAATACTTTTGTTGATAACGTAACTCTAAGACAAGAAGAGTTATAATCTCCTAAACTCTGTAAACATTGTACTCATTATGAACTCCACACCTTGTGACTCACTCCTTCACCTCCACACCCTACGACCCACTTCTTCACCTCCACACCCTGTGACTCAATCCTTCACCTCCACACCCTACGACCCACTCCTTCACCTCCACACCCCGTGACTCACTCCACCTCCACACCCTACGACCCACTCCTTCACCTCCACACCCTACGACCCACTCCTTCACCACCACACCCAACGACCCACTCCTTCACCACCACACCCTACGACCCACTCCTTCACCTCCACACCCTGTTACTCACTCCTTCACCTCCACACCCTGTGACCTCCGCCAACTGGTCCGAGGCCGTCACCAACACATCTTCCCCCTAAACAAATATCCCTCCTCCTTCAGACAGGCCTGACTCTTGACATTATTAAGGACCTGCCACGCTTTGTCATAAACAGCAACAACGAAAAAATACAAATAAGAGCCTTCCCTCTGCCCTCACCCCACTCCCATTGTCTTCACCCCTCTCCCACTGCTCTCATCCCACTCCCATTGTCCTCACCCCACTCCCACTGTCCTCACCCCACTCCCACTGTCCTCACCCCTCTCACACTGTCCTCACCCCACTCCCACTGTCCTCACCCCTCTTACACTGTCCTCACCTCTCTCTCCTCTACCATCCCTTACCCTTCCCCTCCCTCTGACCTCGCTTGTCCTTCCTCTCCCTCGCCTTCCTCTGGCACATAGCTATATTTTTTCCCTTCCACCTTTCCTAAATCTCCTCTCCCCCTTGATCCCCCTCCCTTCTCCACCCTCACCACGCCCCTAGTAGCTGTGTGATGCGCCACTGGTCTGACACACACAAAGCACGTAACATCTCCTCCTTTGCCCTACCATCCCTCCCTCCCCAGAGTGATCAATGCTCTCCATCAGTCTCCCACATCACCACCACCTCCCAAACATCTCTGGCCTGTGTTTATCCCATGACGAGAAACCTCTAATTATTGTTCAACACGGTGTAAATAATGTCTCTTTGACCCAACCCACCCCATATATTAATTCATGTTTGAGGTTTAATATACACCCTAAGTCAGGTTTAACCCCCCCCCCTCTTCTAATTGACCCCTAACTAATTAATCATCTTTAGAAGTGTTTACGTTTTATCACTCTAATTTATATTTATGTTTGAACTACCCTAATTAATGGTAAAGTTTTAAATAACCAACTTAATAACAAATTATAGTTTAGTATTATAAATTATGCTAATTTTTGTACAAAGGTCAACTAATTACTAAGAGTCAGTTTACAAGTTGTCGAGTGAGTCTATTATTCTGTCTTCTCCTCCTTTACTTCCTTCCACCTCTACTAATCGACTACTTCTTGCCCTCTTTCCTCATCCACTTCTTCTTGCTCTCTTTCCTCATCCACCTCTTCTTCTTGCTCTCTTTCCTCATCCACCTCTTCTTCTTGCTCTCTTTCCTCATCCACCTCTTCTTGCTCTCTTTCCTCATCCATCTCTTCTTGCTCTCTTTCCTCATCCACTTCTTCTTGCTTTCTTTTCTCATCCACCTCTTCTTGCTTCCTTTCCTCATCCACCTCCTACTGTTCCTCCAATTTTCCCACAACACTTAACAAACCCTGTAGGTCATGGATGCAAGGTCAAGCAAGGTCTTATTTACGAGGTCACGCGAGACCAGACGAGGACAGACGAGACCACAAGACCCCACGCTACGCCCCAGGAGTCCCGGCGAGGTCACAAGATCTTACACAAGGCCACTGGAGGTTTTAAGAGGCCACTGGAGGTCTCACGAGGCCACAAGTGCCACCAAAAGTCAATCCGGTAAGTGTAAACTCAGTCCATTGACCCGAGACTACCAGAGATTACCTCATCGATCCTCTCTCTCTCTCTCTCTCTCTCTCTCTCTCTCTCTCTCTCTCTCTCTCTCTCCTTTTTCTATCTCCATGTCTCCCTTTCTTCCAACATAAAATATCCACAATACCCTTATTTATCTTCCAGTGATGATGATGATGATGATGATGATGATGATGATGATGTATGCCAAAATGCATAGTATATTTCTTTTATATCGTAATATTTAGAAGACGCCCAAACAATACATTATTTTATGGAGATTAATATATGATGAAATTATTCTATGTCTCACTTTTATTTTTCAGACGACACGAGTCAACCTAACCTAAACTAACCAGAACTAACGTAAGATTTTTAGGTCAGGCTAAGTCGTGTGTGTGTAACTCTCACTACCAAACATCACAAGTTTCCCGCAGTTCAGTTTCCTCCTGTACTAACACTGGATAGACCAACCGCCCGAAAGACACATCGATACATCAGGTGCCACTACAGATATCACACAATCTGATGAACATCTGTATACAAAGATGTTCACATACAAAAATATAAGTAGACAAAACTCACCTATGGATTCAACGCCAACCCGCCAGAAAGTAGTTTTAAAATATTCTTACCTGAAATAAAAGAAAACAGACATTAGAAATATCAGAGAAGAAACCTCCCTCAATTAAATGCTAATAGTATACAAGCATAATAATATGTGTGTACTGCATATAATTTATATATTACCCCGGAAATATTCAGTCAACAAGACCACAATAACTGTATAAAATCGATCCATTCCCAACAAAAATACGCTAAGGTTGTTATATTGTGTTGACTGCCTTATTTAACAAATACATAATGGCTTAACAGTATTATTATGGATTATTTGCATTAAAACTGGCTATGAGGAAGGTATTTGTCGACGAGGAGATACCTTAGATCCCCCTAGGAATGTTAGGAAAGAAAATGAGTCTAATCCTGGTGTTAGAGAAAACGAACATACCAGGACACACTGTTGTATTATCTGTTACACACATGGATTTACTGTATTTCATGCTTCAACAACATATAACACAAATGTGGATTATACAGTACTTTCAAAATAGTGTAATATCTGATACATCTCAAGCTTATGTAGTCTGATTCATATGGAGAGGTGGTCATGACAAAACTTAAGTACAAGTGAAGATCACAGGTATTACAAATATTTATCTCGTAATGTTTAAACAATTCTAAAACATTTTTCTTCTATGATATTTCCACCGAAAATTAAGGATAACCGAGATATTAATCGTTCAAGATTATTACTTTCGCTCGTTCACAAGTGTCGCCGTGATTTGTTTTCTTACGGCCCATTGCTCTAGGCCTCCGTCTTCGCTCTTTAAGCGTCTGCAGCATGAACAACGGGTTAGGTTAGGTTTTCTTGGTTGGTTGGTGATATTATTTGTTATTTAATCTAAAAAAAGAAATCGAACTTTTTCTGTTATGATTGTTGGGTGTAGGGGGAGGGGGGGGTGTAAAAAAAATAAAAAAATAAAAAAATAAATAAAAATCATCAAAATACATCGGAAAAACCAATTTTTAATATCTAAATAAAGACCGGTGTGATACTATAAATTGACCTTAGAAACGTTCTTCGGTGATTTATAAATATCAACCAAACTCTGAAGTCTTGTCTGTTTATAAAGTCGTGAAATATGGAACACCTGAGTCTTATTATTCTCAAACATCTCGGTTCATTCCGTCTGACCGATGTTTCAATGTTCCAAAACCCCTCCACTAATAACTAGGTCCTCCCTTGTGATCTACTGGTATAGTACATTGTTGTACGCATACATATTTTTATCTTCTTTTGTGACGCTGTAATACACGACCTAGGGGTTAGATACGTCATATGCTTTCCATAACGTGACAATTTGTGAACATTGGTTTGGGTAAATAACTCTTACCTTCACGTCACCCTCCTTATGTAGTCGTCTGCTCCGCTCCGCTAACCTTCAACATTTCACTATAGAAGGACCAACGTTATCGCCCGCGTCATACTGGCACTTTTGACGTAATTTTCTTTCATCTCTCTGTCTGCCACACACACACACAGTACCAACACGAGTCATTCCTCGTCTGTCACTCAGCTGCTGTCCCTTTAACCCCGGCCAAGGACTCCGAATGTAAACAAACATATCATCATTAAAAAACTGTTTGTAAACTTAAGCAATTTATTAAAAATGTATTACTGAATTATATTAAATTTAGTTATTTTACGTGGCTCAATGTGTTATTTTATAAGACTATCCTCATTATCGAGTATGAACCTTGACTTGACCACGGGCATCGGCGACTTTTGGTGTAAGCCAATCAGGTGGAAACAAACACTTCGCGACACGCTCCAGGAAAGACGACAACTGCCTATTAGGTAGTTATCACGTCAATTACTTCTAAACTCATTATCGTTACTCAGTACAGATTAACATTATATTTTCTAGTGATAATCTTATCTTAAATAACACATTTTCTTGTTTTGTTGAATACTAAAGTTTACAGTATAATAAATTTTTGTTCGTCATGTTTTAAATTTTTTATATGTTTGCATTTCTTAAGATATAAACAGACAAAACAATCATCATTTATAATATCAGAAGCCGTAATTTTTCTCTAGTAAACAAAATAATTAGTTAAAATTAATACTGATTGGATAAATTATGTTGCATTAAGGTCAGGTTGTGTTAAAAGATTATTAGATGGAGTCAGTTGAGGTTATGTCAGGAACTCTACTCCGCGGATCAGTGAGGCCTTGAGAGTGAACTTTGAGTGAATGCTTGGAATTTAATTAATAATTTATTTTCAATTGGTAACTTTAAAATGTCAACAATATTTATTAGACAGTGTGTTGGGCTGTATAAAAACACCACTGCCACAAGAGACACGCCAGGCTCGCTGTCGTCACCTGGCAGGGCTACAAAGGCCTGTCACCCCTCACTACCCATAGTCAAATATCTCTGTGTTGTTCCTGCTATATATAACTACGTAGGATGGTGACCTCTGTCGGTACTTCACCATAAGTATTAGTAATGATGACAATGAGAGTTTATTCTGGTATTAATTTCAGTAAGTAAAGATAATTAAACAAAAAACAAACATATTAGTGTGTCAGTTTCTCTTATTCTAAAAGTTGATGATAAATAAATAACTCAGCCATCACCTGTCTTAGTGACGTCATGATGGCTATATTATTACTCCAAGATGCTACAGGTAATTATTTTGTTTTGTTTTATTGGGCACTCCCCTACATCCTTGTGTAAGGTGAAGCGCAGAAGCGTTTACAGCGCCCAACAGGGAAGCATGCTAAGTTCATGCTTGCCTTTATGTCTCATGAGTTAAGGGCGTAGAAGCCTGAAAAGTCAGTGGTTTATGTCATCAAGTTATTGGAAGCTCCAACAACTCCCTGAATACGAATTCGCAACTTTCGACTTACAACAGGTACCTACTGTACTGCTAGGTGAACAGGGACTAATGGGGGCTAGGAAGTAAGTCCAAACAACTTCCACCGGCCCGGGAATCGAACCCGGGACATCTTGCTTACAATGTAAAAGCGATACCGCTTCTACCACCCCTCCCCCCCCAAGATGCTAATGTGTACTGTATGAAGGGTCAGGTTAGTTTAGGTTAGTTTAGGTTAGGTTAGGTTAGGTTAGGTTAGTTTAGGCTAGGTTAAACATTACCAGTCACCCAAAACTGTGAATGAAACCATCTATGTTTAACAGTATGTCACGAACCATCACCACAATGAGAAAAAACGGTAGAGAAATGCTATAAATAAACCGCTAAAACAAATTCTAAAAAACAATTAGAACAATTTGTCACTGATTGGTATACCTCTAAGTGTTGCTCAAATCCTACCTCACATAAGGGCCCGGTAGCTATGTGAATCAGGGTCGCCACAGTATACTTCCGCCTTGGTCTGAACTTATAATTTAACTCAAGATATTCACTAATTTAATTTGTTACCTTTCCTTAAATATATCCCCCTGTGTGTTGGCGAGAGGCAGTGCTATATAGGTGATTTAAATAGGAAAAAAATATAGTAAAAGTCCTAAGTGCCAGAATTTAAGTGCCAGAGTTTAAGTGCCAGAGTTTAAGTGCCAGAGTTTAAGTGCCAGAATTTAAGTGCCAGAGTTTAAGTGAGTTTAAGTGCCAGAATTTAAGTGCCAGAGTTTAAGTGCCAGAGTTTAAGTGCCAGAGTTTAAGTGCCAGACGACTCTTAAAATATCATGTTTAATTATCTGACAGGTAAAGGAAGGAACCAGAGAGTAAAACAGATGTCAACATAATATTCCTTGTAGCTTAACGTCACATCATAAACTTTACTTCAGCGAACGTCTACAGTAACTACATATAAAATAATGTCTACTGTAGTTCAGGTCGACGTAAATAATCACAGGTAAAACATTCACTTCATATGAAAATGTTGTGTAGGAATGTCTCACTTGATCACGACCCAGACAACGGTGTAGGGGGGGAGGGAGGGAGATGGGAGGCGGGGGCGGGAGAGGGAGGACGAGAGGAGAGAGGACAAGGGAGTGGAGGAAGAGGCGAGGGAGAGGAGGACGAGGGAGAGAGGACGAGGGAGAGAGGACGAAGGGGAAAGGAGGATGAGGGACGGGGGGTAATGGAAAGTGGGAGGAGAGGGGGTGATTGGTGAGTGGGGAATGGGAGACGAGCGAGAGTGGGTAATGGGAGAGGAAGACGAGCGAGGAGTGGGGGAGAGGAGGGCGAGTGGGGGAATGTGGGAAGAGACGGGGGGGGGTTGGGGGATGACGGGGGAAAATTTTTGCAGATCTCCCGAGCCATGGCGTAAATCGGTCGCCGTAAGGAGTGATTTAAGCAGCATTTGTCATTTTTATCACTGACAGACGACCCCACGAAGCTAACGACCGCGACTCTAACAGTGATGTAGGTCCTGTGTGGTACAACCCTCACTGACAGATTATCAAAATGTTTTATATATTTCACAAATTTATTTTTTTAATACGAAATTTATATTCTGAAAAAATTAGTTATCCTCTTTAATTTATGTTCTATATCAATTATATATTTTAGACTATTTATTACATCACCTGTGTTTTAGTTAATTCGTTTTTCATTCAATCATAATCTGTATCTCATTAAACTAGTTACACTTGTCTTCAATTTTGACAATAATCAAAATCAGAAAATAATATAAATGTTCCTTCAATGAAACTAAAAACCTCAAAATTCTGACTAAAACCCTTAATTAGATACATTCCTAAAACCATCAAACTCAAATCAAAAACCTTTACTCACATACAAAATTACAGGTACACATATTAAACCATAGGTACAGGTGAATAAAGTTCTCTCCGCCTCAAGCTGTGATAACGGAGGTGGGCTATGGACCTATTTGTGTTTATAAAGTTGGCGCCTTAACACCGACACGGATATAAACGACGTCAGTCTATAAGGTGACTCTTGTTTACGCTACAGTGTGGGTGGTGCCTCAAGTGCAGAAATAGTTCAACTAAAAATAAAAAACAAAATATCTCGTTTATCGTATAATGAACGACTCTCAAACATTAATATGTAAATTTTGGTTCATATCGCACTAGTTAAGTCTACTGTCAGTATATGTTCTGTCAGATTGGTTATTTCTGTCTGTGTGTCTGTTGTTGTTGTTGCTACTACTATACGTCATGAGGGCCAATGACCTTCTGTGTAAGCAAAAACACTCTCCGGGTGCACCTCTTCCTGCCAGGTACTGTGTCTGTTGGTAGTTTTGTTCTGTCTGTGTGTCTGTTGGCAGCCCTGTTCTGTCTGTGTGTCTGTTGGCAGCCCTGTTCTGTCTGTGTGTCTGTTGGCAGCCCTGTTCTGTCTGTGTGTCTGTTGGCAGCCCTGTTCTGTCTGTGTGTCTGTTGGCAGCCCTGTTCTGTCTGTGTGTCTGTTGGCAGCCCTGTTCTGTCACAACAATGTAACCCAGAATAATGACGACTTATTCCACCCTGACACTATCATCAACCACATCTTATTATTTAATGTTAAAATAAATCCCACTACTTTATTATGACTTGAACCAATAATAATAATAATAATAATAATAATAATAATAATAATAATAATAATAATAATAATAATAATAATAATAATAATAATAATAATAAAAATAAAAATAAAAATAATAATAATAATAATAATAATAATAATAATAATAATAATAATAATAATAATAACAATAATAATAATAATAATAATAATAATAATAATAATAATAATAATAATAATAATAATAATAATAATAATAACAACAATAAGGCTCACAAGTATAAGGTACAGTATGTAAGCTATTGGATCTCAAGTTACAATACAACACCTTTTAAAGAACACTGTATCTCTTATATATCTGTAAGGTTGTTTTAAGGATAATTAATACACTTTAAGGAGATATTACCTTTCGGAGTGTTATTAATTTAAGGCTTTGGTATTATATTTAAGGTATGGTAGTGTATTTAAAGAGATGCATTACATTTTAGGGAGATATTTTTTTTTAGTAATACATTTAAGGGAGAATTACATATACAAATAACGAAATAAGATCATCCCATTAACCAGAGTGAAGGTGGGGGGGAGGGGGGGTATGACGTCAGTGAAGGAGTGTCGATGGAGATAAGCGATAGGCTGAGAAGCAGGTAGTTAAGTATGACGTCATTAATCACGAGAGCTAAATTAATGAGAGGGTGGCTATTACTCAGTGTTAAGCCAGATCATTAAAACTCCGAGACGGTGTTTATCTCCGAGATGTCATTAAGAGAGCCAGGGATGTAATTACCACTATCAGTCAGTCAGTCAGTCGGTAATAGAGAGAAGAAATAACAGATTCCTTTGTCATGGTAGAGTTTCTGAGCAATATCGCCGCCATTTTTCGCCATATGTGTACAGTACTTATCATCAGCCAATCAGATGCGTGCATTTACTTCCTGTTACGGAGGAAAATTGAATTGAGTAATTAATCTCTCAAACTACTACTAATGATCGTCTAACTGTTGTTGTAACTAACTTAAACAATGTCTCTGTTATAATGGCGTCGACATTACACTGAGACTGTAACCTAACTAGAAGCGTTTATCTTATCTTTTAGTTACGATGACATAAACAACGAACTTATGAACCTTTGAGAACCTCAACGGGGCAGATGAGTGAGCCCCCCCCCACAGGTGTACCCCCCTCACAGGTGTACCCCCCCCACAGGTGTACCCCCCTCACAGGTGCACCCCCCTCACAGAACACCTCCCCTCACAGGTGTGCCCCCACAGGTGTACCCCCCCCCTCCACAGATGCACCCCCCATCTGGTGCACCCCCCACAGGTGTGCCCCCTCACAGGTGCACCCCTCTGCAGGTGTACCCCCCCTCACAGGTGCCCCCCCACTCCAGAGGTGCCCCCTCCCCTCCCCCAGTACCCCCTCCCCCTCCTCATAACCAGGAGGTCGGGGGACTGAACCAGGGATTAAGACGAGAATTCTAATGACCACAACTACTACGCCGGTTTACACACACACACACACACACACACACACACACACACACACACACTTCACTCTCACCATACCATTAGTCGGTCTGTGCCTTAGTCATCATACTCCAGAAAGAGACATCATACAGATAGACAGACAGATAGACAGACAGACAGAAAAGGCACGGTACTGACAGACAGACAGACAGATAGAGACTCGGCACAGAAAGAAAGAGGCACAGTACAGACACACAGTACAGACACACAGACAGACACACACAGACAGACACAGACAGACACGGACAGACACGGCCCTCGGTAATCAAGCCATACAGCGAGCGTGGTGTCACTCAGCCCGGCCATATTAGTATTTCCGGTGGTGTGTAGTTTATGGGCGGCGGCAGCTGGTCCAGATGGTTCCCAAGGCCCTCTGTGAGGCAGCAGGTGGCTCGGATGGTCCTCCTGAGGCCTGGCCCAAGAACAGCTGGTGCAGATGGTTGTGTTGCTACTTAGTGAACCTTCCCCACTATCACAGATGGTACTTAGTGAGTCTCCGGTGGCCGAACAAATCCACGTAAATATTTGGAGGATCCGCAGATGGTGGTAGATGGTGGATACAGCTGGGCGAGGACACAGATGGTTACTATGTGGTGTTATTGAGAGAGAGAGAGAGAGAGAGAGAGAGAGAGAGAGAGAGAAAACAGCTGGTGGTGAAAAAAAAATCCATTACCGTGACCATCTGTACAGCATAATATATCAGCTTCTATATATCTTCGTGAGTAAAGTGAGAATGAAATAAGACATCAGCTCTAAATTCTCAAGCAGTCGTGTGTCAGGCATTTTTCCTCTCTTAAGTGTGACCAGAGAACTCCATCAACTACGGATGAGTCTCAGCGTAACGTGGACACCATCTTTCTTGACGTATGTGTATTTTTTTCTTTCGTTATTAATGAAATTGAAGACTTTTACTTCACTCTCTGTCGTTCAATTCACTTTTTATTCGTTTTGTCATTCATTCAATCTTAATCAATTATGTGTCATTCATTTACTCTTCATTGCTAAAACAGACGCCTTTCTCTCATGGTCTTCCTCACACACACACACACACACACACACACGCACACACACACACACACACACACACACACACACACACACACCAGCAGTATACGTCCATCACCCCAGCAGACACCACGCTCTCATGTCCTTGCCGCTGGGATACTAAACATACGAGACTCTGAGACACTCCTGAACTGCCCTGGGACATTGAGCTGTGATGTGTGTGTGTGTGTGTGTGTGTGTGTGTGTGTGTACTCATCCATACATAACATCCACACATGTAAACATACCTCGCCATATATCTCCACCTTTACAAACAAGACTCAGGACGCGTGTGTCGTGGCTCAAAACTAACCTGAAGAATTAAGAGATGGATCCCTCCCTTCATCATCACCACCACCAAGGTGTTGATGTTTATGGCAGTAACCCACAGCAGACTGTAAACATTCACCCCTACCCCCCCCCCTCTCCCTCCCCTCCTCCCCTCCTTCCTTCCTTCTTCCTCATCCTCCTCCTACCATCACCAAGACACATGGGATGCCTTTCAATGTTAGCCACACATGCCAGATCTCTCCCTGAGGAGGGTGGGGAGAGCAGGGCTCATGTGTGTGTGTGTGTGTGTGTGTGTGTGTGTGTGTGTGGCATGTGTGTGTGTGTGTGTGTGAAATGGCCATTCTTGAAACCCAGGTTAGAGTGGTTGTGGCAGGCAGGAAAGGGCTTGCCTGTGGCTTTAACTCCTCTTGGCGTCAAACATGAGGGGTGTATGGTGTCCGTGTGTGTGTGTGTGTGTGTGTGTGTGTGTGTGTGTGTGTGTGTGTGTGTGTGTGTGTTGTTTAAGGTACTTCAAGGATTCATTTGTAGTTGAATTGGACTCCCCGAGTTTTAAACACCTCAACTGACTCTCTCATTACAGGTGTGCGTTTAGCTGAATCGTAATTACTTTAAGGTAAAGATTTAGCTGAATTACTTTAACCTGAAGCAAAATTAATCCCGCCAGAACTGACATCATCTGATTAAGCTCAAGCTGATAATCAATATTAGGAAAACAAAATTAATCTGATTCTCATAGTTATAGAAGAAACAAGATGTAAATAAAAGCTTTAGCTGAATCTGGTCAAAAGATAAAGTTTCTTCCATGTCTCGTTGGACTCGAATAGCTTCTTCAGTAGCTTGCCATCAGCACCGGGTAGCAGTGACTCATCTAGTGACCAAAGTTTAGCTGTGGTCCTCCCAACACTCAGATAAAACCCAAGTACTGCAAATGACACACAAGACGCTCTCACTGACCCCAATATTGACTTTGCTTCTTCCTTCTTATTCCTCTTCGTTTTTCTTGCCTGTCTTCTTTATTTCTTGTTCTTCTTCTTCTTCGTTTCCTTTTTCGTCTTGTTTAATTCTAATATTTTTTCTTATCTCTCTCTCTCTCTCTCTCTCTCTCTCTCTCTCTCTCTCTCTCTCTCTCTCTCTCTCTAAGTCACCTAATCAGCGTGTGGAAAAGCTTCTGTTTAAAGTTAAAATCCCCAAATGTTTACTTTTACCTTCGCCTGCTGACAATGACTTTGATCTTTAACCCAATGACCTTCCCAAAAACCGATCGATAAGGACCCTCTTCTTCTTCTAGACATTTTCTTTTCTTCGTACCCTGAGAAGCGAAGGTCATGAATTGGCTCCCGTGTGTGTGTGTAACTAAATAACATACCCCACATACTCACCAGGTGTATGTGGGGGGGGAGGGGGTATAACTAACATACCCCAGGCAGGTGATGTAGTGTTAAAAGGTATACCGTGGCTGGTGGCGGCGGTGCCCACGACAGATGTGGACCAACGGTGTCACAACAAACACGTTTTTACTTCAGGCCCCTGGGGAGGGTTCCTGGGTTAAGGCTCTCAGGGCACTAATTAAGAATAGGGTACCTGAGCAAGGATTAGGTGAGGTTAGGAGCACCAGAGTTAGAGTTACCAAAGTACTCATTAAGGGTTTGGCTCTTGAGTTATAAGGGCTTCAGGGTACACACAGGGCCCCGGGGTAAACGCTTAGGGCCTAAAGGTAAAGTAATTGATCCCTGATTACGAGTATAATACAGGGATGAGTGTGAGTCCAAGGAGAGAGGTGAAGGAAGGGTAAGGGTCTGGGTTAGGGAAGGTCAGGGAGGACCAGGAGGAGTCAGGGGATCTGGGGCGTCAGGAAGATGAGTTAGTGGTCTTGGTGAGGGAGGATCAGGGAGACGTGGCTGGGAGTATAGGTAAAAAAATGCCCCCCCTCCCCCCCCGCCCTCATGCCTCTCCCTCACACTGCTTTCATCCCTCATTCTCACCGTCTTCTTCCCTCATACTTCTCTCACATATTTTCATTCCTCCCTCATTCCTACACCCTCCCTATACCATCTGGCACCTATTGTTCTCAAGGTAGGGGGAGTAGGGGGAGGGAGGCAAGAGGGGTAAGGGTGGAGGTACTACCCTTGTTTTGGCACATGTGGCTTGTGGTACCCCTCCCCTCATTTCCCCTCACTTCTCCCCCCATCTACCCCTCACTCCCACCCCTCTTCTCCCCTAGCCCACACTGATTAGTCTTCAATTAGAATATGACTCCAATGTATGTGATCCACTGACCTATATATACTGCTAATGAATTTGATGTATTTCCTTCTTTGTGTACGAACTTCTGTCCTGCATGGCAGTGAACAGTGGCATTACCCACATGAATCTGACCGACGTATATGTATGTATGTGTGCGTGTGTGCATGTATATGTATGTGTACATGTATATGTGTATGTATATACGTATATGTATGTATATGTGTGTGTGTGTGTTTACATATATGTATATGTACTGTCAATGAATATGATGCAACTCTTTGTGTACGAACCTCTGTCCTGCATGGCAGTGAACAGTGACATTACCCACATGAATCTGACCTCTATACATTTATAGTTGTTAATGAATATGATGTATTTCTTTGTGTATGAACCTCTGTCCTGCGTGCAGTGAGAAGTGATACCACCCTCAGTGTCAAGACCTGACTGAATTACTCAGAATAGGCAAACTGTACTACAAGCTCTGCCAATAAATTTGTTAAACTAAAAACTCTTCTCCCCTCACAATAACCTCTCCCCTTAGTGGTGTCCTCTTCCCTCTCTCTTCCCCTTTCCTCTCTCTCCCCTGATCTTTCTCCATCTCTCTCACTTCCTCTATCTTCCTCCCCTCCCCCATTCCGCCTTCTCCCCTCTCATCCTTAGTGGTATCCTCCCCCCCCACCCCCACCCCCCACTGGCCAGGTTAAGGTACTCGAATCTTATCATGACGCCCCGCAATGTTACCAACGCCATCAAAAGAACATTACTCTACCTTGAACACTGTTGACTTTTACTTGAGCACATTGGCAACACTTGAGCCAGGGGATATGTGGCTCATGTGTGGTCATGTTCATAACTCACTGACTGACTCACTGACTGACTCACTGATGGGCATGTTTTACTCGTGATAATCAGTCAGTCATTCAGTCAGTCAGGCAGGTAGGTAGGTAGAAAGCATTTCGTGTTTTGTGTTAAAATCAATCAGATAATCTCTCTCTCTCTCTCTCTCTCTCTCTCTCTCTCTCTCTCTCTCTCTCTCTCTCTCTCTACTTCATCTCAATATAACAAAAGCAATGACGGACGTGTAACCACCGCTCTGGAGGTGTAACTTACGACCAATGAGATGTGCTGGAGGAGGAGGAGGAGGGAGTGGTAGATGGTTGGAGGAGGAAGAGGGTGTGGCAGGTGGAGGAAGAGGAGGAGGAGAATGACTCACAGGTGTCATCAGTCCGACACACACACACACACACACCATTATGTTAATTACAACTCGAATTACCACACCTAGCTGAGTCTGTCTGCTGTAACATCATAAAATATTTACACCAAGCTCTTATCCACATACATACATACATACATACATACATACATACATACATACATACATACATACAAACATATTGAGGATAGGAGTAAATCTGTAACGATATTTCTCCTTTTTGTCATAGCATTTTCTTGTTGCTTTCCACGCATTTATCTCTCTCCTTGTTACACCTCCTTTCTTCTGCACCCCCCTTCATCCATCCTACGTAACAGGGAATAATGAATAAAAATAAGTGATAAATGAAGATATGAATCCCCATCAATTTCCATCAATCTCCGTCAATTCCCACCAATACCCATCAATTTATCGCTAATTATAAGTTAAACCATTTCTTCCATTATCTTAAACTCTATACTACTGCTCATATGAATTCACAGCTGCTGATAACTGTGATAACGACCCGATTGTGTAGTTGAACCTTTCTAACTATTATCTTCCTGTGTCGGGGAGATCGAGAAACACAGACATCACAATAAAGGGGAAGACATAACAGGAAGACAAGAGAGGAGGATAATAAGTACTGACAACGAAAACAAGTAGAAATATCCAACTCACACACTTGGTCACTGGTCATCCTCAACACCCCCAGAACTACGACAGAAAACCTCACGTCTTAAACCACGCGTGTCGACGGCCTTCTTCCCTCACTCCCCGTCGGCAAAATAGTGTTACAAGTCTCTTTCCACCAGAAAAATAAACCTTCAAGACAGTTGTCCCAAGGGTGTGTGTCCCCTGGCGACTACAGGGGGGACGTCCGCTGGCCTGGCAGGGAGAATCAATCAAGGGGCGACAAAAGTTGAGTCAGGGTGCCAAGAAGCTGCCAGCCAGAGGTTCCCGCGCAAATATTGGCGGCAAAATGTTGGTGATGAACCTGACCAATAAATCTTTAGGTGGGAACCTCTTACTTGTACCTGTTGTATCTGGCGGTCAACTGTGTCGCTTCTTGTCTGTCTGTCTGTCTGTGTCTGCCTGCCTGTCTATCTCACACTCCCTACGTATCCGCCCCTCTCTGTCATAATGTTCCATCTGTATTGTCATTTCTGTCATTTCACTTACTATAATCCTCCCTTTCTAGCATAAAGACAGTATTTACGTTTTCTTATGATTAATTCTCTCTCTGGCCAGGATGACAAAGTGGCCACAGACCCAAAGTTAACAGTTGGGCCGTTTGTCACTCAGCTGCTGCCAGGGTGTTCAACATGACCCAGACCCCGGTGACTCAGCTGGTGTGTGTGTGTGTGTGTGTGTGTTAAATTATCATACTCAGGGGTTTAAATCATCATACTCAGGGGTTTAAATCATCATACTCAGGGGTTTAAATCATCATACTCAGGGAACAAAATCATCATACTAAGGCTTAAACATCACCTCTTCTTCTTTAATTATACTTCTAATAAAACCATTAAGTGTCTCCCCTGTTCACCATGTCCAGACGCCCGCCACCACAGCCACCCGTCTCTCGTCTGGATGGAGAGAGATAAAAACACAATCGTCTGAGGCGCTGCTGTGGACGGCCGGGTTTGTCTATTATGACGAGAGAGAGAGAGAGAGAAGGGGGATTCCTCACAAGCTCGACCAGACGACAGAGACACCAACACTAGGATAAACATCATTTTACGAGTCTCCCTCACCCATAAACCTCCCTTCCCCCTTATACCCCCTTATCTCCCCTTACCCTTCATCCTCATACCCCCCTTCCCCATCCCCTCTCTTCATAACTTCAACATTTTCAACAGTTATCCATTGACGTATACATGACCAACAAACAAATGTAAACGTCACTACTTCACCCCTGACGTCACTACTCCACCCGTGACGTCACTACCTCACTCCTTTATCAAATTACGATCGAGTTTTTGGCCGTCAGTTTCTCTCGCTCTTCATCTCCCACTGGCCACAGACACACACTCGGCCCCCAACACAACTCTAAGAACGGTTTGGTATGGTCTGGGGAGTCTCTTACCCACCCAAGTCTATAACTTATGGTCAATATACCTGTATATATAATTACGAGCTTTTAATTGACCTTGATCTATAATTGTCCTGATCTTTGGGTTTTCTTTTTTTAGTTTAGTGGTTCATGGGCATTTTTGGCGTGAGTTTTAAGTCTTTAAGTCAATTTCTCGTAGTTATTAAGTTCGAACAGGTGTCCTTGATCTTGACCTTTCACCTTACTCTGATTCCAAAACTAACAAAAAATATAACACAAATAATAATGATTTTTTTTTCACGGACTTTCTAATCTATCAAACTTCTTTTTCACGTTGAAGTCAAGATGATCATTTTATTTTTTCATCCCAACATTAAAATAATAATAATAATAATAACAATAATAATAATAAGATACGGTACATTTCAAAAACATCTAGTGCTGGAGATAGTTATAGGTCTGCCCCATATCGTCAAGTGCTGGAGATAGTTATAGGTCTGCCCCATATCGTCAAGTGCTGGAGATAGTTATAGGTCTGCCCCATATCGTCAAGTGCTGGAGATAGTTATAGGTCTGCCCCATATCGTCAAGTGCTGGAGATAGTTATAGGTCTGCCCCATATCGTCAAGTGCTGAGATAGTTAGGTAGGTCTGCCCTCATATCGTCAAGTGCTGGAGATAGTTATAGGTCTGCCCCATATCGTCAAGTGCTGGAGATAGTTATAGGTCTGCCCCATATCGTCAAGCGCTGGAGATAGTTATAGGTCTGCCCCATATCGTCAAGTGCTGGAGATAGTTATAGGTCTGCCCCATATCGTCAAGTGCGGGAGATAGTTATAGGTCTGCCCCATATCGTCAAGTCGTTTATGTATCTTAGACGTTAACACAAGACGTTAAGTTGTAGCCAAGACGATGGTGGAGAGTTTTATGTGTGTGTGTGTGTGTGTGTGTCACAGTTATTGATGAAAGGTGAGGAAAGTGATGAGAATGAAGGAACAGAAACATGAGAGAGAGAGAGAGAGAGAGAGCAAGTTATCTCTTTTAAATGTGTTTTATCTGCTAATGCAACGGAAATATTTTTGTTTTCCTCTTTATTCTTTTATTTTACTTCTGTTGTTATCGAGGACATTGCCACCTGTAAGCTTCCAATGCATATAAAACACCTCATCCGCTGGTGCCGTGTGAGTGTGTGTGTGTGTGTGTGTGACGCTGTGTGTGTGTGAGGCTGGCAGTTTCTACAGCAGCCCTCACTACACCGCCACCACCATCCCTACCACCACCACTCCTAAACCTACCCACCCTACTACCACCACCCCACCCAACCACATCCCTACCACCACCATTACATCAACCACCCACTATCACCACCACCAGCCCATGACAAACAGACTCAGTATCCAGTATATTACCCAGCGGCTGCCTCCTCCTTTACGATGATCCATAACACAACAGCCCAGTAAATAATAGTAATGACTCCAGCAGCCTACAGTTGTACCGCTCGAGTCGGGGCGAAGATGGACCATGTTAGAGTGCCGTACACACACACACACACACACACACACACACACACACACACACACACAAACGATGAATGGTGACGTGGTGTGTTGTTACGGTGTGTTATGGTGAGTGGTGTGTTATGGTATGTGGTGTGTTATGGTGAGTGGTGTGTTATGGTGTGAGAAATGAGGGGGAAAGAAGTGAGCGGTGAAGAGAAGTAGAAGTGAGAGGTGGGAGAAATAAGAGGTGAGGGGAGGGAGAGATAGATAGGAGAGGCGAGTAGATGGGAGCCGAGAAGAGTGAGGAGATGATGTATGTGTGTATGAGAGGTGAGGGGAGGCCATCACCACCTCCCCTGTGGGCTGTAAATGTCTGCCTTTTTCTCACTACTACTGCGGAACCTCACCAATGACGTCATCTCTCTCTCTCTCTCTCTCTCTCTCTCTCTCTCTCTCTCTCGCCAGTGCCTCAGAGGGCCACCATTGGCACTCTCAGCTTATCTCCTCCACAAGTGCTGGTAGTGACAGGCCCGGAGTGTGCTCAGCGCCCCGCACCACTTATTACATTCACTTAGTATCTCTCAAGGGCGTGAGGAATACATCAAAGTGGAAAATATTGAAGAAATTAAGAAATACGGAAAATTAAATGCTTAAATGTTCAAGAAATTAAGTAATACAGTAAGTTAAATGTTAAAAAAATCTAAATTATAAAAAATGCAGGAAATTCAGTGGAAAAATTACTTAGAAAATACAGAAATATACAGAAACCTGAAAATACAAAATATACGAGACGGAAAACTTGATAGGATGAAATATTCCAGAAATACATAAATAAAACAACGTTGACTGTACAGAACACCCGAAAGGTAACAAAATACAAAGCTTCAAAATACAAAATTCCAGAAAAAAATACAATATTACAAGAACTTCAATGGAGTAGATCTTGGAAAAATATAAAAACAACATCCAAACTCTTATAGAATACTGACAGAAAACACACACACACACACACACACGTACAGGTACCAGAGGTGACATCCGGGACCAATGTGACCGCCTCTGCCGCCCGCCAGTAAATGTCACTGCATTCATGTTTCATGGTGTGGCGGGGCTACTGTCGGCTTCTCCCTGACCAACAAGCCCTCACCAGCCCCCCTCACCAGCCCCCTCACCTCCTACACTCTGAGGTGGACAAGAAGGGGAAATGAGGGGGGGTGGTGAGGTGAGAGTAATCCAAGGTAGCAGGTAGAGAGGATTACTAGGTACACCTTGACCTAATTAAGAGACCAACAACCACAGGATGAAGATAAGCTTTAAGAGGGAGGAACGTGTAGTAAACTAGATGTGGTAGGAGGAGGAGGATGGGAAGGTGTGGTAGGGGGTGTATGAGTGGAAGGTGTGGTAGGAGGTGTATGAGAGGGAGGTGTGGTAGGGGGGTGCAAGGAGAGGGAAGGTGGTAAGGGGTGTATGAGAGGAAGGTGTGGTAGGGGGTGTATGAGAGGGAAGTGTGGTAGGGGGTGTATGAGAGGGAAGTGTGGTAAGGATGAGGAAAATGGAAAGAAGGAGGAAATGTCGTGGAGATGAATGAGGGGAGGTAGAAGGGAAGAGGAAAGGTGAGGTGATAAGAGGGATAAAAGAGATGTGACAGGAAGATAAGGATGGTGGAAGGAAAGAGGGGAAGAGCCCGAAGGATCATAAAAGGAACGAAGGATGGCCAGGAAGAGAAGGAGCGTAATAAAGACTGTCGATGGAAGGAATAAGAGCAAGCGGTGATAAAAGTTGAGGCTTAAGGTGGGAGAGAACAAGGAGGAAAAGCTGGTAAGGGAAAGGAAGAGGGGAGAAGAGATGGTAAGAGGGAGAGATTTACGGACCTGAAGAAGTGGTGTTGGAGAGAGAGAGAGAGAGAGAGAGAGAGAACACAAGTCTTATTCTACCTGTGTGTATCTTTCAAGTCACCTGTTCTTGATGAGTCACTGCAGTAGGTGAGTCCCCCCCCACACACACCTGCCTTTAATCCTCCGGACCAACATGTTTCCGAATGATACCATACACACACACACACACACACACACTCGAGGCACGGCAAGCGAGACTCTGGCAGCTGACACCTCGGGCTGACACCGTGTTTGACAGTAAAGGCTGACAGTAAAGGTTGGTGTTGGAAAGAGTGGAGAGGAGAAGAGGTAAGCGGTGATACCTGCACATTTAGCGTGTGAACCAACAGTAAACAGTAGGACAGGTAACTAATGCCTCGTGTTGACAGCCTGACCCATACACTACATCATTCACGTTGCTATTAATCGCTTCTCTAGAGTTTAACGTTAAAATTCATACAAATTTTATATGAACTCTTTAGATATATACACAAAAAACAGCAGAGTTGTATAATTTGTTGTGTGTGTGTGTGTGTGTGTGTGTGTGTGTGTGTGTACAGTCCCCAAAACATCAGTATCTTCTAAATCACACAAAGAGACACCAAGAGATTTCAAGATAGAATGAAACTGTACTAGCAATGAACCAAACCTTAGCCCTTTACCAATCTTAACAAGTAATAACCTCCTAAACACCACCAACTACCACCCAAATTACCACCTTTATAATACTAAACACCTGTTGTTCACCATCATGTACCACCTAATTACCACCAATAACACCTTGACCACCTGTACCACATGTTAAATATCTCTGCCTCGAGGTGCTACACTGTACACCGCGTCGTGTTGTTTATATCCAATAAGGTAACACGTAAACACGGCCAGGTGGCGCTCGTGGGGTTGTTTGTTGAACTGGGCGTCTCATCTTACAGCAGTACCAGGCCAGCACACATAAACATTGCCACCCACCCACTCCACCACCCACCCTGAAGCCGCCACCCACTACCTACCCTGCAGCCACCGCCACCGAGAACCCATCCACCCACCCACCCACCCACACTTAACTTGTCATCAGTGTTACGTACTTTACTGGTTGCTGGCTAAAATTGTGCCCCATTCTGATTAAAAAACTATTAATATTGAAACCCCTAAAGACAAACTCCTTAATATTGAAACCCCTTAAGATTGAAACCCCTTAATATTGAAACCCCTTAATATTGAAACCCCTTAAGACTAAAACCCACTAAGATGATTATGAAGAAGAAGAAGACCAATTACCACAATCCGATTAACAGGGAGTAAAACTAATGCCAATCAGATCACTCAAGGGATTACTGATTGTCTTAAGACGGAAATATAAAAATATCTAAAAGTTAGTTTAAAGATAAATCCCTTAATGAAGAAATTATAAACCAAGGTGGGAACATCAACTGGCAATAAGTCAGCAGGGTGTCAGCAGTCAGCATCATCAACAGTCAGCAACGTTATCAGCAGTCGGCATTACCAGCAACGTCAGCAGCATCAGCCAAGTCAACATTATCATCAACAGAGTCACCTAAGTCAGCAACGTCAGCATCATCAGCAACGTCAGCATCTCCGTCAGCCTCTCACTAGAGATTTGTATCATGACTGAGAAAGGATTTTTTTTCTAGTCCAAGATTTCCCTGAGATGAAGTCCCGTGTTTGTTTCTTTGTTTGATTGCCTGTGTGTTTGTTTGTCTGATTGTTTATGTTTGATTATTTGTTAGTTAATTTCTTTGACTTTTTATTTGCTTGATTATTTATTTGTTTGTGTTTGGTAAGAATAAAGGCGTCGTCTTTGTAACAACAACAACAACAACAACAACAACAACAACAACAACAACAACAACAATAATAATAATACATCATGTGCTGTTAATTGTTGCGTTGGTAAATAAACAGAAGACGGTGTTGCTAGCTGAGGACTGGAGAGAGCCTCTGGTGGGATGCCAAGTCTTCTGCTTTGACTAAGTCCTCATCTATATCACCCTGGACGTGGCCATACATCTGTTCGCCCCGGCCACACCACCATCATCACCCCTGGGCCACACCACACCTCACCATCACCCCTGGGCCACACCACCACCATCACCCCTGGGCCACACCACCACCATCACCATCACCCTGGGCCACACCACACCTCACCACCACCCTCAGGACACACCACACCTCACCATCACCCCTGGGCCACACCACACCACCACCACCACCACTGAATCATTTCCTTGTTCACATCTCCCTTTTGAAGACCAAGTACAAGCTAGTAAGGCCATTGACCCGCTACAGTATATAACCGAAAACTACTTCCCTACCCAACCCTCACCATCGCAAAATTCTTTCCTTTCAGAAGACATTTGGAAAGTTTAAGAGCCTGGAAAGCCTTAAAGTCTGATGTGATTTGGAGGTTGTACAATTCTTAACCTGTGGCTCATGTTACCTGCCAGTGTGTGTGTATTTGTTACGTTCAAGATTTTACAAACTCAACTTTTGTCTGACGTTTTGTTTGTCTGGTAATAAAGGAAAACAAAAAGAAACTGCTATTACTTCAATATTTTAAAAGGCTCTAACAAATGTAAGTATTTATTCTCAACACAAAGACGGTATTATTATGGCTCCTACATCAATTTCCTTCAAGACAATGGCAAGAAATTCTGTAAAGTTGTGAGTGTGTGTTACAGCAGCTGAGTGACTTAGCAAAAAGTGATAGATTAAGATAATGGAGGTGGACACTTAAGTTACTTTAGTGAGTTCTCCGTGACACCTGCGGGCACAAGGTAGTCATTAACGCCCGAATTCTGAGAAATACATACGTCAATTTTTAAGTCGTTACGGGGAGTGTGATAATGTATTCGATTTACTCATTATACCACAAATATGAGTTAAAATAGAATCATTAATAGCGTCGAAAATGCATCCAGACTTTACCGTCACTGGCAACATTATTTCATCCTCAGTCAAAAGGTACAAAAATTGGTCACCTGTAGATTAGTCCCCAGCTTATTTCACCAACCTAACCTAACCAAGCCCCTTCATATAGCGTCACGGTGGTTAATCTTCAGGTAAATAAACTAAGGTGTCTAATCTTCACGTAACAAAAAAAAAACCAGTCAACATTATTTCATCTCCAGGTAAGACACAACCCCCTACCCCCTTCTCCACCTCTTCCCCCCAACACCCCCTTCTCCACGCTGCCTCCCCCTCTTCCACGCCTCCCTCCACCCTCCTCCTCCTCCACCCCCTCCCGCCTCCTCCACCCCTCCTCCACGCCGCCTCCACCCCCCTCCTCCACGCCTCCTCCACCCCCTCCTCCACGCCGCCTCCACCCCAACACTCCCGCCTGTCATGTGTCATAATCCACGAGTGTCAGTGGATGTCATGTCCGTGTCACACCACTAGTTACACGTCTCATTAATCCTACATCAAGGCCCTGAAAGATGGGAATGCTAATGACAGTGTTAATGAGGCTGGCTACATCTGTCTACGTCTGGTGTTGTGATGTAGGACGAGGAGGGCCTCTTGATCAACAACGTCACCCACAGCGATACCCACAACACCCACAGTGATACCCACAACACCCACAGCGATACCCACAACGATATACACAGCTACACCCACAATAACACCCACACCCACAGCAACACCCAGAACACCCACAGTGATACCCACAGCGACACACACAACGACATCCACAACGACACCCACAAGAACACCCACAACGACACCCACAGCTAGCTAGTACGGGCGGCTCTGCATCACAACACAGGCCGTCAACCAATACAAAAACTATCACTATAAAAAGCCTTCCCACGCTCTCCATTGTGGTGCTCAAAACCATTTTCTTGGGCGGGAACAAGTGCCGCAGCTCCCACACTAACCCACCAACACACAGCTAAATTTTTTAGTGTCAAAAGGAAAGATTTACGAGGAAGCGTCGGCGGTGTGACCAGGGCGGAGACGACCCTTCCTAGCCAGTCAAGATACTTAGAGCTTCCTATGTTAAATCTCCACCTTCCTTCCTCCTTAATGATGATGTAAGAGCCCATCTCACCTCAACGAAGTCACAAAGGATCTTACGTTAAATTATTATCTCCTTAGTTCTTAATGTCAAAACGCAACTAACTATTTCACTTAAGCTGTGGTGACGTAAGAACTCATATATCTGACTAACTTAAGCTTGACGGTAAAAAACATACTCTCTAAGCTTCATACATAACATACTCTCTTAGCTTCATACATAACATACTCTCTAAGCTTCATACTTAACATACTCTCTAAGCTTCATACATAACATACTCTAAGCTTCATACATATTCTCAAAGCTTCATACCTAAATATTCCTTTCCCTTAATCGGTAATATACAAACGTGTGTAACTCAACTAAAAACAGACAATATGGCGTCAATAATACACAGAGACTCTTCCTAGATATGTCTTTTACCTCATTTACAGGAGGAATATTTACGTATGGAAGCTCAGGACACCAGACTGTTAGGGGTCGCTTCCTGGTCCCACACACACACACTGCAGTCTGGATGGCGACGCTACTGCCTGCCTCTTAGCTAAACCCTTTCGCAGTGGAACGTTACCCTGAGCTGAATAATATCGTTTGGTGATAGCCAGAATAAAATGGTAAATGCGTAAAACACGACGAAAGAGTTAACCTTGTGTCCACTGCTCTAAATACTTCACAGGAGGAAATATTTCTCTGTCTGTCTGTCCATTGCTTATTAGTATGAGCTGTACGCTGTTACAAGATGGCTTAATGGTTCTCTCAGTCAGTCAGTCAGTAAGGATGAGCAGTAGGTAAGCTGCTTGACGATGTGTGTGTGTGTGGTGGTGACGGCGGTGTTGAGTGAGGCTAACCACACACACACACACACACACACACACACACACACACACACACACGCACGCACGCACACACGCACGCACACACGCACGCACACACACACGCACGCACACACACGCACGCACACACACACACACACTACTGCAGTCCGTCGCAGCTTGTTATACGCTTCCAAATTTCGTTATGTAAATCCTATTGCAATTGGGATGCACCACCTGATTCTATTTACATTACTTTAAACGGTGCACACACACACACACACACACACACACACACACACACACACACACACACACACACACACACACACACACACACACACACACACCATAACTGTACAGAAAGACAAATTAATCTATGGTTTTATCAGATAATTTTTTTTACGCTAAGGGAATCAATACATCAGTTCCTGTCGTATTAAAATCACACATAACTCCTCCTTAATTCACCAAATGCATTCAGTGATATTCCATTCCATTATCCCCTCGGCTCAATATCCAGCTGACTGGCCGGATGTTGCATGAAATTGAAGTGTATAAAACGATGTTGCAAATTGTTGAGATATAGTCCAGCGCCAGGAATTTGTATGCCAGGGAGTGAGTGAGTGAGTGAGTGAGTGAGTGGAGTTAGAGTTGGTGTTAAAACTGTTCTTGTGTTTTAAACTATTCCAATGTATTTAAGTGTCCCAATGTCTTAAACTGCTCCAATGTCTTAAAGTGCTCCAATGTCTTAAAGTGCTCCAATGTCTTAAAGTGCTTCAATATCTTAAACTGCTCCAATGTCTTAAACTGCTCCAATGTCTTAAACTGCTCCAATGTCTTAAAGTGCTCCAATGTCTTAAACTGCTCCAATGTCTTAAAGTGCTCCAATGTCTTAAAGTGCTCCAATGTCTTAAACTGCTCCAATATCTTAAACTGCTCCAATGTCTTAAAGTGCTCCAATGTCTTAAAGTGCTCCAATGTCTTAAACTGCTCCAATATCTTAAACTGCTCCAATGTCTTAAACTGCTCCAATGTCTTAAAGTGCTCCAATATCTTAAACTGCTCCAATGTCTTAAACTGCTCCAATATCTTAAACCACCCGAATGTCTAAGAGTCTCCCCTATAATATTCTCAACAGCCCAATTGTCTTAAACTACAGCGTGGCTTGAATACAGTAACAAAGTACTGTACTTCAACACTCCACACTACAGTAAGCACAGCATAAAGACTAATTTAAAGTCCACTTACTCTTATTGAATTGCTACATCTAGTTCACCTCCAAGCCATTTAAACCTCTCACCTCGTATACTATTTAATTATATCTACAAAAACTCTATGATATATATATACATCCGTTTCTATTGCATTTCGTCTCCTATTTCATCGTTCATATAAATTTATCAGTTTATATTTACAAATCTTTATAGTAAAAACAATTATTTCCATTACATTTATACAATTCAAAGACCTTATATAAAGCGTTAGTTTATATATATATAGAGAGAGAGGGTTAATAATATAGAAATTCGAGTCCAATGTATTTTTTGGGGGGTCTCAGTTCACCCAGACCTCTCTATACACTACTGGGTAATATTTACACAGAAAATACAATAACAAATAAACAGTGAGGCGATGGGAAGAAAATTTTCCAGTAAAGAGACAGACAGAGAGAGAGACAGAGAGAGAGAGAGAGAGAGAGAGAGAGAGAGAGAGAGAGAGAGAGAGAGAGAGAGTGCACCCAGTGGATCAACACACAGTCGGCCCAGATTGTCGCTCTTTCGTGAATAGAATCCTTGGTCTGGGTTCACGAGATGTTGTTTGTTTACGTGTTTACTATTGTGCCTTGAACTGGTGCTGGGGAAAACGTCTTTGCGTGATTTGGAGGCCATTTTGGGTGTTTTTCATTTTAGTTTAAATCATGATGGTAGGATACCCTTTTCTTTGAGTTAGTATGAGGATAATTTAATGTGGGTAAAAATTGAAAATATGGTAATTGGTGATTTGATTTACAGATCCTTGAGTGATAATGTGTAATAATCTCTCTCTCTCTCTCTCTCTCTCTCTCCTTCCAATTGTTCATTCCACCCAAATCTAACAACTGTAATGGTCCCTAGCTGTAATGGTCAAGTTACGATAGGTTGGAGCCTTAAACGACCTAATCTAACCTGACCTAACCTCACCCTCCAGGTAGCATCACGATATGGTTAATTAATCTTCAGGTAAAATAAGCTGGAGGGTCATAAATAAATACTCCCCCCTTCCGTAATAAACTTCCATTAGTCAGGTCAGGGAGGATGGACACATAACCCGAAACTAATTATGTAACAGCAGCGGCACAATGCTCACCCTTTCCACCTGCCGGCACACCTGAGTAATTAATTACACCCATGACAGAGTGGACCAATGGACGGGGTCGTGGGCTTTACAATTTACAGGGGGAATGTTCGAACCCAGTCCAGAGTACCAAGGACATTTTCTGTACAGTCAAATCTTCAAAACTCTCAGAATTTTTCCTCCGACTCCCGAAATTCTACTCTGTGGTCCCAGAATTTCTCGTCTATTACCACAGAAATTCTCTCTAGTAACTCCAGAAATTCTCCTTCATAAAAGAGTAAGAGAAAAAACTCCCCACCTAAATATTTTTTTCTTTGAGAGAGAGAGAGAGAGAGAGAGAGAGTGTGTGTGTGTGTGTGTGTGTGAAAAAGATGAGAAAGAGAGAATGCAAGCGCGTGTGTATGTATCTGCAAATGAGACTCAGCAAAGCACAGAAAACGGCTTAAAAAATTAATGGTAGACTCAGGTACACACACACACACACACACACACACACACGACTGAAAGGATTCCCAAATTAGTCGACGTAGTTCGCCTGAATCCACATTAAGGATAACACAGTACAGGTAAGTAGAGCGTGAAGACTAATTGTCAAAACTGTGGATGTTACCTCTGTCGCTTCTGCCGGAGAGAGAGAGAGAGAGAGAGAGAGAGAGAGAGAGAGAGAGGAGGGAAGATGTGATAGGAAGAAGCATAATTGGAAAAAAGAAGGAAAGATACATTTATGGAAAAATATATAAATGGCGGAGTTAACTGAGGCACTTGAAAGGGGTTCACTTGACATGGGGTTCACTTGACGGGGGTTCACTTGACGGGGGTTCACTTGACGGGGGTTCACTTGACATGGGGTTCACTTGACAGGGGTGAATAATGACCGTTCAGCAAGAGAAAAGTTGTAGATAGAAGAAAGTTGTGAAAATATTAATCGGGAGTTGGGGAAAGAATGAGTCATTTTGAGGAAGCGATTACGAGTTTGTGGGCGGAGGAGGCTGGAGCGTGGGCGGAGGAGGCTAGAGCGTGGGTGGAGGAGGCTGGAGCGTGGGCGGAGGAGGATGGAGCGTCAGCGGAGGAGGCTAGAGCGTGGGTGGAAGGAAGGCTGGATCGTGGGCAGGAGGCTGGAGTGGCCAGGCAGAGGAGGCTAGGCGTGGGTGGAGGAGGCTGGAGCGTGGGCGGAGACTGGAGCGTGGGCGGAGGAGGCTGGAGCGTGGGTGGAGAGCTGGATCGTGGAGGCTGGAGTGTGGGCGGAGGCTGGAGTGTAGGCGGAGGCTGGAGCGTGGGCGGAGGAGGCTAGAGCGTGGGTGGAGGAGGCTGGAGCGTGGGCGGAGGAGGATGGAGCGTCAGCGGAGGAGGCTAGAGCGTGGGTGAGAGAGAACAGGAAATGGGAGGAATAGCACAGGGAATGGGATGGAATAGAACAGGGAGTAGGGTAGAGAACAGGGAGTGGGACGGAGAGGTCAAGGCGTGGGAGGAAACATATGAGAGAAATAATTCGAGGCATAGACAGAGGAAAGGTTATAGGCGAATGGGCAGACGCTTGGGTGAGTCCTCCATAAAGCTTTGTTAGCTGTGAGATAATAGGCCGTTAGCTGAAGGCGGGGTCCAGCTAAGAGTGAGCCAGCACCGTGTTTACCTTCCACCCAGCCACCACCGGCAGCAAACTTTACCAAAATGTGGGGGTAAAGTTTTAAATGAAATATGGTGGTGGTGGTGGTGGTAGCTGTGTGTGGTGGTCTTGTGTTGTGTTGTGTGTGTGTGTGTGTGTGTGTGTGTGTGTGTGTGTGTGTGTGTGTGTGTGTGTGTGTGTGTGTGTGTGTGATATCTAGAGGCAACAAAGAAACATATAGTGAAGGTAGAGTCTCTAAGTAACACAGAAGCCATTATTTAGACCTATCCTAATCGCAACCAGATGCATCGTCTCGTCTCCAACTAGGAAAAAAATGCAATCTACGAAACCCTATTAATCCAGTCCACGCCTCTAAGTAAGGATTTATAGAATTAGGGAAGGATATAAAATATAATTATACGAATGATATTTGGATTAAGGCGGATTAAAGCATGTGAAATGTACGGAATGTTTGGGATTATCTAGGTTAAGTGAGAGTGAGTCCACGCCCCCTGAGATTCATCTGGTGGATTTTCATTTTTTTTCCCAGGGTGGAGATCCAAACATGTCTCCAATTACGGTAGAGTTTCGATATAATTTTGAAGACATTTGACCCTCGTTCTTGACCCCTTATGTGAGAGGCAGTCAGTGGTGGGCGTTCTCATATCAACAAATACGAGGGAAAATATGATCACCAAAAAACCACTGATAATTATAATCCATCATCTGATCATAGCTTAAGTGAGGAGGAAGTAGGAAACGTTCTCACATCTCCATATAAGGTAAAGTGAACGTAAGAGCTCCTAGGAATCGGGGGTATACGTTCTCACATCTCCGTATAAGGTAAAACGAACGAAAGAACGAGAGTTAGGGCTCAGGGCTGTGTTTTACTGGGACAGGTTGGTGGAGGCAAGGAAGTCAGGGTGCAGCACAGTCTGGCTGATCAATGTGATGAGAGAGAGAGAGAGAGAGAGAGAGAGAGAGAGAGAGAGAGAGAGAGAGAGAGATTAACTTTCCACCATTTAATTCGAAACTCCAACAGCTTAAGGTGGCTCTGATGACTGACCTTTGAGTAAATATGCAGGAACTTAAGTCCACAATTAATCTGTTTAAAACTTTGACAAATGAACCTCTGGGCTTACAACTTTGACCGTCTCCAACTTACGGCAGCAGCGGTGATGGTGATGACAGATGGTGGTGATGATGGTGACAGATGGTAATGATGATGGTGATGATGGTGGTGACAGGTGGTGGTGATGGTGGTGGAAGAGACAGGTCATGTACTCCTTAAAGAGAAGAAAGAAGACGAAACACACACACACACACACACACACACACACACACACACACACACACACACACACACACACACACACACACACACACACACACACACACACACACATATACACACACACACACACACACACACACACACTGGCCACACTCCATCATTCTTGAAGTCTCACCCAACACACAAAACTTTTTTTCCCCCAAGATGGAAATATTTAAGAAAACGTCTAACTAGTTCCATCTTATACTACAACACACAACAACCAAGATGGCGTCGCAAATGTACTGAGACTGTGTTGTGTGTATTTGAGTGGGGTGGCTTTTTGTGTTTGAGTCTAAAGGAACATATGGCTCGATGGTGAATTTATTTTTCTTAATAAATATTTTTGGAGAAGTAGTAGTAATAGTAGTAGTAGTAGTAGTAGTAGTAGTAGTAGTAGTAGTAGTAGTAGTAGTAGTAGTAGTCGTTGTAATAGTTGTAGTTGTAGTAGTAGTAGTAATAGTAATAGCCGTAGTAATAGCAATTGTAAATGAAAACGCGCATCAACCTAACCCTGAATATTAACCAAACAAAAGAAAATTGTAAAAGAGAAAAAAAAATTACCTCAGTAACTTACAACATCTAAAACAAAAACACAGCCCATTTCTTTCCCCCACTACAGAACTTAAACTTACAGAATAAAACACAAAACGAAGTCAGCCAAGCGAGTTTATAAGTTTCATTTCAATCTACGTTTTTTAATTTTTTCTGCCCCGATTCAGAACGAAAGAAAAACCACCAGCCAACTAATGTGTAATTTAACTTCACTTGGGTCGCTGGTGTTGCTAGTCTTATAAACACCTCACTTCCATCAGATCAAAAACAAACCAAACAACCACAAAGGAATTTTTATACCAGTAACTACAATAAAATTACCACAAAACTGACACTATTAAAACTAGAAGCCTCGATATAGCATAGTAATAATTTACTCGATATTTTTGTATTTACTTTCTTGAAACATAACATTACCTGAGGACTTGTACACACTCATACACCTGTGCTTAAGACTTAATGACAGTGTAGTTAATGACCTGTGTAATAACCTGATAGAACTGCGAGCCTCGTGTGCCGGGAGTTACTCTGAACTTCATCTCGGTGACGAAGTTTAGATCAGCGTGTGTGTGTCTGTGTGTGTGTGTGTGTGTGTGTGTGTGTGTGTCTGTGTGTGTGGTGGTGATAATTAACCCTCACTCATCACAACAGACAACCATAATACAGTCAGTTTCAGGCCAAGACACACACGTGGGGGTGGGGGTGGGGGGTGTAAGGGCACAAGGCAGTACAACACGTCTTCTCATTTACCACAGCAACTCACCTAACAAGACGCAGGTGTTTCTTTTAACCCTTTAAGGACGAGTTGGTTAATCATCGTCATCATCAATGGGTTAAACTATAGTCCTCAAGGGGTTAGACTATAGTTATCAAAGGGTTAATAATTAGTTATCAAAAAGGGTTAAAACATCGTCTTCAAAGGGTTAAATTAAAGTCTTCAAAGGGTTAAATTAAAGTCATCAAAGGGTTAAGGTGATTCTCTGGGATACGAATTCACAAAATAATCTTATATGTTAATTACATCTCTTTATTGGTGTTACGAGAGCTTATTAAGGTTTAATGGCACCTCGATACCATTTAGAACGTTTTCATTATCTTGTACCTTAAGTGAAGTGGTTAACTGTGTTCCTCCACCTCTAGGGACGAGGGAAATTAACACTCACACATCTTCAAGAATTGCCTCCCCTGCCTCGCTATACTGACCACTCTCTAAGCGGCGTGGACAAGTGGATACAATAACTCAACTGGCCAGGAAGACCTAAATGTCAGTAAATATTAATGAACTTTTTTTTATTTTTATCTTGAGTGACAGAAAAAAAACCATTTATTTAAGGTGAGAGTAAAGTTGAGTTCAAGTTACGTGTGTGTGTGTGTGTGTGTGTGTGTGTGTGTGTGTGTGTGTGTGTTTGTGTGTGTGTGTATTCCCAAATGGTGGCAGCAGCAGATATCTACACATAAGATACAACACACTGACCTCCACTGGAACACAACCACTTATAATACCACTTACAAACAACAGCCGCTCACATAATACCTCACAAGTATTACTTATAGAGCCACTTAGAAATAACAACCGCCCACAAGTTACTTCACAAGTACCACTTATAGAGCTCGGCCGTTTCGTTTCTAGATTTTTTGTTTCCTTTCGGTGTAACAAAATAATATGTTCTTGTTAACCCGACCCACAATATATTTCTATTTTTTTTATACAAGCTCTGGTCCGGGGCTGGTTGGGTTGGGTTGGGTTGGGTTGGGTTGGGTTAGTTACGGGACAATAAGACATTAGAGATGGTTATATCATAGCGATGGACAAACACACAACAGATGATAACAAGTGGTGTGATGGAACGCCTTCTCTTATACAAACAATTGACAGTCGTGGCACAACATTCCTTATAAATGAGTTCATACAATGCAACCTGCTGGTCTCCTTTCATTGGTCCTAATCTACTTATAGCCGTATATGTAAACAACACAGACATTATAGCAAGATGTCCCGTATATGTAAATAACACAGTCAATAACTAATGGACTCAAGAAATGAGAAACAAGTGTTGAAGAAGAGGCAGGTGTACTCACCAAAAAACCCGCCCGACTGGAAGCTGTGTCGTCGGATGTACTCTGAGCACACGGGCTTCCGCAGGTGTTTACCGGGTGGCATCCTGCTGATATCCTGCTGGGTGTCCTACTGGTAATAGGGGGGGAGGAGGGAGGGAGGTCCTAAAGGTACCTCGACCACTCCTTGTTGCCCTCACAGTCCTGGAACACTCGGGGTAGGGCTGGTTCTCGACCCTGGATGACTGGTTAAGGCCGGATCACTGAATCTCGGGGTCGTTCTTGCTCCTGAAACACTAATTTTCAGACAGGTCGTTTTCACTAAGAATTTCAGAGTTGTCGTTAATCACTGGAACAACTCTGACTCACAGGAGAGTTTAAAGACTAGCTACACAACTAGAGGAATCCTGAACACTGCACTGAACCTGTTATGTACTTTAAGCATCACAAATAAACACCTTCATGTTATAGGAAGCGTTTTAAGAGACTTTGAAAAATTGTCACTTCATAAATGAGCAAAAAAATTATTGTTAACATACGACTCAAAAAACTTTCAAGTAATTTCACTTTCTTGCACTTGTTGGACACTGCACTAAGTACTTCACAGCCACCGGCCCACACCTGTCACCTGTGGGCCTCACCTGCTAGCTAATTCAAACGGCTGAACACGTTAGTAACAGACCTCATAAGACACTGCCAACCTAATGGCTAGTCAAGAGCTTGTCCATGTCTCTTTCAGAAATTCTACTCGTTGTATTCTAGATTTCTATCATTCGTTTCGATTATTTTCTCACCCAAATCTGTCTCTCATATCTTCACAGAATTACTGAAAAGGAAACATATTAATGAGTAACCATATTTTACTAATATTTAAGATCAATATTGCAATTAATTGATAACAGAGATAAGGAAATAGTAGTCTCAAGGAATTGATAACGAAGAGCGTAAACTGACCATAATATAAATGTTTACTCCTGCGAGGTGTTATATACCCCCAGTGGCCTATAGTCGAGGCCTTCTGGAGAATTTTATTTTTTTTTATTCTGGAAGAGGCCGTGACGTCATTTATAAGGCCGTGACGTCATTTATAAGGCCGTGACGTCATTTATAAGGCCGTGACGTCATTTATAAGGCCGTGACGTTATTTATAAGGCCGTGACGTCATTTATAAGGCCGTGACGTTATTTATAAGGCCGTGACGTCATTTATAAGGCCGTGACGTTATTTATAAGGCCGTGACGTCATTTATAAGGCCGTGACGTCATTTATAAGGCCGTGACGTTATTTATAAGGCCGTGACGTCATTTATAAGGCCGTGACGTTATTTATAAGGCCGTGACGTTATTTATAATAGATCAAACGGAAATTTAGGCTCAATTAAAGTTTTCAGTTGCGAGAAGAGAGGGAGAGAGGGGCGAGGAGAGGGGAGAGAGGGCGAGGAGAGAGAGGGTGAGAGAGAGAGAGAGAGAGAGGAGAGAGGAGAGGAGAGAGGTGAGGAGAGGTGAGGAGAGGAGAGAGAGAGAGAGAGAGAGAGAGAGAGAGAGAGAGAGAGAGAGAGAGAGAGAGAGAGAGAGAGAGACGAGGAGAGAGAGGAGAGAGAGGGGTGAGGAGAGGAGAGAGAGAGAGAGAGAGAGGACGAGGAGAGGAGAGAGAGGGTGAGGAGAGAGGGCAAAGAGAGGAGAGAGAGGGAGGAGAGAGAGAGGGCGAAGAGAGGAGAGAGAGGGTGAGGAGAGAGAGGCGAGAGAGAGAGGGCAAAGAGAGGAGAGAGAGGGCGAAGAGAGGAGAGAGGGCGAGGAGAGAGGGTGAGGAGAGGAGAGAGAGAGAGAGAGGACGAGGAGAGAGGGTGAGGAGAGGAGAGAGAGAGAGAGAGAGAGAGAGGACGAGGAGAGGAGAGAGAGAGAGAGAGAGGGTGAGGAGAGAGAGGGCAAAGAGAGGAGAGAGAGGGCAAAGAGAGGAGAGAGAGGGTGAGGAAAGGAGAGAGTGAGGGCGAGAAGTAAACACTACAAAAAAACCCGATATTAATTCTCTTTTAAAATTGTCACACACAAAACAAAACTCTTTACTTAAATGGTTGTGGTCTGGAAGTATCCTCTTGAAAGTACTTGTTATGACACTGCCGCACCTCCCTCCTTTATTTATAGTGACACTGCCGCACCTCCCTCCTTCTTGGCAGTACTCTACTTTCTCCCGGTACCATTATTTTGTCTCCATTATTGGCCAGTGTTACAAAAGGAAACCATACTGGATAACACCCTTCCCACGTGTCTCGGACCAGGACTCGAGCCCATGACATAGTGGTGAGGGATACGAATCTTACCGCTGTGTCATTCGTATGTTTTATCTTATTTGTTTTATTTATTTATTTTCATTATTCTGCCTTCAACTTTACATCATTTTCCCTCCTCCTTCTTCTTCTTCTTCTTCTCTACCTCTGTTATCTGTTTTTCCCAGACTTCCTTTCATCTTCTCGTTGTGTTTTCTTCCCTCTTCTTTTCATCAATTATCTAATCTTTCTTCATTTCTCCCTCCGTTATCTTCTCGCTTTTCTTCTCCCTCGTGTACGTGAGAGACAGAGAGGCGGCAACATTGTGACCCTTCACTTCCTTCCTCCTCACTCTGAAACAAGAAAAAGTCTGGAATTAATATTATGCTGGAAGAGAGAGAGAGAGAGAGAGAGAGAGAGAGAGAGAGAGAGAGTGGGTGTTGTGTGACTGGCAATAAAATCGATCATCCCTTCCCTAACTGTATAATATATAGGTGTTCATTCACAACTGGGTGGACTGAGGGTGTCCCAGGCCCTAACCAACTGCACTTTAGGACGAGAGGGAAGCGTTGTCTCCCCACTCAGCCACCGCACCCTTACTACCCAGATATAACGACATATTACCTAACGACCCTTGACCTTACATAGCTACACATAACCTAGTTCACACCCTCCCGTCCTCTCGTTTCTTTCCACCTCATCAACGATTTACAAAATGCTTGACCTAACACGACCCTTGACCTGAGATGAACACCCTTGACCCCTCGTGCCGTTTCTTCTTCATCTTATCAACGACTTTGCTGAACAACGAACCTGACCTTCTAATCCGATGAGTCACGACCCGATTTGACCTCGTTTGTAGAGTTGTGGTAGGTGGTGGGGGTGGTGGTGGTTGTGGTAGGTGGTGGTGGTGGCGCGTTCCTCCCGCCTGCAATTGTCATTCTTCGGCGCGTCCATTGTGTTGTTGTCTCCTCCCTCAGCCTGGCCTCAAAGACCTCCAGCCACCACCACTACCACCATCACCCACAGCCACTAATATCACCCTCAGCCACCACCACTACCACCAGCACCAGCCACCAGCCACCACCACGCCCAGCACCCCACCGCCGCCACCACCACCACCACCAACACTCCAAGCCATCACCACCACCACCACCCCCAGCCACCACCACTACCACCACCACCACCCACCACCCACAGCCACTACCACCACCCCAGCCACCACCACTACCACCACCACCCACAGCCACTACCACCACTACCACCACCACCACCACCACACCACTTCACACCCCAGCCACCACCCCACACCACCACACCACCACCACCCAGCACCACCACCCCCAGCCACCACCACTACCACCACCACCCACCACCACTACCACCACCCCCAGCCACCACCACAGTTGTTGATCTGGTTGGCCATACACCTGTCCTCGCTTCACCTGTTTTAGTATCGTCCAAAAATTATATCTGGTGAAAAGTTTATCATGGAGGCAAAATTTTCTCCTTGACTAGTTATACTCCCACGGCAACTGAACTTGTGTGGTTAGGTTAGGTCAGGTTAGGTTAGGTTAGGTTAGGTTAGGTTAGGTTAGGTTAGGTTAGGTTAGGTTAGGTTAGGTTAGGTTAGGGTGTATCAAGGTTCATACACTCTCTCATACCTATACCATATAAGTCTACACATCCATACATAATCTTACTTAACTTTATGTAATGTTTATGTAATGTATTAAAATGTTTGGTACACATTCAGTGAGGTAAAGTAAGATATATGTTGATGTGCCCTTTTCTGATGTTTACACACACACACACACACACACACACACACACACACACACACACACACACACACACACACACACACACACACACACACACACACACACACACACACACACATTTACACGGATTGATTAAATTATGTAAGGTTAAATTAGTATTAAAATTAAGCAAGGTAAAATTTAATTCAATTTAGGTTAAACTGGATATTCGATCAGAATCAGATTACGTTAAGTTGCATTAGACTAGGGTTAGATTAGACTAGGGTTAGATTAGACTAAGGTTAGATTAGACTTGGGTTAGATTAGACTAGGGTTAGATTAGACTAGGGTTAGATTAGACTAGGGTTAGATTAGACTTGGGTTAGATTAGACTAGGGTTAGATTAGACTAGGGTTAGATTAGACTAGGGTTAGATTAGGCTAGGGTTAGATTAGACTAGGGTTAGATTAGACTAGGGTTAGATTAGACTAGGGTTAGATTAGACTAGGGTTAGATTAGACTTGGGTTAGATTAGATTAAGCTAAATATTACTGCTATTCTGATGTTTGATTCTCCACTACAAAAGGCGGACTAGAACTTGCCTTTAGAGTTAGTTAATAAAAAATGTTCTTCAATTAGAGAACTAAGCTTACGAGAACATCCATCCATTAAACTGAATTAAGCTGCCAGTATGAAGCTTACAACTGACTGATGAATCACGACGACGAATCATCATCATTTATGACTCGGTGAATCACGAATCATCCTCATTTGATAAATTAACTCACCGAATCTTAATCCCTAATCAATCACCGACTTTACCAATCTTGTTAAATTTATTGTTATTTAGCGAATGAATCAGACTTAACGAAGATGCTTCAGTGATTCAATCAATTAAATAATTTTCCTGGGGACGGGTTGATGTGATTCACTGAACCATATCAACACAATTGACTGAATCACTTAACGAAACTCCCCAAGTGATTCAAACGATTAAATGAATTTGTGTGTGAGAGAGAGAGAGAGAGAGAGAGAGAGAGAGAGAGAGAGAGAGAGAGAGAGAGAGAGAGAGAGAGACTTGAACCAATCTTTTTTTTCTCTCTCTCTCGGGGGCAAATTGACCCACTTACTGATAGCAAAGCCTCGAGTATTACTGCACCAGGGAGTGTGAGGGGGCGAGACAGACAGACAGACAGGACAGACAGACAAACAGAAACAAGGACAGAAATAGACAGACATACAGACATACGGATGGAAGGTTGATGGATCGATAGACAGAGACAGAGAGATAGATTCAAAGATATGGATACAACAAATAGACACATACAGACAGATAGACAGACAGGACAGAAAGACAGACAGACGAACGGACAGTCATATAGATGGACAGATAAAGTTTGAAATATTTTCTTTATTTCTCGATTAACACCTGAATGGATGAATGGACAGTCGCTCTCACGCACGCCTGGACGGACAGAAAAAGGTAGACACACACACACACACACACACACACACACACACACACACACACACACACACACACACACACACACACACACACACACACACACACACACTAAACCCACGAAACAAAATTTTCCCTCACACTAAGCATAATTTCCTCACCGTACATCTCAGTTACTTCAGGTAGGCATAATTCTCCTACAATGGCTATAATTTCCCTGCAGTGAATATAATTTTCCCAAGGTGTGTAAATTATTCCCACGTCCAGACCCGGCAGTTGACTGGAGGGAGGAAACTTGTACTGATGTGAGTCATGTTCCAGTATGTTTTATCAAGACACACCAGGAGTCATCATGTTTCATTCTAGCCCGAGTAAAACCCTATTTTAATCGGGTTAGGTTAAGTTAGGTTTGGGCACGTTAGGTTAGGTTAGGTTAGGTTTGGGCACGTTAGGTTAGGTTAGGTTAGGTTTGGGCACGTTAGGTTAGGTTAGTTTAGGTTTAGGCACGTTAGGTTAGGTTAGGTTTGGGCACGTTAGGTGAGGTTAGGTTAGGTTTGGGCACGTTAGGTTAGGTTAGGTTTACGTTTAGTTTAGGTTACAACAACTACATTAAAATAGCCATATCTTACATAACTACAACCACTATATATCAGCCAAATGGCCTTATACAGAACCCTCACCCATAAAGTTACAACAACGGCACCACCCTGACTCTTACTTAACCCTCAAGAGAGTCTTAAACTAACTGCGTCACTTAATCTTACCAGTTAGTGTTAAAAAAAAAAGCTTTCACACACAGAAGGGGAAAAAAAGGTATCGTGAACCTTCGCTTTAATGTAGAGAATGCCTGGAAAATACTGTGTGTGTGTGTGTGTGTGTGTGTGTGTGTGTGTGTGTGTGTGTGTGTGTGTGTGTGTGTATGTGTGTGTGTGTGTGTCAGCGTGTATGTGTGTGTGTTATGGGATAGTTTCTTCGAGTGTGTTTCCAGGTGTAATAATGGTCACTAATTAAGCACCATAATACACCTATATACACTTGACACACTATACAATAAAACACTATAAAATATAATACAACATCACGAGTAACTATGCACAGTAGAATACATCACTATACACACCATCACACACCACTATACACAAAGAACTGTATTTCCTGTGTTTGAAGTAAATAAACATATCTACTACTCCCCATCCCACACCCTAACCTAACCTAACCTAACCTAACCTGCCTGGTCTTCCTCCTTAACCTGTATATAACAAGACCTTACAGATGAGAGCAGAAAAAGGTCATATGTCTTATTAAGTAGACTTGTCCTCTCAACTCTCTCTAGCTACTATCATGAGCTCATCCGTTAGTTATGAGTGAAAGCTGCCACCACCGCCATCTTAGACATCGTCATCTTCTAACACCTGAAGTTCTTCGCCTAAGAGTTGTAGTTGTGTTTCAAAGGAATTTTATTATTATTATTATTATTATTATTATTAACTATTTGTTCATACTTATTATTATTACTAGTAGTAGTAGTAGTAGTAGTAGTTTATTATTATTATTACCCCACAGCACATCCCTATACCCAGCACCATACACATCCTCCACACAGAATCCATAACACCCTAGAGAGGCGAGTCAGGTGTGTGTAGCGCCATTAGCAACACAACTGCGAAAAACTGCCTAATGACAGCCATAAACTGTTTTCTTTTCAAGTTTAAAACAGTGCACCCGGCGCCTCCATTCCCCCACCGCCCACACCCTCCTAAACTGCCGCCAGCTCTCCTCCCTCTTGGCGCCTCCACTCCCCCACCTCCCACACCTCCTAAACTGCCGTCAGCTCTTCTCCCTGGCGCCTCCACTCCCCCACCTCCCACACCCTCCTAAACTGCCGCCAGCTCTCCTCCCTCTTGGCGCCTCCACTCCCCCACCTCCCACACCCTCCTAAACTGCCGCCAGCTCTCCTCCCTCTTGGCGCCTCCACTCCCCCACCTCCCACACCCTCCTAAACTGCCGCCAGCTCTCCTCCCTTTTGGCGTCGGATCCTTCAAACTTCACATGGTTAGTTATTCCCGCAAGAGACGTGAGGACACATCTAACTGCTTCACTTTAACCCAGACACGCATTTCTTTCAAGGCCTCCCGCGTTTATACAGGGTCATCAAAAAGGAATACCCAAATTTGAAATCTTAACCATTTAAAATCTGGGGGGTATTCTTTTACGATGACCCTGTATATTTTTTTTTCCTTGTTTACAATGACATGTTTGAATGGTTCACTTGAGTTATGACAGAATTATCGGCACTACACTTGATCACTTTCACTTCTCCAATTGGAATCGAACCAATGACCCTTAGGACAAGATACGAGTGTTGTATCCACCCGACCTCCGCGCCCTGTACCTCTTCAGAATCATAAAACTGTAAACAAACCGGAAATTTTCTGATCAACTTTTGTAATGTTTAGTCGATCTGGTTGAAAGGGTAAGAACTATAGTCACTTTAACAAACCTTTTCGGGGGACGGACGACGGAAGGACGGACGGACGGACGGACGGACGGAGAGGGATAACACTATATGCCCCCTTTTATCTGAGCATCATAACCAAAGTTGAAACGACTCCACTTCCTCGTCTCTATTTCCTCCTCCCCCCCCTTCCCTTCCCCTTACTGCTCCTGTCATTATTCTTTTCCCTTTCCTCCTCCTCCTCTTATCTGACCTCCTGCCCGCCCTCTCCCTTCTTCTCTTCCACCTCTCCCATCGCCCTCAATAGAAGCCTCACCGTTAATGCACTCTCTCTCTCTCTCTCTCTCTCTCTCTCTCTCTCTCTCTCGACCACCACCTACACGTACCATACTAAATCCTCCGTCCCAATAACACTTCCAAATGTCTATATAATACTATCACACAAAACACACACACACACACGCACACCTCTAGCAACAGCAGAAACAGCATCAGAACAGCAGAGATAACAGCAGAGATAACAGCAGCGATAACATCCACCACCATCGCCTGCAGGAACGCCATAACCTGAGGAGGAAAGCGATAGCTGCTACAGTAAGAGGTAACAACACATGCAAAAAGAAGACAAACAGTGGAAGCGAAAGTGCCACACTACAGCAGCAGGAGCAGTAACAGGAGCAGTAGCAGGAGCAGTAACAGGAACAGTAGCAGGAGCAGTAACAGGAGCAGTAACAGTAACAGGACTAGTAGCAGGAGCAGTAACAGGAGCAGTAGCAGGAGCAGTAACAGGAGCAGTAGCAGGAGCAGTAACAGGAACAGTAGCAGGAGCAGTAACAGGAGCAGTAACAGTAACAGGACCAGTAGCAGGAGCAGTAGTAGCAGGAGCAGTAACAGGAGCAGTAGCAGGAGCAGTAACCAGTAGCAGGAGCAGTAGCAGGCAGTAACAGTAGCAGTAACAGGACCAGTAGTAACAGGAGCAGTAGCAGGAACAGTAACAGGACCAGTAGCAGGAGCAGTAACAGTGAGCAGTAGCAGGAACAGTAACAGGACCAGTAGCAGGAGAAGTAACAGGAGCAGTAGCAGGAACAGTAACAAGAGCAGTAGCAGGAGTAGTAACAGGACCAGTAGCAGGAGCAGTAACAGGAGCAGTAACAGGAACAGTAACAAGAGCAGTAGCAGGAGCAGTGGCAAGAGCAGTAACAGGAACAGTAACAGGACCAGTAGCAGGAGCAGTAGCAAGAGCAGTAACAGGAACAGCAACGGGAACAGTAAAAGGAACAGTGGCGACTGCAGAATCAACAAAGACAACAATAAGGAGAGTCAAAGCACCAGGAACAGCAACAAGGAAGTAACATTGTACTGGCAGGAACAGGAACAGCAGGGAAGTGAAGCTGTAGCAGACAGTAGTAACAGCAGAAGCAGAACCAGCAGCAGCCAGACCCAGCCGGCCTCAATGAGACCTCGTTAAAGGGGACAGAGCCTGGAAGCCTGGAACGGTATGGCGCCTCAAGCAACCCGCGACTCCACCGCCACCACCATCATCATCACCATCCACCACCACCACCATCACCACCACCACCACCATCACCACCATCTTCCACCACTATCATCATTATCACCCACTACCACCACCATTACCACTACCACCCCACCACCACCACCCCCATCACCACCAATCAACCAAGATTTTGTGGTGAGGTTGGCTACTGTACTTCCCTCCTCAGTCCAGGAAAGTTTACATATGTGAGAAGGTTGTTTACGTGAGGTTGTCAGGTTATATGAGGCCATGTGACGTTCTAGAGGCACCGGGGAAGGGTTTTACAAAGGTATTCTCTGCCTCAAGGATGGTGGTGGTGGTGGTGGTGTTGGCGATGGTGGTGGTGGTGGTGGTGTTGGCGATGGTGGTGGTGGTGTTGGTGTTGTTGTTGGTGTTGTTGTATTTGTTGTTGTTGTCTGCTGGTGAAACATATATTATGCTTGGACACGCTGCGGTATTCCGGGATAAAGTCAGGAAGTTTTAAAAAGATATTGAGGCTACAGAAGGAAATTTTAAGGTTCCAATAATATGTTGAAGTTATAGACACTGAAGAACTAGTTAGAACTTTTATACGGTTCCTAAAAATAGATCAAATCAAGAACTTTTATACAGGTCCTAAAGAGATATCAAAGTTCCAGAATAAAAAAAAAATTAAGTTTCAACGATTAAAAAGATCCAGGAAGATTGCCATAACGTTCTAAAAAAAAATGGGTTAATGGCCACGGAAACGCCTAAGGGATTTCAGAAACAGCCACGAATTTCCATAAAAAAAATATTGTGTTTCCTGAAGAGTCATGCAAGTTCCTGGAGGAGGTTTAAAAAAGGTTTCCTGCTGGCGACTCGGGAGTACAAGAGCGTGTTCTCCAGCTAAGATATAGTGGTAGTGTCTGTGTAGCGACTTAATGGCTTTAAGAGTTATTATCGTACGTTAATGGTTAGGTTAGGTTAGGTTAGGTTATGTTCATGGAAGTTTGACAGGTTAAGATTAAAGTGTGTAGACTTTTAGAAGAAAATAAAATAATTCTCTCACTTTTTTTATACATTATTCTTACATTACGACCACGAAAAGGTTTCTTAAATATCCTCTATATTATATATATGAAGTTGGTATAGTGAGTAATGCTATGAATGTTGGAAATAAATGTTGAATGTAAAGGACCTGATACTGTGTGAGCCAGACGTGTAGGAGATGATGTATGAACCGATCACTCGTCCAGGAGGAAAAACTCAGCTACGATAATGGGATTTTCTTGTGTGTGTGTGTGTGTGTGTGTGTGTGTGTGTGTGTGTGTGTGTGTGTGTGTGTGTGTGTGTGTGTCGACCGTGATGTTTCCCCTTTCCTCTACCACCACACACTACCACCACCACACATCATGGCCACCACACATCATGGCCATATTATGAATTAATTACACTATGTTACCATCACCATACTTCACACCTCCACCACCACACTTAACACACTATAACACCATACTTCACACCACACCCCAACATCTCATCGAACTACCACGCATCACACAACCATACCACACTACTACCACGCCACACCACCTCTGTACCACACCATTACAGTAACCTGCATCATAGCATCTTCAGCAGTGCAAGGGAAGGAGGGAGGGAGGGAAAGGAGGATGGGAGAGAGAAAGAGGAAGCAAGGGAGGGAGGAAGCATCTGCGAGGGAAGGAGAGAGAGTAGGAGGGAAGGAGGGAAAGAGGGGAGGATGGAGGAAAGGAAGAAAGGAAGGAAGATAAGGCTAGGTAGATTTATGGTGGATGAAGGTGGCGGTGAGAGATATACTGTACTTCCATAACAGCTTCACTAGCAAGGGAGGTGTCGGACCCCACCCCTGAAAATATAAGACTCCGCCTGGTTACATCACTTATCATACCGATATTAACTTACCCAGCAGCACCTCTTCATACTATGAGCACCACTCAATTATTAAAATTACAGATGGTCCAAAATGAAGCCCTGAGATTCGTCACAGGTGAAAGATACCCCTTCACCAGAACCACAGCCGAGATACATAGAGACCTGAGAATAAAACCCATCAACCAGCAGCTGCACACCCTGGCCAGCAGAGTCTGGCAAAAGATAGAACGATTAGCGCAAGAACTCCTTCAAAGACTCCCACCAGACAACGACAACAACCATACATGGTTCCCAAAGAGTTATCAAATCTCAAAAGGCCCATTACCACCCTCTATCTATACGGCCAGGCAATAGACAACCTCCCTAGACCAGCATCCGCCAGTAGGGTCGTCGGAATATGAAATAAGGCCCTCAAGACACCCATATATGGAATATGGTAGGATGTCTGGTGCCTGTACCGACAGACAATAACTAACCCATGACACAACCCTCACACTATTAGCTTATCTAACCCACAGCTAGGTCAGCCCGCCCTTTCCTACCTCCTCCTAAATTTCTTCAATTTCCGAACTATAACTTCCTTTCCCCACCTCTAATCTTCTTTCACCCATCCTTTCTCTACACAAAAAACCCACCTGGTTCATCGTTAAGTGTGTCCCTCCATAAATATAGAAGGAATTATAGGCCGATGCTCGAAGGGGATTATCTCTTTCGTTGTGTGTATGTGTGTGTAAGGCACCCATCAGTATGTCTGGCACCCCCACAACACAAACCACCACCACGCATGTCCTTCCTTCACACCATTAGCCAGAGTAAACAGACGCCTTTACTGACTGCAGTTTTAACCACTGTGTGTATGTTATTCAAGTAGTATGAGAGTGACGTCTTCAAGGGTGTAAGGTCGTGTGGTGCTCTGAGTCAACAACAGGGCGTGATAACAATACCGTCTTAACTCCAAAGAAAAACAGGAGAATCTTTCAATAACAAATGTAGATGGTTGTGGTCACTGTCGCCATTATCCTTCAAAAAATTAACTGATACACGTACCCGGAACCTAACCTAACCTAACGAGCGGTTTTAGTATGAAAATTACGATCAGGTTCGGGGTTTCGGATCCGGCTATTAAAGGTTCAGGGGTTCGGATCCGGGTATTAAGGATTCAGGGGGTTCGGATCCGGGTATTAAAGGTTTAGGGGTTCGGATCCGGGTATTAATCTACACCACACTTTAACATTACTAATTCCAGGAAGATACTAAGGCCCCCCTAGAATATAACCCTGTGTGACGTAGACATCTGACAGTGGACACAACACAACACAACCTCGACGTGTTTACCTGGAGGTTCCCCACTACCTGTTCCTCGTAAGCTGCACTTCAAGTTATAACTCAGGTGTCACACTACCGACGCCTTGTATACTGTACCACGACCCAACACCCACCCACCTCCTTGTCTTCGCAGTCCTCCTTCTCTTCCCCCTCATTTTTCTTCCTTTGCTTCTCCTCCTCCTCCTCTTCTATCTCTCCTTCTTATCCTTCTCCTCTTCTTTCTTTTGCTTCTTGTTCTCTTTCTCCTCCTTCTCTTATTATTATTCTTCTACTTCTCCTCTTCCTCCTTCTCCTTATCCTTCTCCTTCCCTTCTTCTTCTTCTCCTTCTCAACCTTCTCTTTCTACTACTTCTCCTCTTCCTTCTTCTGCTTTTCCTCTTCCTTCTACTACTCCTCCTCCTCCTCCTCCTCCTCCTCCTCTTCTTCTTCTTTTTCTACTATTTTTCCTCCCACTACTTCTCCTGCTCCTCTTCCTGACGCTGCAGTAAACTTGACAAAGCCTCACGCGGGAGGGGAAAAAGTATATAAGGAAATCTCCCACTCTTTCACTACAGGGCAACAAGGCCAAGGAAAACAACAAGAAATTTAGTCTGAAAACACACATACACACACACACACACACACACACACACACACACACGAGACACAGGTGACGACAAAATCCCTTCCTCTCAACACCACAGTACAGAGTCTTAAAAAACAGAAGCTACTAAGGGTCACCAGAGCCTCACGAAGCACCAAAGCCTCACGAAGCACTGGAGCCTCACAAAGCACCTGAGTCTGAGAGGTGAGGAAGACAGAGGTGCTCCAGTAGACTGACACTCCACGCTACACCATTTTCCAGATTTTCTCCCGAGAATTTTAAATTATTGGATGGAGCTGAAGGGTGACCAGGACACTCACCGCTAGCAGCGTTTGTTCTTGTTGGAGGATACACACACACAGACAGACACACACACACACACACACACACACACACACACAGACACACACAGACACGGTGACATATATACATGAGGACATATATGCCAGGAAAGTGTATTTACATAAAGGGTATTATTAACCACACACACACACACACACACACACACACACGACCATCATTCTTAGAGCTTCGTATGTTAAATTTCCCTCGTAACTGAAGCTACAAAAACACATCAAAATGGACGGATTTAAAACAGTAGTGACAACAACAACAAAAAAGTGCAAAATTGGCGTCAAATTCTTACTTAGACTATCCTTATGAGACGTGAGTTCCTCCTTCACTCCCTCTTCCTCCTCCTCACCCCTCTCTCCTCAACGTTCAGGGAAGGAGGAAGGAGGGAGGAGGAAGGAGAAAGATGAGAAGGAAAGGAGGCATGGAGGAAGGAATATGAGAAAGGAAAGAAAATTAGAGAAGGAATGGGGAAGGAGGAGAGGAGGGAAGGACGAGGAAGGTAAGGGAAGGGGGAGGAGGTGGAATGAAAAGAAAGGAGGGAGAAAGAGAGTGAAGGAAAGAAGGATATAAGGAAGGAGCGAGACAAACAGCAAGATGAGAAACCAGAAGGGTGGTGGAGGAGGAGGTGTGTGTTGGAGGAGGAGGCGTGTGGTGGAGGAGGAGGCGGTGGAGGAGGAGGCGTGTGTGGTGGAGGAGGAGGCGTGTGGTGGTGGCGGCGTGTGGTGAGAGGCGTGTGGTGGAGGAGAAGGTGAGTGGTGGAGGAGGTGTGTGGTGGAGGAGAGGCATGTGGTGGAGGAGGAGGCGTGTGATGGAGGAGGAGGCTGGTGAGAGAGGCGTGTGGTGGAGGGAGGCGTGTGGTGAAGAAGGCGGCGTGTGGTGGACGAGGCGGCGTGTGGTGGAGACGGCGTGTGGTGGAGGAGGCGGGTAGAATGCATTACGCTGGTCCAACAAGAATCTTGATGATTGCTCCCGTGTACACAGTCTGGGTACTAGACTGTGTACACGGGAGCGATATCTCATTATTATTACGTTCAAGCAAGTCCCTAGACACGGAAATTGTAAACACAAGTATTATCACATAAACTTAATTGCTCGAACGTACACAAATTATATATATATATATATATATATATATATATATATATATATATATATATATATATATATATATATATATATATATATATATATATATATATATAATAAGCACACACACACACACACACACGCACACACACACACACACACACACACACACACACACACACACACACACTTCTCTCATAGCTAAATACAAGTGCCCCCAGGTGCCGGGCCAAAATAGAGTCCAAATTACACCGCTACTCTGCCGTGACGAGATTCCTCCTCACACCAAATTAACGAATCACATAAAAACTTGCGAATCTCTGAGGCTCACGGAGGCACTCGGACCGTAACATCACAATAGCGTCTGCTCAATGGGCTGTCAATTCTCCGTCACGTCACAAAACACCACCAGCACGGGCATTGGATCTCCATTCTGATTGGTGGACGCACATCAACTAGAGATATGACTGGCTGTGGTGTGAGGGTGGGATTCATAGTGGCGCGTGACAGGTGTAAGGGAGGGATTATATTATTCCACAGCGACGCCAGCCAAGTCGTGTTGTGCTGGTGCCAACACAGGGAGGGAAAAAATTAATATACCAGGTGACGAACCCGACGCTGCTGCCTGTACTGTGTGGGTACGGCGGTGTGTGTGGGTGTGTGGGTACAGTGGTGTGTGTGGGTACAGCGGTATATGTGTGTGTGTGTGTGTGTGTGTGTGTGTGAGGGTGGGGGTGTTACAGGTTGTTGTACAGTTTAATTCACACACACACACACACACACACACACACACATCTTAATATTGCCGAATTTAAACAAATTTCTGGCCTATAATTATACTCTAACAATTTTATCTATTTAGGTTTTACTCTGTTGGTGTCAGTGTCAAGTACCGCGGCTGGCTGCAGGGAGTTTATTTCTTATTGTTTTTATTTTAATGGTAAATCTACGTCTCTAATGTCTTTTGAAGTCTATTTATTTATTTATTTTTTCAAGTACCAACAACACCCGCAAAAAATGTTGGAACAGGATGAACCTTTAATAGTGGGAGGTTCATCACACTCCTGCACCTTCAGTTTGGCATGTCAGTGTTGTGGTCTCAGGCTGAGTGGGAGGAGCGTGTCCAGCCTTAAGAATCATCGGTCACCAACACTTTATCATCGCCTCCTCCACAGACAACACTTCCTGTAGTAATGTTAAATTTAGCTGAAGGTCAAATTTACAACAGCCAGTTATTGGTAGGAAGGGAGGCACTAGATTCAGTTGAAGATCACAGAAAAGATTCATTGTTGTAGCAAAAGCTGTCATGGCGTCACGTCTGGGTTGTAAGAACATCCGGTAACAAGCTTGGCGACACACGGACCAACAGTCAGGATAACCGGAACATTACCCGCTGGAGGAGTAATAAGGTCAAATATCAACCGGGCCGGATAAGTGGCTTTATACGAGCCGAAGTTGGCCGACTACCAGAGGTTTCCGGTGACCCAGCACAAGCAACCCCCCCGTCACCCCACCCACCCCACCCCCCTCAGGTCACCGTGGGTTAGTGACCTTCACGCCTCAGTACACAATGGCCATGAAGGCAGACCGGAAGAAAGGGTGTGAGATGCAGGAGGCTGAGAGAGAGAAGGAACACTCAAGGGGAAGGAGAGGAGAGAAGGAGGAAATAGGAAGGAGAGGAGAGAAGGAGGGAATGGGAAGGAGAGGAGGGAAGGAGGAGAGGAGAGAAGGAGGAAATGGGAAGGAGAGGAGAGATGGACAAATGAGGTCTCGTTCTAATAGCTCCAATTCCTACTGGACCCTAAATTAACTTTAATCCTAATGGTTATGTAAGGTTAAGTAAGGTTAGGTTAGGTTAAGTTAAGAAGTTAAAAGTTAAGTTAAGTTAGGTTCGGATAAGACAACATAGATTAGGCTTGGAAAGGGTTAGGTTTGATTAATAGCAAGTTTAGATTAAATTAGATCAGGTTAAACTGGAGCCTATTAGGAATGAAGCCTATTTGACCAGTCACCAATTACCAACGCATAAAAAGTCCAATTTCGTTTTTAACTCCAGATGACAGTTTAGGCTCGAGCAAGGATCATAAACCACTCTGGAAAATTAGTTGATGTCCATGTCAAGGTGAGAGCATTCCCTTACCTTAATCAGTGTGTGCGTGTGTGTGTGTGTGTGTGTGTTGCAGGAGGGGATACGAGCCTAACTGATGGACAACTCTCATATACACCATTCATAAACGCATCTAACAAGTCCATGTACAGTAAGTTAAACCCACACAAATAAACCCAACCAAACTATTCTATTGTCCTAAGTTTAAGGGAAAGAGAAAACCTAACTTATTAATTTTAGAGACTATGGGTGTCCCCGGGAGAGCTGGGTGCCGTGAGACAAACACACCTAACTGACCAATCACCGCCCGCAAAAGAAGCAATGGAGGGTAGTGTCAGCCAATGAGGCGGCAAGGAGATTACCTGGGCTGACCCCTAGTTGATTCATGCTGACATAAGCTGACGTAAGTTGACTTCAATTTTACCTGAGTTGATTTGATCTTACGTGAGTAAATCTTACACTGACCCAAGTTGACTTACAGTTGGCCTACACCGCCCCTTAGGTGACCTAGTTGAACCTTACGTGACCTACGTAAACCTTGCTTAACCTAGATTAATTTAACATAACCTAGATGAACTTCACGTGACCTATTTGAACTTTAGATGACCTAAGAAAATCCTTTGTTAACCTACACTGGCCAGAGTTGACCTTCAGCTGACCCGAGGACAGCAAGAGGGGATGAGGGTGGGGTGGTGGAGGTTTGTCTTTGCGAGAGGGTCATGAGGTGTGGGAGAAGTCATTAACGCCTTTAGAAGACCTTTAACTTACGGGCCATAACATCAGTTCCACCTGAGTGAACTGCCGGGATGGGAGGCACGGCTGGTGTTCCTGTTCTTCTCTACAGCCATAGTCTACCTCTTTCTAATGCCTAATATGGCTAACAGTGTCTTGTTCTGAGCCATAGTCTACATCTTTCGTCCTTTAGTTTAGCTCACCAAACTGCCCAATTCACCCTTACCAATCCCGATTCAACCTCGTCTAACTTAACCTAACTCATCTCAATTTAACCTAACCTAACCTAACCAAACCCAATCGTTACCCCCTGTGACCTGACCTTCAATAGAGGAACACATTTCACATGCATTAGAATCTCATCTCGGTCGCGACTGAGACAAATGACCGGTATATAGCCAACTCCCGGATAATGACCACATCATGGTAATATTCAGCCGTAAGTCACAACCGGGAATTGCCTGCCAATCCTCCCGTTTCCAAATGACTGAATTCTCAAAAGTTAGTAGGTTAAGATTTTTGTTTTCAGTCCATCTCATCTCGTTGGCTCTCTTGGGTTACGACACAAAGATGAATTCTGAAACTATAGTGACGGTGATTTTTGAGTCTCGACAAAAGAAGTGAGATCAAATCCAATTGGTTATCTAAAGTTATGACATAGTTGAAATTACACCAAGACTCTACTTTAACCAGACGAACTACACTGAGACTCTACTTTAACCAGACGAACTACACTGAGACTCTACTTTAACCAGACGAACTACACTGAGACTCTACTTTAACCAGACGTAATTTCTTGTCTCCCTTCAAGAAACTAAAACCAATAATAAGGTCCAGCTAATACACAATAATGGCGACGGGATTATACAGAGACTCGACCGTAGAGACAGTAATAAAAGACGTTCACTTAGTCCAAGTTGTGGGAAAGAATTGAAGTCATCAGAGTAATGGCTGATCTCCCTCCCTCCTTCCCTTCCTTCCTCCCCCTCTCCCTTCCTCCCCCTATCCCTTCCTCCCCCTCTCCCTTCCTCCCTTCCTCCCCGTCTCCTTCCTCCCCTCTCCCTTCCTCCCCTCTCCCTTCCTCCCTCTCCCTTCTCCCCTCCCTCCTCTCCCTTCCTCCCCTCTCCCCTTCCCTCCTCCCCCTCCCCCTCCCCTCTCCCTTCCCTCCCTCTCCCTTCCTCCCCCTCTCCCTTCCTCCCCCTCTCCCTTCCTCCCCCCTCTCCCTTCCTCCCCCTCTCCCTCTCCTCCCCTCTCCCTTCCTCCCCTCTCCCCTTCCTCCCCGTCTCCTTCCTCCCCCTCCCTTCCTCCCCTCCTCCTTCCCCCCCTCCCCTTCCTTCCCCCTCTCCCCTTCCTCCCCCCTCTCCTTCCTCCCCTCTCCCTCCCATCCCCTCTCCCATCTCATCCCTTCTTCCCCTCCTCCTCTCCATCCTTTCCCTCCTCCCTCCCTTCCTCTTCTTTCCCATCCTTCCCCCATCTCCCTTCTCATCCCCTTCCTCTCCCTCCATCCCCCCTTACTCTTCCTTCCCTTCCCTTCTTCCTCTCTCCCCTCCCCTCTCTTCCCTCCCCTCCTCCCCCCCGCCTCAGACAGTAATCGATAAGGCTCATTAAGTGTGTGTTAAGAAGAAGTTATGTCGAAGTTTGATTACAATTACGAGCTTTCATTACTGTACGGAAACTATTTATCGATGGACGGGCGGACGGACAGATGAGCGGACAGGCAGACAGACACAACACATGATAATATATGATGGGAAATCCACAATATTTTTGAGAAACCAAGATGGCGTCCAAATTACATCAAGACTCGACCTCTAACCAAACGTAATCTCTTTAAACCAGAATTACGAGAAAAATAAATAACGTAATTTCATCTGAGAGTCTGGGAGAAAGAGAGAGAGAGAGAGGAGAGGTTAGGGGTTAGGAGGATTAGGGGGGGAGGTTAGGGGAGGTTAGAGAGGCAAGTCGGGAGAAGAATAGCTGATAAGGACTGATAAACTGTGATTGGTCTAGGAGTTGTGTTGTGGGCGGAAGAGAGAGAGAGAGAGTGGTTCCTCGGCCTCCCTCTGGTATAGTCCGACACACACACACACACACACTGGAAACGCTCCATTGATTACACCTTCAGTCATTTTTTTTTATCTGCACATTTCCGGTGGTCCAGTTTCTGTGTGTGTGTGTGTGTGTGTGTGTGTGTATTTTCCACCCTCAGTTTCTTCCCATATTTATATTTAATTCTCCTTAATAACAAACCCTCTTCCTCTATTTCCTGAATCACTTCCATTATACAATACCCAATAACCGAAACAAGTCAATTACATTTTCCCGAGGTTCTTAACAATATCACACACACACACACACACACACACACACACACATACACACACACACACACACACACACACCATTCCCGCCCGCCACAGACTATTAAATACCTCTCCACAATGCAAATAATTCCACCGTGACACTAAAATTGGATACCCTTTGTAATTCTGAAATCGTAATGGGATCCGAATGCGCTAAAACACTGTAAAAACAGTCGTAAGTATTGAGATATCTCGTAGATCTTCCGTCATCTGTCGATAAAACCTTGCTCACTCTTTTGCATATACGATCCACGATCCTTCATTAAGTCCACAAATGACCCTTATTAGGTGGTGATTTAGCCGCAGGGTGAGGGGTGGCGCTGGTGGTGGTGGTCCGGAGGCCTGATGATTAAAAAAAAAAAAACTTACGATGAATATTTCTCGTAAATGTCAAAAAATTCACAAATGCGTCTTACTAATTGACTTAAGTTAAAACACAAAAATTACGCGCAAAAATTTTCTTAAAGTTAGGATCACGTGAAGATTAGACACTCCAGCTCATTTCACCTGATTCAATTATCCTAACGCTACCTGGGGGTTGGGTTAGGTTAGGTTAGCGTTAAGGTGTTTAATCACCAGGTGAAATAATCTGGGGTGGCTAATCTTCACGTGATCCTAAAATTATAATAATATTCTAATTTTGAGATACTTTAACTTAGCATTAGTTAGGAGACAAAATCAAGATTGAGTTTTAGTATAATAAATAATGTTATTTTTACACATAGTTAAGGGTGAGTCTCATTAATTTAGGTAAATTCTCAGTATAATTAAGGTAGATTCTCATTAATTTGCATGGAGTCTCAGTATAATTAAGGTAGAGTCTCATTAATTATGGTAAATTCTCAGTGTAATTAAGGTTGGGTCTCATTAATTAAGGTAAAGTCTCAATATAATTTAGGTAAGTTTCAGACATAACATCTGTATTTCAGCATCAGCCAACCAACCAATCCAGTACTACACCATCACATCAGCTCGTACGTAAACAAACACTAAAGACCATTAGCCAGAGAGACCCACCACAACCCGCGACACTCGAGAGATTCCCACGTTGAATATTTCCACTTAAGAAACGCATCAAATTATGGTAGATCCAATTCAATTCCAGAGACATTTTGGGAACCATTTTCGCATCACGGCTTAAAGTAGGTCAGTCGTACGCGTCCTGGCCTTGTACTCAAAGTGAACCCGGATATAATGTGTGTTCTTTCATGTTTATGTATACAAACTTTAACGTGGTAAGCCTTCGAGAGAACCAAAAGTGGATTTGGTGCGTTCTGGGATGTTTATGATAAGAGTAAAATCGAACTTAATAATAATAATACTACTACTACTAACAATATTATTATTATTATTATTATTATTATTATTATTATTCTGTCACAAATTCCTCCTGTGTTTTATTCTGCAACTTGTGTCCTGTTTTGTTGGATGTCGTCTATCTCTGGCAAAAAAAAAGAGAAGAGAAGAGAAGAGAAAGGGCAAAAATATATAAGAGCCAAGCTAATATCCCATGAGACCCAAGTGAGAAGCGGGAGAGGTGAAGAATTGTTGTCTGAATATCCAGAAAAAAAAGTTCAAATGTTGACTATATTGTCACAACCGTCGCTACCAGCCTCACGTTACCCGGTATAAGGAAGACTCAAACTGTAGTGTATTTTATTACTGTAGTTTCGTAAATTTTGGGAGGAACTGAACGTATATTGTGAGCTGAATAAATCTCTTTCCCATAAGGCGTTAACTTGGCATATTTACGATTCGTATATATTTTTTTACATAATGTCATACTGCAACTCAAAAGCCCATTACCATATCAGAGAACCACGGAGACTCTATCGTTACTATAGTCTAAATGAACCAATCAGATACCTTCTCCCCGCTTTAACTACAGGAGGAAATCTACGGGAGGAACCTTTGAGAATCACGGTAAGGTCAACACCCCACCACACTTGACAAAGCTTAATGATCGCGACCCGGGGACCAGCCACTCCCTCTTGTCCTATGTCTTCATTAAGGCAGGGAGAGAAATAGGGGTAGAGGGAGGGTGAGGAGGGGTAGGAGAGGGAGGAGGAGAGGGAGGAGGGGTAGGGGAGGGAGGAGGAGAGGGAGGAGGGGAGGAGGAGGAGGGACAGTGTGAGGTGTGGGAATAGGAGGAGGGAGATGGGGAGGGGAGAAAGGTTAAGTGGAAGAGGAGAAGAGAAATTAGGAGGGAGGAGGGGGGGGGAAGAAGATGAACTGATGTGGAGGAGGGGAGAGGAGGAGGCCTAGATCATTATATATGCTCGGGTTTATTGCCGACGGTCCCGCTGATAAATAGCCCGCCATCTCCTTGAAAAATTTTCCTTTTTCAAATGTGATCCACCAACCACTGTAGCCATTATTCTCCTGTGTGGGCGTGTGGTGGTGGTGGTAGTGGTGATGATAGTGGTGGTGTGGCTGTGGTGTGGTGGTGGTGTGGTGGTGGTGGTGTGGTGGTGGTGTGGTAGTGGTGTGAAGGTGGTGGCGGTGGTGTGATAGTGGTGTGGCGGTGGTGTGGTGGTGGTGGTGTGGCGGTGGTGTGGTGGTGGTGTGAAGGTGGTGGTGGTGTGGTAGTGGTGTACTTATAAATATATAAATAAATAAATAAATAAATAACAAACAGAAAACATAAAGTAAAATAAATAAACATGACACGAAGGAATCCCGATAACAAGACGAACTAACAATGGCAAACGAGAAGGGTGAAAATATCGCAATGGTAAAGGAGCCTCGTCAACACTGGTGGAGGAAGGCGGCAGTAAATATCCGGTTATCAGAGTGATGTAGTCGTCTCTCTCGCCACACAACTCCTCTGCCTCCACCAGAAACGGAAATAGCTATCAGATACCGATTTCAGTGAAGGTTCCCGGGAAATGGTAAAGGAATAATTTGTGTTCTCCGAGTCGATGTTTACTTCACCGCTGAGAGTGATGTGGTATTGAACAGACAGACAGACAGACATACAGACAGACACACAGACAGACAGACAGACACAAACACTAGTGCTCACGAGTTCACTGCCACTTTATGTCCGACTCACAAAGCAGGCCTATAGTACCACCCCTGTACCTCCTCATAGCGGATCTTCAAGAACGCTGAACAAATTCCCAGTTTTTCTCCCCCGTTCATCCTAACTCCCGAGAGAACAAGCGGTGAACATAACACGGTTTTATGATACTGTTTCTCCTGCACCAAAACTTCAGCGATTATTTCCGACCAACACACAGCACTTCTGATTCTTTCTCTCCTGGTTAAAGCCTGGAGTAAATGTCCCAGAAGGTTAATACACCTATTTAGATTTTCAAATGCTTCTCGAGACAGACCCAAGACTTCATTTTATCTTTTCCACTTAAATTAAACCTTAAGAATATCATAAGACAATAACCTTATCCATTAAAGTAAAACCAACAGACGAACACAAAACCTTTCTATCTTGTCCTCTGGTTTAACCCATAAACCCATAAACCAACCTACAAGTTTATCATTTTGCCCAACACAAGGTTCCAGGATAAGCTGCTTGATAAGACAAAACAGTTTATCTTCCTTCAGGTAAAGCCCCAAGGAAAACCCACTCAGAAAACATAAAACAGTTCATTAGTGTTGTAACGTGAAACTCCTGAAGCGACCCCCTGCACTCCGGGTAGACAAGGGGAGGTTCACATTAACAAATTCTCTACGTTAATCTTGTCCCCTAACTTGTGCAAAGTGAATGAATCAAGTTAAGGCAAAGTCTTAATTGTATTTTGATGGCCATTTAGAACAGTCACATACGTCCCATCATCTAAGGTTATGAGGAAAACTTCTAGTCTACGAAGCTTCAATAATCTGACTCAAAACAAAGCACCAAAAGTAAACCTTCCTATGAAAAAAAAAATCCGGTTTTAATATTTTCTTTCCTGAAAATATAATCTTTTTTCTCCCAGGAGAGCCTCGAGAGGGGACGGGACCCTTCCACCAACACAACACACTTTTACATGTATTGTCCACTTGACGGCAGCTTCTATATGACTGCTCTTTCTCTCCCCTCTCCCCTCTATCTCCCCTGCCATCTCTCTCTCCCTCACCTGTCTCTCTCTTCCCCCATCTCTCCCTGTCTCTCTTGGTAAACTCATGCATCAAAAGGGAAGCCAGGTCTCTGTTCCCTGGTCAGCCCCGCCTGGGAGTCACCCACTGGAACAAGGAAGAGAAAAAGTTGTCTAGGAGGGAGGAGGAGGAGGGTTCTCGTCTTCCCGGAGCAAAATTGTGTTAGCGTCCCACCGAGCCTCGCGAGGGTGTCTCCAGCGTGAGCCAGACAAGATGAGAGTCTTACTGTATACATGATAAGTATTTTCTTAGGCTCACAAATACTGTTTTATTGTGACTGAATTTTATAGCAGAATTTGTTTATTATCATTATTATTATTATTATCATTATTATCATCATTATTATTATTATTATTATTATTATTATTATTATTATTCATTTATTATTATTATTATTCATGCGTAAAAAGAAGATCCTTATTAATTTTCACCATTATTCTCTACTCAAATATTTTTCTTATTCTATAATATAAAGCAAGAAGATAAATTCATGTTGTTGACTCTGGTCTACACACTAACGAGCTTCTTGACGTCTGTATCTCGATGTGTAAGTGTGCCATGGAAGAGTACAAGAAACAGTAATATACCAGAGGTGGTCCTTCAACACTGGTGGGTAGAGGAGGAGGAGGTGGGTGGAGGAGGAGGAGGAGGAGGTGGGTGGAGGAGGAAGAGGTGGGTGGAGGAGAAGGAAGCACCAACCCCACACAACATAAAGGTGGCTCTGACCTAACAAAGCGTCCTCCATACACACCACACCACACCAGCCTTTCTGTTCGTGTGTCTGACCTAGAACTTGGATTCTCATAAGTTTGTCCATTATATTTGGCTCGTAAAGGCAGACGTAAAAACACAACTAACTAACCAAGTAAAGCACAAAATTAACGTCTCTTGCTCCCAGTTATCGGCAGAAAATAAACGCAGAGAATCTTTGTGAATCAGGACCCCAGACATGTTTTGTTTAGTTTTTCTTCAGGACAAACTGGGACACAACAACCCACAGTTAGCTTCTTTCACCAACCACCATCCTGGGATTAAACAACCCTGTCTTCCTAACGTGACGTGGAATTTAGAAGATCTGGTTGATTTGTTTCTTTACTTAGTTACGGTTCTTGGTCTGTCCTCTCACCTAGTCCAGAATTTATGTTATGTTCCTGTGTTATGGTTCAATTTAACATAGCAGGTTTGATATTTCTGTTCGACCCTTGGTAGTCTAGCCCCACTTACTTGGTAGTCTGAACCCTTGTTTTTGGTAGTACAATACAACCCTGATATTGGTAGCCTAACCCTCCTTATTGGTAGCACAGTCCTAGCCACTGGTAGCCTGACCTCGGTAAAAAAAAAAAGATGTATCGAACTAACCTACTCGTAAATTCTCCAGCTGTCCCTCCACACACTGCCTCTTCCCAGTCTCTCCTCACACCCGTGCCGCCCTTCCCCACGCTCCTCTTTTTTCCGCAACTCTACATTTATCTATATTTTTTCCTCTCCTCCTTCCTGCCTCTCATCAAGACCATCACTGTATCGTCTCTCTCCCCACTACCTCCCTCTCTCACACAGGTTCTTTGCTACTCCTTCCCTGGTGAGTAGACGCAAGTGCTTACCAGAGACAATTTAAGGCCGAAAATTTGATGAGTTGAGTAATTTTTATCAGTGTGAGTAACTTTCTGATGAGCCACCTGGGCACACGATGAGCCACCTTGACACACGATGAGCCACCTTGACACACGATGAGCCACCTGGACACCTGAGAGCCACCTACCCTACCCTACCCTACCTTCAAAACAAAACCCTATCTGAATCCAAATAAGAGTCCAGGTTCTGAAAATAGAACATCCATAGTGGGTATTATCAGTGAATTGTGTACAAGAGTGAACACGGGAGGCTAACACACACACACACACACACACACACACACACACACACACACACTGTATCTCTAGCCTTAAAGAGGAACAACACACGACAAAACTGCGCACTTTATAATCCTAGACGTGACACTCATACATCACCTGGTGCAACGTGGAACACCTTAAATAACCTATCCTGCTATACAGTTGTGGGAAGGTATAGCAAGACAAAGAGCAACAAAGTGTGCAAAAGGGTGGAGAGATGTTGTAGAGCCCCCCCCCCCCTCTACCTGGGTTATTACAGCCGGCCTCAGGTGCACACCCCGAGAAAACACCAATTAGCCTCACACACACACTTTACCTTAATGACGCTGTTACCTCCAGCTACCGTGCTAGGGAGGTAGAGGTGGAAGTGGAAGATGGCGGCTGGGGATACAACAGTGGGAAGAAGATGAGGCGATACAAGGATGGATAAGGTTAAGGCCAAGGATAAGACGTATGGGTAAGGAACACATCTCTAGGATTATAAGACAACGTGACCTTTGGCCATAAAAAAAAAAATATTGGTCAGTAATATTGTTCGAGGGCTAAACCAAGGCACCAGTGATTCAAGTCCCAGTAAACAGTCCAATAATGGGTCCAAATTTCTCTATAAAGGGGTTAAAAATATATAAACTCAATAATTATTTACGTCATTGTTTAAAGCCTACACCAAAGTGAACATTCAAATGTAGCTTTACTTTAGGGTACTACTGATAAGACCTTCAATAACTTCCTTCCCATTATACTCTGAAAACACTCATTAAATTGCTGTTAATAAGTCTATTAAAATTTAGTGTCTTTAGCGTCAATTTACCGGAGATGGAAAAAATAATAAGTCATATATATTCACCGTTCAAATGAGAGTTTTCTACCAAGGTACCCGAATCGTTTTTTGAGTTATGTTCTGTAAACGACACTCGGACGGCCTGACAGATGGACAGACTGATAGAACCATTTCTATATCCCTCGTAGTCGTTCAGCGAGGGATAAAAAAATTGGCGGTGTGTAAATATCCCTAAAATTTGTCCGTCAAGAATCTGTGTGTTGACACCATGTTGGCCGGGGGAGAAAGACTCAAGAGTTATGGTTCATAAGTCAACTTTAAGGAGAATGTGCTGAAAAGCTTCCGTTTTCAGCGGTGGCTGGCGACAGGCTGCCAACGAAGCGTTATGAAGGCGCACGTTAGGGCTCCAGACACTTGAGTGGAAAGTCTTGCCTCATGTTTACATTCACTCAGCTCGAGCCACACACACCTCACCACAGCAAACACACACACACACACATCTCACCACACACACACACACACACACCTCACCACACACACACACACTAGCCTGTCACTTCCACCGTGCTCCTGGTATAATAAATAATGGCTCCAGGCTGGCACCCGCTATCCTGTGAAGACCTGCCCATAACTGAATAAAGTTAGTAAACCGTAAGATCCTCCCGAACAGCTGCTGGTCGCCTGAGGGAGATCTATACACGTTGGTAAAATATATTCATGAAAATCCACAACACAAACTCACTAACCTAACCCCACCACCAACGACAACAACAATAATATTAACAAATATAATAATAATAAAAAAATAATAATAATAATAATAATAATCATAATAAAATAATAATAATAATAATAACCATAATAATAAAACAAACACAGTTACAGACTCCTCCTCAGATCATAGCAAAATACACCTTGATAGTTCACAGGGAAAGAGAGGAGGTTGTTCTTAAAGAGATGTCATAACTCCTACACGATGGTTCATAAGAATACAGAGTGACCTTAAAACTTTACACGACGATGCTTCCTCAACATAACCATCGAGTAAACTACCCAAGTTTATATTAAAAAGAGTAATAAAACAAGCGACCTCTAATTGATCAAGGTTAATAATGTCAAGTAAAGGAGGAATTTAACTAATTAACTAAAGGGTTTACCTAATTAAGTACTTACAGAATAGCCCTTTAACACCCTGATACTGTCGCCACCCCTCACGCCCTGATAGTGTCGCCACCCCTCACGCCCTGATACTGTCGCCACCCCTCACACCCTGATACTGTCGCCACCCCTCACACCCTGATACTGTCGCCACCCCTCACACCCTGATACTGTCGCCACCCCTCACACCCTGATACTGTCGCCACCCCTCACACCCCTGATCGCCTGTCTTGCCCCTCACACCCTGATACTGTCGCCACCCTCACGCCCTGATACTGTCGCCGCCTCAGATTATTACTTGGAGAATAACTTGTGTGTGTGTGTGTGTGTGTGTGTGTGTGTACCTGTCGTGTCTACCTGTCGACTCATCAACAAGAACAAACACTATACAGCACAATACAAGGTCTCGGCCACCATAAAACACACCATCTCTCTCTATATGCTCCACCTCATGCATCCCTCATATAACCCAGCCCTCACAACCCAGCCCTCACATAACCCATCCCTCCATAAACCACCCCTCCACATAACCCATCCTCCATAACACCATCCCCTCACATACCCCATCCTCTCACATAACCCATCCCTCACATAACCCAGCCCTCACACAACCCAGCCCTCCTCATAACCCATCCCCTCACATAAACCATCCTCACATAACCCACCTCACAACACCATCCCTCACATAACCAGCCCTCACATAACACCATCCTCCCACATGCCCCATCCCTCACATAACCCATCCCTCACATAACCCATCCTCACATAACACCATCCTCACATAACCCATCCTCACATAACCCAGCCCTCACATAACACCATCCCTCACATAACCCATCCCTCACAACCCATCCTCAACATCCCAATCCCTCACATAACCCATCCCTCACATAACACATCCTCACATAACACCATCCCTCACATAACACCATCCTCACATAAACACATCCCTCACATAACACCATCCTCACATAACACCATCCCTCACATAACACCATCCTCACATAACACCATCCCTCATAACACCATCCCTCACATAACACCATCCTCACATAACACCATCCCTCACATAACACCATCCTCACATAACACCATCCTCACATAACACCATCCTCACATAACCCATCCCCTTCATAACACCATCCTCACATAACACCATCCTCACATAACACCCATCCCTCACATAACACCATCCCTCACATAACCCAATCCCTCACATAACCCATCCTCACATAACCCATCCTCACATAACACCACCCCTCACAACCCATCCTCACATAACACCATCCCTCACATAACACCATCCTCTACACACCATCCTCCTATAACACCATCCCTCACATAACCCATCCCTCACATAACACCATCCCTCACATAACACCATCCCCTACATAACACCATCCCTCACATAACACCATCCTCACATAACACCATCCTCATAACACCATCCCTCACATAACCCATCCTCACATAACACCATCCTCACATAACACCATCCTCACATAACCCTTCATCTGCTAGTCTGTATGCAAATAAGATCACCCACCAATGATATATCACCCATTCTATGTATATCCACCCTGTGTATGGAAATATATGTGTATTTATATTCATGTATGCATGGTATAGGGAGATGGGTGTATTAATCTCACAGGCTTCAGTATGTAAGTCTGTATAATACACCCTGAATATTGTGTATTTTTTCAGGGTGTCGTCAGGTCAATGTTCCTCCTATTTATACGTGTGAGGATACTTCACTCTTGACTGTCCATATGTCGTCATAATTACTCTGAGACTCTACCATAACTTGAGGGGGGAAGGTAGGTTAGGTTAGGTTAGGTTAGGTTAGAGTAGGTTAGGTTAGGTTAGGTTAGGTTAGGTTAGGTTAGGTTAGGTTAGGTTAGGAGACTGAGCTAGAGGTTGTTGACGGAAGACATCAGCTACACAAGCTTACCCCCCCCACACACTTACTCATCACAATCATCATCATCATCCTATTCTTCCTCCTCCTCCTCCTCTTTATTTCCGTCTTCCTTTCCACCTTCACAACTTTGTCTCTAACCGTTTATCTCTATGTCTCGTTATCACTCTCTCCCTCTCCCTTTCCTGTTTTTTCTTCCGTCATTTCTCCCTCTTCCTCTTTTTCTTCCCCTCATCTCCATATCTTTTATCCCTCTCTTTACCTCTCTTCCGGAACACTCATTCACCATCACTCTTTCCTCTCCCTCTCCTCTTCTATTCCCTCAGTCCTCCTCCTCCTCTTTCCTCTCAGTCCTCCTCCTCCTCTTTCCTCTCAGTCCTCCTCCTCCTCTTTCCTCTCAGTCCTCCTCCTCCTCTTTCCTCTCAGTCCAAATCACATCCATTATTATTCTCCCTAAATTACGTTTAAATTAAGCACACAATTTTACTAACCAAGGATATATGGTACTTTCAAATATAGGTTGGACGGAGCAATAGGGGTTGGGTGTAAACGGGACTACCCAGTATAGGACAATTGGCCCGCTGCAGTTTCCTCCATTCTTATGTTCTTTTAACACCAGTATTCTTATTCAATTTGTAAACATGTTTTTTTTTTACATATTTGATCCTGTTTCGTTCCTTCCTACACCCACCTAACTCAATCCTAACCTACCAGACTAGCCACCTAACTCCAACCTAGACTAGCTTACCTGACCTAACCTAGACTAGCCTTACCTGACCTAACCTAGACTAGCCTTACCTGACCAAACCTAGACTAGCCTTACCTGACCAACCTAGACTAGCCTTACCTGACCTAACCCAGACTAGCCTTACCTGACCTAACCCAGACTAGCCTTACCTGACCAACCAGACTAGCCTTACCGACCAACCTAGACTAGCCTTACCTGACCTACCTAAACTTACTTAACAAGACCTAACCTCACATTGCCTACCCTGACCTGACCATATTATCACTCCTACTCAAAACAGTTGAGAGTTATATTTTCATCGTCTGTTTTCAACCACACTATACTACACTACACTACACTCACACCACACCACACTACACCACACCACACTACACCACACCACTACACTACCCGTCCATGCATGGGTTATCTTCCTCATGTATTTTCAACTAACTTAAACGTTTTATTGAAGGAGGAAGAATAGGTGAGGCGTGAGGAAGGAGGAGGATACACCACACACACACACACACACACACACACACACACACACACACACACACACACACACACACACACACACACACACACACACACACACACACACACACACACACACACACACACACACACACACACACACGAAAGTATGATACGGTGATACATCTACCTGTCAACACCTTCCATGCATCACTAATGAGAATCTGATATATTGGCACATTACCTGTCACTACCTGTCATATATCACACACCGTTATAGACAACCTGACATATTTACCTCTTCGTTACTAAATTACTCTACAATTGAAAAAAAATATATATATATAGTATAAAATTTGATATAAGTTGTACTATAAATTGGCTTCACAGTATATGGTCCATGGCTGCCAAATGACTATAGTCTGGTCACCAACGGCGATCAAATATCCTGGCGAGCGAGCCGAAATATTGGAAGGCTGGGGCCCGGTTGGTGATCTTTATTTTAGACCAGACTTTGGATTGTAGCTATACCTTGAACTGTACGAGTATTAAATTATCTGATGTTTGCCATTAATTAGATATGTAACCTAACCACAAACGGAATACTATGAAAATGGCGCGAACTTCCTAAATATTCCAGAGACTAGAGCGCCGTTTTTCCTTTGTTTTTCACGCACACGGGGAAGATAACTCGTGAACGGTAAGCTGGCCGGATAACCTCGATGCTGCCCACGTATTAGTTTATGTTCTGTGAATCATGAATACAAATTTTCAACTTACCGGGAGAAAGCAGTTCCCGGAAAGATATGCATGAAAAAAATATCTGCGGATGACTCGAAATGTGTAGTTCCTCTTCCTCTCCTTCTTCCTCTTTCTCCTCACACCCCCCCCCCCTCTCCATATCCTCCTCATCTTTCCCCTCCTCATTCCCACATCCTTTTCTCCTTCCTTCTTCTCCTCCTCTTTTTCCCCCATACACCTTCTCCTGTTCCTCCTTTTCCTCTTCCTCCTACTTCTTGAGGACGATGGTTTAACCCTTTAAGGAAGATGAATAAACCCTTTGAGATCGAAGGTCTAAACTTTCGTCCTCAAGGGGTTAAATCATCATCCTCAAAGGGTTATAACTTAAACCATCATCATCAAAGGGTTAAATGGAGTGAAAAAATATCACTTTGCACACCTTTAAGAACTTGGTTATGTTGGCAATAATATAAGCGTGAAATACAAGAAGCGCGCGTCCTACTTCCTGTGAACCTGGACTCAAATTCTGGCTCTAAAAATCATGTGGTTTTGGTTATATACCCAAGTTCTCAAAGATAAAATTCAATTTGGATCCGAATTCCAGTCAGGATCCTGAAAATATGACGTCCTAGCCAGGGGGGAGGAAGGAAAGGGAAGGGGGGAGAGGGAAAAGGGAGGGAGAGGGGTGAGGTGAGAAGGGAGGGGTGACGGAGAGGGTGGTAAGAGTGAGGGGTGGAGGGAGATGGGAGAGGTGGAGGAATGGAAGGACAGGGAAGTGTGGGGTGAGAGAGAGAGAGATGGGAGGAGTGTTGGTAGACGCGGCCGTCACCTGAGGGAGACCCCCAGCCAGCTTGGTAGTGCCGCCTCCCGTCCCCACATCACATCTGTCTCACCTTCTCCTGGGACCTCCTACTGCCTCCTACCTCCCGCTACCTCCTATCTCTTGTACCTCTCTCTCCTTTCCCCATGAGTGTGCCTCTGCCATTTATCCATGTGTGTGTGTCTCTGCCATTTCTCCATGTGTGTGTGTACCTCTGCCATTTATCCGTGTGTGTGTACCTCCTTGGCCTTTCTCTGTAGCACGATGATCGCTAAAACACGGACCATTAATTATTTACCTGCGTGTAAAATGGCCATCGTCCTAATTACTGAAATTGACCGATTACAAGTCAGGTCCTGTAAGGTAAATGTCGGTCTGTACCCCCTGATTCTCTCCCCTCACGCCTTCCCTCCCCTTCTCCCCTCACACCTTCTCTTCCCCTCTCCCATCACCCCTTCCCTTTCCTTCCTCCTTCCATCTTCCCCACTTCCTCGTATCCTCCTCCTCCTCCTCCCCCCGTCATCATACTCCTCCCGCTCCTCCTCCCCCGGGGTCTTGATTAGTCCAAAAGCCAATATGGACAATTTGGCAGCGGGCCCACCTGGCTGTCAGTCCCGGGGCCACACAGAACCATGTATCATTTCATTGTAACTTCACCCACACTTTTCTGTCTTGTGCTGTAAGGTGGTGCTGCTGTTGTGGTGCTGCTGTGGTGCTGTTACTGTTACTACTACAACGACTGCTGTTATTGCTGTCATTAATGGTGGTGGTGGTGGTGGTACTGTTCCTCTTGCCTTTCCCGCTACCACTTCTACTGTTGCTGTTCCGTGCCATAGCCTTTATCCCTACCGTTACTTCTACTTTTGTTACTGCCGTTAAATGCTGTTTCTTCGCTCGTTGGTAACACACACACGCACACAAGCACACGCACACACACAATTTCCTACCACCCAGAGGAGCCAATATTTGTTGAGTTCTCCTCCTCATTCTCTCCGTCATCTTTACAGCCTTTGATCTGGTGGTGGCGGACATTCTTCATCATTCTCCTTCAGATCATTCATTCCTTTACCTCGCTCATCCTTTACTTTTTATTTCCCATATTCTCTTCTATTTTTCCTTTCATTTTTTCTCGTTTCTCTTTTCTTTCCTTTTTTCCCTCAGTTCTCCTTCTTTATTTCCTTCTTATCAGTCTCTCTTTTTCCCCCTCCCATTCCTTCTCACTTTTCTTTCCCATTCACCCTCCCCTGTTCCTTCTCATCACCACCTCTCTTTTCCTCCTAATGTTTTCTACCCAGTTCTGCCTTCTTTATTCTCTCCCATTTACCCTTTGCTCTTCCCATCTCCACTCTCCATTCCATCTCCAACTACCTTCCCTCCCTTTCCCTCCTCATCTCATCTCCCCTCTCCATCTAGTCTCCCCTCCCCACCCCATCTTTCTTCCCATCTATGTATTTTCTCCCTCTCTATCTCCCCCTCCCACTGTCATTCGCACTCCCTTCCTGCCTCTCTGTCACGTAGCCTTCCCACACACACACACACACACACACACACACACACACACACACACACACACACTATTTTACATAATACTTCCATCAACAAAAACAGATCACTGATTATAAATTTCCTCAATGGTACAACTTGTGAACTAAAATAAATGTTATCCACCAGTTACTTAGAAATTAACGAGTGAAAATGATGTAATTTATTCGACTCATTAGCAAAAGTAATTACTCGGATTATAACTCTTTAACCCCCGGAGTCTTGATCAGCAGCGTGTGTAGTGGGGTTAGGTTAGGTTAGGTTAGGTTAGGTTAGGTTAGGTTAGGTCGTCAGAATTTGTGGGTGAGAAAAAATTACTATTACCATCATCGCTATTACCCCTATTACTATCATTATGACACAACAACCACCATAACCACCACTACCACTACCATCACCACCAATACAGCACCACAACAACCACAACTACTGACAACACCACTACCACCACCAACATTACACTACAACTACCATCATTATAACCACCACTACCACACCACTACCACACCACTGCCACCACCGACCAACAGCACACACACACACACACACACACACACACAGGAACCGTTACACACAAGTTCTCACTAGTAGAGTAAATTTACCCTATCCAATCCCTTATTTAAATTCCAAGTCCCACACACCCTAACCATATAGGCCTAACAGCCAACACTTGGCCTTGTAAAAAAAATGACATTAGTGGGATTTTTCTTATTTTCATCCTCTTTTGGAGTCGCCTTAGTGGGGGACAATTTAAAGGGAAAGTACAGTATATAACTTGTGTTTAATGCGCGTTCTCTCTCTCTCTCTCTCTCTCTCTCTCTCTCTCTCTCTCTCTCTCTCAGGCCACCTCACCAATAACCTTCTCTCCCACACAAACTAGATGAATCGCCGTTCTCTATGGCGACTTATCGGGCCTTTATACGTTCAGGGCCACCAGGGTTACGTTCAGGGCCACAACAAAGTCCGAGGACTAAATATATCCATCTCCCAAATTTGATTAAAATCCATTGTTGCTTTTTCGTTTTATCATGTTTACACCTTTCGGACGGACTGAAGGACGGGTGAACAGAGGGATGGATGGATGGACAGAAGGATGGATGGATGGACAGAGGGATGGGTGGATGGATAGAGGGATGGCTGGATGGATAGATAGGTTCTATTCCCAAATCCCCCTCTGGTGGTGATGAGGGACAACAAGGGACCTTCCTCTCCCTAAGAACAAGATACAGTACCTCTGCAACATCACGGTCATCGGGGCGTGGAAACTCACGTTACGGATTCGGAGGCCAGAATTTTAATTTTAGCAACTCGAGGAAGAGACCTGCCACCTAAAAATCAGTAATTGGGGCCGGCACAGTCCAAGTAGTTGGCCCGCGCCACGCCGACGGCGCCACCAAACACTGTGTGCAGACGGCGTGTGCTGTTTATGATGCTCTAGCCTTCCGCTCCACACACAGGCAGTGCTCACTTATTCTTCCCCAGTCGCCGTGTGTAGTGTAAGTCAAGACAAGTAAATAAATACATAAATAAATAAATAAACAAGTAAATAAATAAATAAATAAATAAATAAACAAGTAAATAAATAAATAAATAAATAAACAAGAAAATAAATAAATAAATAAATATGAAGTAAAATCTACTCGTAAATAAAGAAATAAATGACAATCAATTCTAAATTAATCACAAAACAAAATACAGGTAGACACAGGTATGTTAGGGGAGCACAGGACAAATTTTCTTCCGATATCATTAAGTAACAACAGCAGCAGCCACAGGTACTTAAACTGCAGGGATTTAAGAGCGGGTCAAATAGATCACACCTTCTCCCCTGTCACTTCTCCTATCCCCGTCTCTCCTCCCCCAGCCTCTCCTCCCCAGTTACCCCTTCTCCCTCTGCCACTCCCCCCAGCACCCCGACAACGCAGCCTTCAGTATTGGTAAATCATAAAACATTATTATTGTTGTCACGAGTAAGAGCTGTACAGAACTGGTGGAGGCGGGCAAGGCGCCATTTGGCAGAATCCACGCGCGTAAGGCATGACGTGTGCTGATTGGTCCTTATCCGACATGACGTGTGCTGATTGGTCCTTATCCGACATGACGTGTGCTGATTGGTTCATATCCACCGTGATGTGTGCTGATTGGTCCTCGTCTACATGTGTTATTGCTCCCTCCGCTTCCCTCAATCGCACACATAACGCAGCTATCTAACCTAACATTAAGTGACCCCTTACCTAACCTATCCTTAACCTAAACCTAAAATAGCCTTCACCACACCATCATCACTACATCACCATCACTACCACCACCACCACACCACCTCCACACTACCACACCACCACCTCTCTGTCCACACCATCAACGCGGGCCTGCACTCAGCATCTTCACCATCACTATTGGCTCTGAACTGCTGGCGATATTGAATAGTCAGGATGTCATATTTCACCAGGTGTTCGGGGCACAGGGAGCGACTTACTTAGTGTCCAGGGATAGAGGATAGGAGGGCCAGGATAGGGGAAAGGTGGACCGTGGAGGAGGGCCAAGATAGGGGAAAGGTGGACCGTGGAGGAGGGCCAGGATAGGGGAAAGGTGGACCGTGGAGGAGGGCCAGGCTAGAGGATAGATGGACAGTGGAGGAAGGTCCAGGCGAGGCGGGCCATGTTGACGTCTGCAGTTTGAGATTTGAGAATGGTATTTCACTGTCCAGTTTTGCATGTGAAAAAAAAATTGCTTTACCATACGAAATATTTTCTTCCTTCATATTTCCTTCTGTCTGCTATCATTTGCTTCATACTGTCATTATTTCTTTCATTCTGCTATCATCAATTCATTCATTCCTTCTGCCATCATTTCCTTCAGCACAGTTAATCTTCGTGTGAGCTTCAGTTGTGGGTCGTGGGTGGGGGAGGGTTGAGGGTGATTTTAAGCCAGGTGTATTGATCTGTGTGTGTGTGTGTGTGTGTGTGTGTGTGTGTGTCCGACGTCCACTGTCCCTGCCAGCCTCACTCTTGACCCCTGAGTGCATCCTCCGAGTGCATCCTTCCTCGGGGATGCGAGTACATCCTCCTAACCAGCAGCAAGTCCATCCTCGCCACAATCTCACCACACCCTCACCACACCCTAACCTCACCCTCACCACACCCTCACCACACCCTTACCTCACCTTCACCACACCCTCATCACAATCTCACCATACCCACACCACACCCCCCACCACATTCTCACCATACCCACACCACACCCCCACCACATTCTCATCATACCCTCATCACATCCTCACGTCATATCCTCATCACACCATCACCACCCTCACCACACCCTCACGTCACACCTTTACCACACCCTCACCTACACACACTAAATGGAGACGATGTTTTAAGTGATAGAACTGACTGTTAATGTTATAGAAATATTAATTAGTATTTAAATATACATATAATTATACGGATATAGTGTTATATTAAACTTTTTTTACAGTTATTAATAAAAGAATCAACCATACCTGTTTAATGTTGACAGATAATGTTAAATATTTATATAGGAAGTAAAAGAATATTTTTAACAAATCACAATTCGACTAAACATCTCCCAGTACATTTTTCAGACACCAGGTTACGTTAGGTTAGGTTAGGTTAGGTTAGGTTGGGTTAGGTTAGGTTAAGTTAGGTTAGGTTAGGTTAGGTTACGTTACGTTAGGTTAGGTTAGGTTAGGTTAGGTTAGGTTAGGTTAGGTTTTAGTCAATAATTCTCGTGAAGCCAGCAGTCCAGTGGCTGTTACCGAGTGAAAAAGGTCAATTTATTCACTCACTCGCCTCAATTCTCGCCATATTCACGGTCAGATTTTTTCTCAATTTGGGAATTTTATCTTTCAGTTTATGGTCGATTTTCTTCTTTTTTTTTTTTACCTTTTTTTGCATAGAAGTTCCCGGATGATAACCAGAATCCTCGCCAAACTTCCACAAGATTTTCCCCAAATTCCAGTGGAAAATTTATTTGGTTTTGGAGAGAGAATGATACGAGCAATATTTCTCTCTGAATGATTCCTTAAGAGACATAAAGTGGTAGAGATAATCTTTTTTTTTAACATAGAGAAAACAGATGAATAGTTACCGTGCACATTAACACACTCGGATGTAAACAACGGGTATCTCATCAAGGTAGTCCAAGGTTCGATTCCCGATGTGTTGTTGATGAAGACTGAGTTCATTACCCTCTCACTCCCTTGTTATATTTCCCCTCCACGACACAAAGATTTATATAATATCTAAAAAACTTCACTATGTAGAGTCTTTCCTCACCCATGTAGAGTCTTTCCTCACCTATGTAGAGTCTTTCCTCACCTATGTAGAATCTTTCCTCACCTATGTAGAGTCTTTCCTCACCAATGTAGAGTCTTGCCTCACCCATGTAGAGTCTTTCCTCACCCATGTAGAGTCTTTCCTCACCCATGTAGAGTCTTTCCTCACCTATGTAGAGTCTTTCCTCACCTATGTAGAGTCTTTCCTCACCTCTACCCTAAGGAATAATAAACGATGAAATGAACGAAAGAGAAAATGAAAGAGAATCAAATTAAACGAGGGAATGAGAAAATGAATGAAAAAGGGGACGCTGTCAGACGAAGATAAAAGAGAGATGTTGATATACAGAGGAAAAGTTGAGTCGACGTTGTAACCTGGATATAAATCATAGACCCGGGAGACAGGAGGAGAGAACAAAAATAAGGAGACGGAGAAATGAGAGAAGGGTGTGGTAGAGAGAGAGAGAGAGAGAGAGAGAGAGAGTGTGTGTGTGTGTGACTGAAGTGGATGATAGGAGAAAGAGGGAAAGACCAAGAAGATAATAAAAGGAAGAGGGTAAAAGAAATACTGCTAATGAAGGAGGTGAACAGACAGGAAGCAGCGGTGTGCGTGGGTGAGCTGAGGGCGTTCTATCGGGCTGGCTTCCATGGAATTTTCTCCCGACATGCTCTAGTTTTCCCCGCCAAGCTTAAACATTTTCTCCCGACATGCTCTAGTTTTCCCCGCCAAGCTTAAACATTTTCTCCCGACATGCTCTAGTTTTCCCCGCCTAGCTTAAATATTTCCCCACCACGTTTAAATTTTCTCCCGTGATAACTTGGAAAAAATTCAGTCGATTTATTTCTTTATCTTCCAATTTAGTTCAGACTCGATAACTCAGAATCATCAACATCAATCTCCTGACACTGACAACACCAAATGAATGGATAAAACGCGGGATACAAAGGCTTCAATAACTTCGTGAAATTAACCACTACACACACACACACACACACACACACACACACACACATATACAGTACCTCGCCTGACCTGTGTTGTGCATTCTGCCTCACATCCCCAACAAGTAGTTATCCTGGGCAGCTCTGGGGACGTGACCAACTAGGAGGAGACTAGTAGGAGTTAAGGGTTATTTCCTTAGAGCAATTAACCTGTTCGTTGGTAGAAAGGTCCATCCATGTAGGTGTACAAAGTAGTGGGTCAAAAGGTTAAAATGATACAGATTATAGAGCAAAATTAGAGGTCAAAGGTCAAGTCAGGTTTCGATCTCTGTGGGTAAGGATGCTTTCACACTGAGGACGGAACGGACATATCGAAAGGCAAGTTGTCCGAACGAGTGAGTCAAGTTAACAACACATATCTCACATTATATTCGAATCATATTTAATCCGAATCTTTCTAATGTTATCCTAGAGTTAAGACAGTTTTCCTCTCCCCAGAAAGACATTAAGTTGTGTAACAGGTAATTAGCTAAGGTGAGACAATCATAACACTCACCGCGGCGTCACATACAGTCTGTGTCAGGATAATGTGAGTCAGCTATCATGCTATAAACTGACCCTTGGCCTCAGCTGTAAGGTTCGAGTTAACAGATACATAGACAACCTAACCTAACCTAACCTAACCTAACCAAACCTAACCTAACCTAACCAGTCAAAACTAACTAAAGTAGAAAATAACCTCGATATTTCGCGACAGACTCCTTGACCGGCGATACAACCATGACCTTGACCTTTGACCCAACGACACCGAAACCAAATAGCGAACTTTCTCTCCCTTGTGGCCAGGAACTTATGCAATATCAAGTTCATCGGTACATGGAAACTTAAATTACAGTTGAGGAAACTAGAATGTTAACAGACCTAACACCACAACCACACCAAACCACGCCACAACCACACCACACCACGCCACCTCACATCACACCACGCCACACCACATCACGCCACACCACACCACGCCACACCCCACCACACCACATCACACCACACCAGGCCATACCACACCACGTCACACCACACCACCACACATCACACCACACCACGTCACACCACGTCACGCCACACCATGTTTCACCACACCACGTCACACCACACTAAATAATAATGGCTGCCCCTCGTGTAATGAGGATGGCCGGCCCAACGACCACCTAGGCGTGAATTTGTTTAAGGTGTAGAAGCTGCCGCCAACACAACAACCACACCTTAAGGTAACGAGCTGCATGACCCAGTGTCAGGGAATAGTCCGAGAAAACCGGACAACTCGCTAACTGCACTGGCTAACCATTACCAGGGAACACGATCCGCAAATCTATTAACATCCAGGTCCCCAATTATTGCTGGGTAGAGGGAAATAGCGTAAAGAAACTTGCCCATAGTTTCACCCAGCCCGGGGATTGAACCCGGGTCTGCTCGCTTCCAAGGCGAGCATGCTGACCATT
>NW_024757805.1:1460000-1465000 GCF_018991925.1 Homarus americanus | reverse complement strand
TGCTGCCTCTAGTGATGCCCTAGTGGTGCCCCTTGGTGGTACTGCTGCCTCTAGAGATGCCCTAGTGGGTGCCTTGTGGTACTGCTGCCTCCAGTGATGCCCCTAGTGGTGCCCCTTGTGGTACTGCTGCCTCTAGAGATGCCCTAGTGGTGCCCTTGTGGCACTGCTGCCCCTAGTGATGCCCCTAGTGGTTGCCCTTGTGGTACACTGCTGCCTCTAGAGATGCCCTAGTGGTGCCTTGTGGTACTGCTGCCTCTAGAGATGCCCCTAGTGGTTGCCCCTTGTGTGGTACTGCTGCCTCTGTAGTGATGCCCTAGTGGTTGCCTTGTGTTACTGCTGCCTCTGAGTGATGCCCCTAGTGGTGCCCCTTGTGGTACTGCTGCCTCCAGTGATACTAGTGGTGCCTTGTGTTGCTGCTGCCTCTAGAATGCCTAGTGGTGCCTTGTGGCACACTGCTAGTGATGCTCCTTGTGGTACTGCTGCCCCTAGTGCGTTGCCTGCTGTGGTGCCTGCTGCCTCTAGTGATGCCCCTAGTGGTGCCTTATTGGTACTGCTGCCCCTAGTGGTTTTGCTGTGGTACTGCTGCCTCTGAGTGATGCCTTGTGGTGCCCTAGTGGTGCCCTAGTGGTGCCTCTTGTGGTACTGCTGCCCCTAGTGGTGCCCCTTGTAATGCTATTAGTGGTGCCCCTTGTGGTGCTAGTGGTGCCCCTTGTGGTGCCCCTTGTCGTATCCTGGTGCCTTGTGGTACTGCTGCCCCTTGTGGTGCCCCTTGTGGTACTACTGCCCTTATTAGTACCTTACTATTGTTCCTTGATGTTGTATAAATGTCATTGATGAGGTACACCTGTTAGAGAGAGAGAGCACAGTGAACAAGATATACCGCCGTGTTATATGACTGTAGCTGTACCGTCAGTAGTGGTCATAGCTGTAGCTGTAGTTCCTAGCTGTGTCGGACTTACTTTAGCTCTGGTGTAGATATTACCTGTAGCTGGATTTATGAATCACCTTAAGATTAGACACCCCAGCTTGTTTCATGTGATGATTAAACATAGCATTACTTAACCTAACCTAACGTAACCTGACCTGACCTGACCTGACCTGACCTGACCTGACCTGACCTAACCTAACCTAACGCCTCCAGGTAGTATTTGGATGTTAATTAACCAGGTAAAATAAACTGAGGTTCCAAAACTTCAGGTGATCAGAATCTGTGTGAGTGACTGGCTCGCTATGACTGTAGATATAACAATGCTCACCTGACTTCATTAGTGACTGTGGTACCAATTAACTGGCTCTATAACTATAGCTTTAGAACTCTGGCTAACTGGCTTTACCTGTAACTGTGATAATGACTGAGTGTAGAGACTTGACTGATTTTACCTGTGTTTCTATATGGTATTGTGGCTGACCGAAGATAGATGTGAATACTGCTTTGATTCTGACTGTGGTGGAGTGTGACTGTGGTGGAGTGTGACTGTGGTGGAGTCCCCCACGAAAGACTAATTAGAAAGGTAGAAGCTCATGGCATCAAAGGTAACATCCTTAAATGGATTAGGGCGTGGTTACAGGACAGGAAACAGAGAGTGAGCATAAACGGCACTAAGTCCCATTGGAGCAACGTCACAAGTGGAGTTCCCCAAGGCTCAGTACTTGGACCATTATTATTTATTATATACATAAATGACATAGATATCGGCAGAGACAGCAACATAAGTAAATTTGCTGATGACACTAAAATAGGACGTGTTATTAAATCTGACGAAGACTCAGCAAAACTTCAGGAAGATCTAAACAAATTTTTCGAATGGTCTGAAAAATGGCAGATGAAATTCAACGTGGACAAATGTAAAGTACTCAGTATAGGAGATGTAAACAGGGAAACCAGATACCAGATGAACAACGATGCCATAGAGAAATCCGACTGCGAGAGATATTTAGGAGTAATGATAAGTAGGAACCTTAAGCCAAGTAAACAATGTGTTTTTGCTCGTAACAAGGCTAATAAAGTACATGGGTTCATACAAAGGAGTGTTGGTTACAAGACTAGCGAGGTCATCCTAAAACTGTATCTTGCTCTTGTGAGACCACACCTGGATTATGCAGTTCAGTTCTGGTCACCGTATTACAGAATGGATATAGAATCCTTGGAAAGAATTCAGAGGAGAATGACAAGACTAATCCCGGGCATTAGGAACCTTGAGTATAGAGACAGGTTAAAGCATCTTAATTTGCACTCCCTCGAGAGACGTAGAGCAAGGGGCGACCTGATAGAGGTGTATAAGTGGAAGGCAGGGCTAAACAAAGGGGACATTACAAAGGTACTCAAACTATCCAACCAGGAGCGAACTCGTAACAATAGTTTTAAATTAGACAAATTTAGATTTAGGCGTGAAATAGGTAAACACTGGTTTGGAAACAGAGTAGTGGATGAATGGAACAAGTTACCAAATATCATCATGAACTCGAATACGCTGAATAGCTTCAAACATAGGTTGGATGCTTATATGAGCAATAGGGGTTGGGTGTAAACGGGACTGCCCAGTATGGGCCAATAGGCCCGCTACAGTTTCCTCCATTCTTATGTTCTTATGTTCTTATGAGTGTGACTGTGGTGGAGTGTGACTGTGGTGGAGTGTGGCTGTGGTGGAGTGTGACTGTGGTGGAGTGTGGCTGTGGCAGGAGGTACAGATCCTAGTGGTGGGTGTGACTGTTGCTGTGGCTGTTGGTGTGGCTGCGGTGGAGTGTGGCTGTGGCAGGGGGTGGGTAATATATGTCCGGCTAGAGACCACCAGATCCAATTTCACGCTGGCGACCCACACACAGATTACCTCCTTCTCCTCATCCTCCACCTCCTCACCCCCTCCCACACCCCTTACCCGACCTCCTCCACCCACTCACCCCACCTCCTCCACCCCCTCCCACACCCCTTACCCGACCTCCTCCACCCACTCACCCCACCTCCTCCACCCCCTCACTCCACCTCCTCCTCACCCCTTTCCTCCACCCACCTCCTCCTCACCCTCTCCTACACCCCTTTCCCACACCCCTCACCCCATCTCCTCACTCCTTCCTTCATTCCTTCCTTCACCACCCTCCTTCTTTCTTCCTTCACCTCCCTGTGCCCACCTCTGTTCTATTCCTCTCAGATAAGCTCGGGTATTCTAAGCTCGGGCCGTAGTCTCCGCGCCTCCAGTAATCCCCAGCTGTGAGCGCCGCACCTGTGTTCAAACATGACGTCTAATTAATACGAGTCACTCTTATTAAACCTCCAGGTGTTTATCTATAACTTGATGTGTCGAATTTGTAACCCTAACCTAACCTAGCTTAATATAATGCAAACCTAATCTAATCTAATCTAATCTAATCTAACCTAATCTAATCTAATCTAACCTAAACTAACCAAACAGGTCCGCCATGTTGAGGATAACCAAAGCTTGTGCCGCCCCACTACCAAGTAATTCTCTTTTATACCAGATTTAACGAGTTTTGCTAAATAGGTGTGCAATTTATAGTTGCTGCGGATGTGGTGGGGTTGTTTTGGTGCACTGGTGGTGGTGGTGTGGTGGTGGTGGTGTGGTATAGGTGTGGTGGTGGTGATGTGGTATTGGTAAATGATCGTGGTAGTGAGGTTGTGGTGGTGTGGTGTTATTAAGTGATTATGGTTGGTGTGGTTGAGGAGGTCTGGTTATGGTGATGTGGTGGTTGTGGTGGTGTGTCATTGGTAAGTGATGGTGGTGGTGGTGGTGTGGTGGAGTGTGCTGTTGGTGACGTGGCAGTGATGGTGTCTACTGGTATCGCTCGATAATGATGATGATGATGTGATGAAAGCAAGTCAAAATTCATGTTATCCCATGTCTACAAAATATATATCCGGGCTATCCAAAATACCTCAGCCAGCAACCTAACCCACAACGACGTATCCAAACCAAACCAAACCTAACCTAACCTAACCTAACCTAACCTAACCTAACTTAACCTAGCCTAACCAACCTAACTTAACTAGGAATAAATCACTTAAGCAGGGCTCCTAACTCTAATCTTGATCCCTCTCTTGGCTATACTGTTGCTTCCTATACACAGTGTCGCCTCCTGAAGTGTCTCTCAGTTGACCAGGAGTTAAGAAAGTCGGTGAAAATAACGTAGTTGCACAAGAGACGAAGAAAACAAGCAATTATTATCTCAATCTCTTAATTCCTTCCAATTACTACAATCTCTCTCTCTCTCTCTCTCTCTCTCTCTCTCTCTCTCTCTCTCTCTCTCTCTCTCTCCTCCATCAGCCAGCACAACACCTCAACATGCAGCCCCAGTGTGAGTCATAAGCCCCTGAGTTCAGCCCTCACACACACACACACACACACACAATTTCCTGAAGGAGATGTACAGGAGGAGCACCGCCCACCTCCTCCCTAGTGGCCTGGATGGGGGGGATGGTGGGCTAACACACACACACACACACGGAAGGGTCATAAGGCAGACAGGTGGCAGTGTATTGGACAGGAGTGGTGGTTGACGCAGGTGACAGGCTCCATTAATGACTCTAGTTTATGTATATATCCCCCAGATTCATGACGCCCCTACTGCTCTGGTTAGTGAGGCAGCTCCTCCCTTGTTTACGTCCACCCAGGCATATCTGTCGCCTGAATCCACCAACGCCGTAAAGTGCGTTAGTGTCTCCCCAGCGTGACTCCCTTATGGCCACTGTTTACATGTGTGTGTTGTTCTGGCGTGACTCAAGGACGGACGGGGTCGTATGTGTAGGACGGTCAGTAGTGTGTGTGTCTAACTTATGTAACTTGGTGACTGTGTATGTGACTTGGTGTCTGTGTCTGTATATGTAACTTGGTGACTGTGTCTGTGTATGTAACTTCTTGTCTGTGTCTGTATATGTAACTTGGTGACTGTGTCTGTGTATGTAACTTCTTGTCTGTGTCTGTATATGTAACTTGGTGACTGTGTCTGTGTATGTAACTTCTTGTCTGTGCCTGTATATGTAACTTGGT
>NW_024757805.1:1105000-1455000 GCF_018991925.1 Homarus americanus | reverse complement strand
GAAATGATAGGAAAATATGGGGCGTCTGAGATGAGATGTTCTACAGAAGACACACACACACACACACACACACACACACACACACACACACACACATTAAGATTATTTACATAATACTGATGTTTGTTTGTTGGTGATTTAGATCAACACAATAATGCCTGGTCGTGACCACCATCTGTTGTCTAGAGTAACACACAGACACCACCGAGCTGACCATCTGCACCCATCAAGTGTCTACTGGAATGATGGTCAATTCGTGTTCAGTGTCTCGGTAAATCCTGAAGGATTCCTGAGGGGCGCTTGTGGTAGACTGCTGGTTTAAGAAGTCCTCACAACCAGTCAGGCGCTGTTGTGTTCGGCCGTCTGACTGGCCAAAGAACACCGTTTATTTAATGTCTTTTTACCTCAAGTGTCAGGTGAGAGGTTCAGTAGGTTGTGTCCTCAATGTGTGACTTGTTCTCTTGTGCAGTTTGGTAGAGTCTTGGAGAGGACTGAGAGGGGCTGGGAGTGTCTTGGTGGGACTGAGAGGGACTGGGAATGTCTAGGAGGGTCTGGTAGAGTTTGGGAGGGACTCTTGGACTCGATTATAGAACACACTGACCGAATTTCAAGAACATCTGAGCAGAAACAAAAGAAAACAACACTATGTTATATTCTCGTGGGCGGAAGACGAGGAAGAAAAACTCAGCCTCCCCCCAAAAAAAGAAAAACAACGCCTCTCTCTCTCTCTCTCTCTCTCTCTCTCTCTCTCTCTCCTCCACCAACACCAAGGGGAAGCCTATACAGAGTAAACACATGAGATAACCAATACAAAAAAATAAATAAAAAAAACCCGGTGAGAGTTGCGTTTGACAGTTCTATAACTTCACTAAAAGCTTCCCAGACTAAGGAACTACACCCTCCCTCCCTCCCTCCCACCCTCTCTCCCTCCCCCACGGGCTGTCACACCTCCCTCAAATCTCTCTCAAACCCTCTTAATATCTTTCTTTCTCCATCATATTCCTTGACCCATCTTAATCCATCGCCTCCTCTCTCCCGCCATCTTTCCCTGTTTCTCTTTTCCCTTTTATTTCTTTCATTCCCTCTACTTTCACTCACGTGTTCCTCATCCACTCTCAATGACGTCGGTAGCTCTCACAGACGCCTCCCAGCCTCCTCCTCCTCCTCCTTCAGTAATTTCCGTCTGGTTTTATCTTCCACCAGTGCTCTCAACCACCTCCCATCAACTCCCGTCAACCCCCACTAAACCCCACCAGCTGCCAACACCCATCCAACAACCACCATCACCCTCCAACAATCCTCCAACACCCACCATCAACGACTATCACCCTCCAACACCCACCATTAACAACTATCAGCCCCCAACACCCATCCAACAACCACCATCAGTCTCCAACACCCACCATTAACAGCTATCAGTCCCCCACATCCCTCCAACACCCACCATCAACAACTATCAGCCTCCAACACCCACCATCAACAACTGTCGCCCCTCAACATCCCTCCAACACCCACTATCAACAACCATCAGCCCCAACATCCCTCCCAACACCTACCATCAACAACTATCACCTCCAACACCCACCATCAACAACTATCAGCCTCCAACACCCACCACCAACCACCATCTGCCTCCAACACCCACCATCAACAACTATCAGCCCCAACATCCCTCCAACACCCACCATCAACAACTATCAGCCCCAACATCCCTCCAACACCTACCATCAACAACTATCAGCCCCCAACATCCCTCCAACACCCACCATCAACGACTATCACCCTCCCTCCAACACCCACCATCAACAACTATCAGCCCCAACATCCCTCCAACACCCACCATCAACAACTATCAGCCCCAACATCCCTCCAACACCTACCATCAACAACTATCAGCCCCCAACATCCCTCCAACACCCACCATCAACGACTATCACCCTCCAACACCCACCATCAACAACTATCAGCCTCCAACATCCCTCCAACACCCACCATCAACGACTAGCCCCAACACCCACCATCAACAACTATCAGCAACGAATCGCCATTCAACAACTATCAGCCTCCAACATCCCTCCAACACCCACCATCAACGACTATCACCCTCCAACACCCACCATCAACAACTATCAGCCTCCAGCAGCCCCGCAACGAATCGCCATTTGTTGTCGGGTGGTGACAGTAAGCGGCCACAGAGCAGAGCAGAACACCTTTCTAGATTTATACAGCCAGTTCACGTCTACTGCTGGCGTCTCTCCCCCACCCACACCCTTACCCACACCCTCACCCTTAGTGTAATGGTGGTGATGGTGGATGGTTATAGTAGTGGTGGATACAATTGTGGTGGTGGTGGTAGTTGTGAGTGCTGTGATTGTGGTAGTAGTAGTTGTTGTGGTGGTGGTGGTGGGGGTGATAGTGAGGGAGAACCGATTGATACTGAGGAAAGGTAAATTGATCAAAGGGAAGGACGAGATAGAGAATTCCACACACACACACACACACACACACACACACACACACATACCTATCACTACTCGTCATAAACTACCCAAAATTTCAACCATACACTCAAAGAAGGGGTCACGTAAACCCCTTCAAATATGGGAGGAATTTCCTGTTAATCATTCTCCTGCCAAGTCGTAGTTAAAAAAACACCACCTCATACCAGATTCAGTTTAAATCCATAAATATCCTCTTGAGTTACTGAATAAACAAAACAAAAAAGGTGTGTTGTGAACGGATATATAGCGGTAGGGATGGGTCGAGGAAGAGGTGTGTTTATATACCTTCAACTCTTCTACGTTTAGTCACAGGTAGATGAGGAGAGGTATCGTAGATCATCTTCCCTCTCACCCTCCTCCACCTCTCCCTTCCCTCTTACCCGCTTTCCCTCTCTCTTCCCTCTCATCCTCTTCCCCTCTCCCTTCATTCTCGCCCTCTCCCTTCCCAATCACCCTCTTTCCCTCTCCCTTCCCTCCCATCCCCTTCCCCTCTCCCTTCCCTCTCATCCTCTTCCCCTCTCCCTTCCCCCTCACCTTCTTCCCCTCTCCCTTCCTTGATGATGCCGCAGCCCCGAGGGACAGGTTAAACTTGGAGACACACCCCTCTTACCCCCCACTCTTGACCTTCCACTCCCCCCACGTCACCCACGACCCTCCACGCCCCCACACCCCCCAACGACCTCAACACCCACACACACCCCCACCAACGACCATTACCCACACACCCCCTCCAACGACCCTCCACACCCACTCACACCCCTCCAACGACCTCACACCACACACACCCCCACCAACGACCATCAATACCCACACACCCTCCAACGACCCTCCACACCCACTCACACCCCTCCAACGACCCTCAATACCCACACACTCCTCTCACGACCTTCCACGCCCACACACACACCCCTCCTACGACCCTCCACGCCCACACACACCCCTTCCACGACCCTACATCCTAACAGCAACCCCTGAAATAACCCAATATGTGGCCCCTTAAATAACCGGTAATCGCCCCTTAATTAAATCGACCCGCAAATAACCCATTCAATAACTCCTTAGATAACCCCAGAAACAATTCCTGAAATAACTCCTATAAATAACTTGAAGTGACGTCTAAAGATCAATACGTGTTGAACTATGACCAACAGGAACACAATGGAGGTGACTCAATCCAAGAGACATGACAACATCCTTCATCTTCCTCATAATGTTTCCTAACCTAACCTATACCGGGGTGTGTGTGTGTGTGTGTGTGTGTGTGTGTGTGTGTGTGTGTGTGTGTGTGTGTGTGCGTGTGTGTGCTGGTGGCTCCGGTGTGATGATGCCGCTGGAAGGATGTGAATAGTCACTTAACATCATTGGAATCTGGAGTCTGCAAACATCATTAAGTCCTGGATGTCTTCTTGGAGGATGGTGTGTGTGTGTGTGTGTGTGTGTGTGTACATTAAAGACACATAAACAAGGGAGTCAGAGCATTAAAACACACACAACACCTCGACCATGTCACCAACAGAACGTAAACACAACACACTTGCAAAAAACGCCCATAAATCTAATAACTAAGATGAGACAACACTGAGATCACCTGAGGAATAACCACTCTAACCTAACCTAACCCAACAGGTAATAAATACAGGTAAGATAAATTCCTCAGGTGGAGATACGAGCAGGGGAGGAACTACACCCCCACCCAACCCCTCCCTTATCCCACACCCCTCCCATTCCCTCCCGTCACATCCCCCTCCTTCCAACCCCCCCTCCTCCTATCCAACCCCTTTCCTTCCTCCCCACCCCCCCGAACTATGGGTAGAGGGACGTGGAGTGGTGTGTCAACATGAGTGGCCGAACACCGGGGATAATAATCATCTAATATGCTCCAAAAACACCTCACCTTTCCTTCAACATAAATACACTCAAGAATCACCGTATCAGTCAGGAGCTCAGGGTAAAACTCATCTGTTTCATCATTTCTGTCAATAATTAAGCGGTGTGGTAATTAAACTACTGTACGTCTAGTTTCTTATTGGTTAACGAATCAGCCAATCAATGGATACCAAATGTCAAGAAGAGGTAACCACTATAGCCAGGGGTCAAATCATTACACGCAAGCCAATGCCCAGATGGATGAAAACTTGTAAATATCTGTTGAGAGAGAATGGACTTGTCATGACACTTTCATCAACTATCGGAGTCATACGTTAACGATTGGCAGTGATGAATAGTAGTGATAGAAGGAACAATAACAAAGACTGATAAGTAGGCGTGTGAGAGAGGAACAGGGGTGAGAGAGTAGCAAGTGCCTGAGAAACATTGTGGAGAGAGAGAGAGAGAGAGAGAGAGAGGATGGGTGTGTGTGTGTGTGTGTGATGGTCTGTCACAAGGTGCCGTTGGACGAAATGTGGTAAGGGGGGGAGGCATTGTTTGTGGCGAAGAGTGGTGAAGCGACGCTTTGATGCGGCCGCCGACCCTTACACCACCATAGCATCATCAACACTATCACTAACACCACCACCACCACCCACACCATCGCCTCTGTCACTATCACCACCACCCACACCAACACCACCATCATCACCATCACACTACTCACACTGACAATAACCCGAGACCTACCTAAAAATAAAGAAACAAAGAGAGAGAGAGAGAGAGAGAGAGAGAGAGAGAGAGAGAGAGAGAGAGAGAGATTTTTTGTTCCCGTGCTGCCGATAACCAGAGAGAGAGGATGGAGGAGACTCACCCCCAGTCTCCTTTATCCCCTCCTTTACACACAGCGTTTTTAAAGACGTGACAAAGAGAGACGGAGAGACATCAAGGTAGAGGCCGAGTTTATAAAGGACCGACTTTGTTGATCTTATAAATTGTGTTAATATTTTGGATGTGTGTTAAACTTTGTGTCATATTTTCTGTTTGGTTAGGTTAGGGTATGTTACTGTATGTTAGATTAGGTTAGGTTAGGGTACTTTAGGTTAGGTTAGGGTATGTTAAGATAGGCTAGGACCTAACCGTTGGGTATTACACGGGGGTAAGGTTGAGACACCCGCCTGCTCCTCTATTACCTCCGTCTGTCTTCCCTCCGCTTCGGCCCACCTATCTCCTTCCCTCCCTTCTCTTCTCTCCTCTCTTCCCTCCCTCCTCTCTCCCCTCCCTCCTCCTCTCTTCCCTCTTCCCCACCCATCTCCTCCTCTCCCTCTTTATCATCTTCCAAGTTATGTTGTTACCTACGGAGTTATTTTGGTAGAGTGACCAAAAGTTCCCCAACAGCCAACTTCTTTTCTTCTTCCTCTCTTCTGCCGACGATGGTACAAGTTCCTATACCTCTACTATCACTACTATATCAAGCACAAGTAATCCTTACAAAATTGCATCAACTTTTACACGAGTTCTTTAGGAGATATGAGAGAGATATATATATATTTTTTTTTTTTACTGTAAGTGCTTGAAGTTAAGAGTGTTTCCCTGCAGTCTGCTCCGGGCGTCAAACTTCAACACAACTTCAGTGATAGTCTTCAGGAGGGAGTCTGAGCTACTACATGTAAACAGTCAAGGAAAGGGACAGTGAGTGACCGGAGTAACCTGAGTGATCTGAGTGGCCTGAGTGACCGGAGTGATCGGAGTAAATTGAGTGACCTGAGTGACCTGAGTGATCTGAGTGGCCTGAGTGACCGGAGTGATCGGAGTAAATTGAGTGACCTGAGTGACCTGAGTGATCTGAGTGGCCTAAATATTAAGCCAGGTTAAAGAAGGTCATGATATATCAGGATCTGTAAAATTTGGAGTCGCCAGTTAAACTTATATTTACAAAGGTCATAAGAGGTCACATGAAACTACCTTTTACACACACACACACACACACACACACACTTATTGTTCACATGAAACAGGTCAAATTTAATTATAAACTGGGGTGAGTAGGCCGCTGTGAACTATGGCAATATGCTGTAACAGTAAGACCAAAAAAACAACAATACCTGAATCATTCTTTAAATTATGAAGTGTTTGTACCTAGATACCTTGTGTTTATTTATTCCAATATCTTAAAATAAACTTCAATGGTGTAGAAGAAGAAATATAAAGGAGTTGAGTTTATAAAAGGGTTACTTATGTGTTAAGAACATTTTGTAAACGATGTATAATTGTCGTAGGTGGTGACAGACGCGTTAGTATAGTCACCATGAATGTGCAGTAGGTCATCTATAACCTTATACTCGGTAACCTTATGTTCAGTAATAAATCCTCATACTCGCTAATATTACCTTATACTCAAAGCCTGTGACCCTTTGCTCTATCACTCTCCAGACTTAATTAGACTAAATGGTTTTTTTATTCACCAGACTTCAATATCATTAGCAGGTAATTAGCAGTATTCATTCAACACAATAAAACTGACCAATATAAGTTCATTTATTAATAGTATTATATTTGTGAATAAAAGCCATTTATTATTGTATTTCATTATGCTCAACTGTTAACAAATATCTAAATTACATACAACATACAACATTATTTAAGTTATTAGTAATGTATAGTGAAGATTATTAAAACAGCTGGAAATAGTATTGTTGTTACAAATTTTTATTCATCATTTAGATAATTTCATCGCTAGAGACGGACACTGGGGCTGAGCAGCGAGTTATCGGCTTGTAAAATCCAGTTAATTAGTTACTTTTATATTATTTTTATTTTATACGGTTACTACACATGATATAAGAAATAACAGCACATTAGTTTTACAATGAATGACACAATCAGAGGTACCAACCTTACCAGTCTCGCAGTGTCCGTTAACAGAGCCATCGCATCCAGGGGCACAGAATAATTTTCTTGCTGACTTTATCTCACGTCTCCTGTAAACCACGACAAACAAACAAACAAACACACACACACACACACACACACACACACACACACACACACACACACACACACACACACACACACACACACACACACACACGAAAAAATAACTCATTTTACCTGCATCTGTCAACTCCATCAAGGTCTTTTACTGCTTGACTGACAGACTGACAGACTGACAGACTGACAGACAACAGACTGACAGACTGACAGACTCCTCTCACACACCTAACAGTGGCACCTAACACAAACTCTTCACCAACATTATTAATATTTTTTATCATTCGTGTATAAAATAAAGCAGAACATTTAGACATGATTTAAAAACTGTAAGAAGACCTAGACTAATATTCAATTGAAACTAACTTACTAACTAACTAAGCAACCAACCAACTAATCAACCAACCAACTAAGCAACCAACCAACTAAGCAACCAACCAACCAACCAACCAACCAACTAACCAACCAGGCAACCAACCAACCAAGCAATCAACCAACCAACCAACCAACCAACCAGGCAACCAACCGACCAGCCAACTAAGCAGCCAACCAACCAAGCAGCCAACCAACCCAATCAACTAACCAACTGCAATCAACCAACCACTCAACCAGCAATCAACTAACCAACTTCACCAACCACTCAACCAACCAATCAACCAATCAATTCACCTACCAATCAACAAAATAAATCTCGAGGTATATTCTCTTTCTTACGCTTCTCTTCTTCTTCCCTTCTTGGTGGTGCTGCCCGTCTCACACACACACACACACACACACACACACTCCGCTGCCCAGCTTCACGACCCTCTTCCATCTCGTTCACTCCTCTGCTGCTGTCATCTAGTCCCCTGTGTCCTCATCAAAAGGTCTTTTACCAGATCTCTCTCTCTCTCTCTCTCTCTCTCTCTCTCTCTCTCTCTCTCTCCATTGTGTACATCGACCTTGTTCATATTCCTGCTCCTGTACTCGTCTTTCTCCTCCTTCTGCTGTGTTCTTCTCGTTCTTCCTCCTGTCTTCGCCTCCTGCCGTCCTCTCCATATTCCTGCTCCTCCTCCAGTTTTGTCCTTATTCTTCCTCCTCCTTCTCCTTCTATCCTAACGTTATTCCTTCTCCTCCACCTCCTTCTCCTCTCCCTAACTTGTTCTTCATTTATCTATCCTCCACCTGTGCTACTCTTCCCACACACTCGCAACACAAACATCAACATAAGAACAAATATGAAAAAAAACCTGTTGTTACTAAACCGATCAAACGTGTTAGCCTATAAGCGATCAGTACTGGATTACTTCACTACAATCGTCGCTTATACAGGGAACACGGACAACCCCCTTACGTTCACTCTGACTGACTTTATTAATTATTCAGGTGAAAATCGTTCTCCAAATGCCACCGTCCTGTTGTCGATGAAGAGGGAATCCATAACCAGCTACTTTTAACCTAACCTAACCTACCCTAACCTAACCTAACACTAACGTAATATAATTATGCATTTTACTTCGCCCTAAGAGTGTCATTTGTTTTAAGATGTGATGCGTTACTATATCTCTCTCTTCCTGTAGTGCTGACAACGATTCATCATGTGGTGTTCACGTGATGATCAAAGACTTTTATTCACCATCATAAACAATAAAAGAGTTATATATAATTTTGTATGAGTCTTCAAGTTATCAAATTAATTTAACATGTGCCAGAAAAGTTTACACAAGTTTTGTATAAGTTTATTCTCAGACAATCTTAATTTCTGGAGAGTAAGAGAATTTTACCATTAAGAACTATTTCTCATTCTTCACTATATGACAGATGAGATATGTATGAATGTAGTGAGAAATATTGTATAAATCCCAAGAATTATACATTATCCTTATTCATGGTCCCACAATATGAAATACAATAAATAAATAAATACAATAAATAAATAAATATAGTTTTTTATTCACAAGACTTACTGCTAAGGCTAAAAATCAAGCTTCCTCAAATTACGAATCATTAGTAAGTCCTCTCGACATCTTAGACTCCCCTGGGGAAAAAATTACTTAATTGCAATCTAAGACCTCATGAAAAATTAATATACACCTGCCTGTGTCGGGGTGTTTATAATGAAGGAGATGTGAAGAATCAGAGGAAGGGATTTAAGAACATTTACTCCTGCAGGTACTTGGTAGCGACTAGGAGAAACTTGGTATTAATCAGAAGGTACCTAGTGCTAATAAGAAGGTACCTGGCAATAATCAGAAGTTACACTACTTGGCAATAAGCAAAAGTACCTTCCAAGATTAGATCAAGTCTAGGGGTGTAACATCTCACATTTCACCCTGTATTAATCACAAGCTTAAATACGTAAAAAAAAAAGAAAGTACTGTACCGTCTTGTAAACCGTACTTCACCCAGACGTTAGTGCCACCCAGTACGGTACAGTAAGAGCCGTGGCGAAAGTGGTTAAATCAGAGACAATGTTAATTTTTTCCGCACCAAGATAAAGACAGATGTGTTCGTATATTGTAAGCATAAAGGGAATATTTTATCGTAAACTTATAATAGGTCTGGAGATTAATGAGGCAAGAGCGTCGACTTCCTTCCCTCACCACAGCTGAGAGTCGACTTCCTTCCCTCGCCACAGCTGAGAGTCGACTTCCTTCCCTCGCCACAGCTGAGAGTCGACTTCCTTCCCTAGCCACGGCTGAGAGTCGACTTCCTTCCCCCGCCACAGCTGAGAGTCGACTTTCTTCCCTCGCCACAGCTGAGAGTCGACTTTCTTCCCTCGCCACAGCTGAGAATCGACTTTCTTCCCTCGCCACAGCTGAGAATCGACTTCCTTCCCCCGCCACAGCTGAGAATCGACTTCCTTCCCAAGCCACAGCTGAGAATCGACTTCCTTCCCCCGCCACAGCTGAGAATCGACTTCCTTCCCAAGCCACAGCTGTCAATATGGGTGTTACATGTCACCTACTGCCTCCTGATGAGTGAGTCTTTGTTGGGTCTTAATGTGTATTGTGGCGCCAGGAAATAGTAACATACTCTTGAGGAAATAGATAATAAAGACGAATAAAATGCACCAGGTTTGTGATTAGGTGAAGAAAGATAAAATACATATCACAGGTAAGAGATAGAGTACATACCTGTGTAAGGAAGACAGATGGTTGGTGGATATGGTTAATGGTAGTATCTCCTCCAATTCTCTCTAGGTCTTTCCCGGTTTCTCTCTGGGTTTCTGAGTATTCCCCAGAAGACGATTATCTCACGAGGCTCCTAACTGCTTACTGGAAGTCTCTTACGAGGCCCCCACTGCACGAGTCTCTCACTTTATGTCTCTCATTATTCATAACTTGGCGAGACTCTCACTACTACTCAGTTGATGGCTTCCCTTGCAACTGTTTCTCACTGGTCGAGTCTCTCACTAATCCTCCCATGATGAATAGTTTCTTTCTCTCAGCGCTGTCTTGAGGAGTCTCCTACCTCCTCTCCGGTGACCATCCACAGCCTCTCAGTTGTCTTGAGATACTTCCTCACCCCTCACTCCTCAACTGTCTCTCGTGAGGTAGATTCTAGCTTCTTGATAGTGACCACAACGTCTTAGTCTCTCCGCTGTCTTTTGAGACATTCAGTCCACCTCCACACCAGTAACGTTGATGTCTTAGAGACTGTCTCATTTATCTAGCGAGGGATATCTTTCAGCCTCTTCGCCTGAGGTACACTTGAAGGGTCTCTCAGTGTGTGTTGAGGACCAGCGACCTCAGCCTCAGCACCTACAGCCGGGGTCTCGATGATTAAGTGTTTGGATTTTCGAGAGTTATAAGTCCCCGCTTCTCCAAGACTTCAGACGCCAGATACTCAAGACTAAATGTTTCAGATATAAAAAAAAAGACTTAAAATATTGGATTACTAAACCTTTGGGTTCTCAAGAGACTAAAGACCCCGGGTTCTCAAAGACTAAAGACCCCGGGTTCTCAAAGACTAAAGACCCCGGGTTCTCAAAGACTAAAGACCCCGGGTTCTCAAAGACTAAAGACCCCGGGTTCTCAAAAACTAAAGACCCCGGGTTCTCAAGAGACTAAAGACCCCGGGTTCTCAAAGACTAAAGACCCCGGGTTCTCAAAGACTAAAGACCCCGGGTTCTCAAAGACTAAAGACCCCGGGTTCTCAAAGACTAAAGACCCCGGGTTCTCAAAAACTAAAGACCCCGTTTTCTCAAAGACTAAAGACCCCGGGTTCTCAAAGACTAAAGACCCCGGTTCTCAAAAACTAAAGACCCCGTTTTCTCAAAGACTAAAGACCCCGGGTTCTCAAAGACTAAAGACCCCGGGTTCTCAGAGACTCCCGACTACCAATTCCCGATGACTAGAGCTTCATGTTATTATTAAAGGTTTAAAAACAAGGTTCCCAAGACAAGGGTTTTGGGTTGTAAAGGATTTGAACGTTCACTAATATCCCCCTTCAACGAAAACCTAACCTAACCTAACCTAACCTAACCTAACCTAACCTTAATGATGGTGACTAGGTGGATCCTTAGACAGCCACACAGAGTGAATGAGTGACGGAGTGAGAGTGTTGGATGAGTGACGGAGTAGTGTGTTGGATGAGTGACGGAGTAAGAGTGTTGGATGAGTGACGGAGTAAGAGTGTTGGATAAGTGACGGAGTGAGAGTGTTGGATGAATGACGGAGTGAGAGTGTTGGATGAGTGACGGAGTAAGAGTGTTGGATAAGTGACGGAGTGAGAGTGTTGGATGAGTGACGGAGTGAGAGTAAGTGATGGAATGAGAGTGAGTGACAGAATGAGAAGGAGTGACGGTAGCAATAACAGAGTGGCTCAATGACTTACTGTACTGGCACTGTCAACAAATCCTAAATCACCAGAAATCACCAACTATATATAAAAAAAAAAATCTAGGCATAAAAAACAATGAACTTACAAACACCGTAAATAATAAGACCATTAAATATATACAGTACAGGTATATATGTACAGGTATGTATCATTAATTAATTCCAAAAATATTTGTATTAAAAGTTTTATTCAATCTTCTCACAATAGCAATATTGAAGAAATTAATTAATAGATCATGAATTAACTGAGCTTTCGTGTTGTTGTTGTTATTATTATTATTATTGTGTTATTTTTATTATTTTATTATTTTATTATTATTTTATAGGGAGGAGGATAGTAGTGGGAGGTGGATAGGGTGATAGGGAGGAGGAGGAGGGATAAGGGGAAGGGGATAGGGGCAGGTGAATATGGGAAGATAAGGGAGGAGGGGGGTCGAGAAGAGGGAGATAAGGGGAAGTTGAATAAGGGGATAGGGAGGAGGTGAATAGGGGGATAGGGAAGAAGGAGATAAGGAGAGGGGGAGGTAAATAGGGGGTATGGGGGAAGAGGGAGAGAGGGGTAGCTCAGAGTGTCAGGAGTCAATGTGAATGACAGTTCAATGTGGTATACAAAGGGAGTTACAAGACGTATTAAAAGGTTGTTAAGGCGCCATACAGACGAGTGTGCTGAGCATTACAAGTATTACAGACTGTTACAGCGTCATACACAACCATTATCTGATACAGGTCGTGACAGGTCGTTACTAAATGTCATGGTTAATTTGTGGGGATTTAAAGGTAGTCAAGGAGTTATTTAAGTCGTTACAAGGCGTCACACACTGTCACGAGTCACCTAAATTATAATATGTTGCCACATATCGTCACTGATACTTAAATTCATCTGTTGATTCATAAATAAAATAAAAAAATAAATATTACATGACAGTTTATATGATGTAATTATAATAAAAAATAAAGAAATATATATTATTTTTAATAATAGTTATCAATAATAAACTATCATAATACTGTTGATGGTTAATATAATCAATAAAAAATAACAACAATGAGCTACAGTCCACAACTACATATTAATATTTACCGTCATCAATCATAACTAATATTTATAAAATATAATATTGTACCGATCATATATATATAAGCATGGGTGTTTAGGTATGCATATTTATTTTATTTATGTATTTTTTTATTTATTTCTCGTGTGAGTACCGTGGAGGTGGTGGCGGCAGAATCATAACAAAACATCTTGTTGGTGGTAAAATCTTCTTTATCTTCTTGGTAAACATTAGCTAATGGGGCGTCAAGTTTCTCCTCTCCTTAAGTCCTTCCCCCGTCACCAAGGTAACGCGAAACGCCTCAATATTTTCACTGTCAACATATATCGCTGGTCCAGGGCCGCCTCCTGCTTTCCTTTCAGACCAGCGACCGTCGCCAACCTCCCTCAAAAATATTTGTTTCATTGGTGACAACCCCCCTCCCCCACAATATTATTTTCCTTGGTGCGACTTGATCCATAGAACACCTTAGTTTCTCTCGCCATCGACGGTGAGGAAGAAGATGAAGGCGTCACTCTTCTCTGGATGTCACTCGTCGCCACGTCAGTCTTCGTCAATAAGACAGTGACGTGATTTTAATCCATCAGAACGAGTTCAAACTCAGCCACGACGTGTCTGGACGTGTTTATTGTTACCACACATGGCTTAGGAGGTCAAGACTCTCTCACAGACTGTCTATTGTAGTATCAAGATTTTTATAAGATAACCCAGTCATCTATCTTTCATCAGTTCAGTTCAGGACGATCGTGGCAAGATATTAGCGATATTATGGTCGTGTTTTGGTGATAGTGTGAGTGAGGGAGGGCGGCGGCATTCTGGTACATAAAGCACACCTGTTCTACACCTTCCCGCCCCCACCACTGACACACCCGCCACTCCCCTGACCCAGTTTCACCCACCGTACTGACACACTCGCTAGCAACGGCTCACCCACGGACACAAGGGAATTCCGGAGCACGTAACAGTGAGCGCGAGGGAGAGCGAGCGAGAGAGCGACTCAACTCTCCGGCACCGCGAGTACGACTAACCTTTCCGTGGCGTGTGGTGGTAGTGGTGGCCCTGGCCCCCCGCGAGCCTGCTGCCGCTCTGGGCTGCCACGCGCCCCTTTGTGTTGGCACTCACTCACTCACTCACTCACTCACCTTGACTCACGCTACTTACCCTACCCACCTCATGACGGCACTCAGCAGCATGATGAGGGTGGAAGAGTGAAAGGAAATGATAGAAGGGAAAGAGAGGGAGGGATGGAGGGAGGGGTGAGGGAGGGGAGAGAGACAGCATCGTCACAGGTTGAGAGAGATTACATCCCCGGAGCTGCTGACAGGAACACCCAGCCCCGCCCACCATACTCCCTCATCCCGGCACCCCACCTCCTGTTTCCTGCCCATCCTCCTACTCCTCCTCTTTCTCTTGCTTCCTGCCCCGCCTCCTCCTTCCCACTCTTCTTTATCTTTCTATTGCTTCCTGCCCCACCTCCTTCCTCCGACTCTTTCTTCTATTTATTAATTCCCATCCTTCCTCTTCCTCCACTTTTTTCTTGGTTGCTCTCTCTCTCTCTCTCTCTCTCTCTCTCTCTCTCTCTCTCTCTCTCTCTCTCTCTCTCTCTCTCTCTCTTTATATTTTGCTTTCTGACACTCCTCTTCCTTTTGTTGTCACTTTCCCTTCTCTACTCTACTTTCTCCTATTTCCTTCTCTATCCTGACCTCTAAGATTTGGGGTTGGGTTAGGTTAGGTTAGTTAGATTACGTTACCTTGGGACCTATTAAGACTCCGACCCATTTGCACTAGTTATGTTCGTGTTGGTAGTTCAAGAATGCAATTAAATGTGTAGTGGTTTGGATGTGATGGTCGTGGTAACAATGGCGGGGTCATTACATGTATTCAATGTCACGGATTATTAGACTCAAATATTTCTGGGGTTTTCTCCCTGGATGGTTGTGAGTCCTCCGTGTGTGTGTGCGTGTGTGTGTGTGCGTGTATGAGTCCTCCGTGTGTGTGTCTGTGTGTGTGTAAGAACATGACTCTTCTTACTTGACATGACCTACCCTTCAACAACCTAACTTAACCCACCAAACCCAAGGTCTTAGTAAGTAAATTCATGTCCGGTTTCGGGTTTGGTTCTGAATTCGGGTTCGGGATTACCTCTGCCTCTTGAGCTTGGATGAACCATGCTGGGTTTTTTGTGTGTCCAGGAGTCATACCGCCCACCAAGACCCGAGATTCTTGCCAGCGACATTTACAATATTTTTATAGAGACTCGACTCCTTTCCACACACCGATATAATGGAGAATAAAAATCGTCTTTTCCCTGAAGTTGTTGTTAGTTGTCCAGGAAGCTAACAGCCTCGTGGGAATATAACATCTTCACTGATTCAGTCTTTCTGAGGGCAGATTTAACTTGTCTTTTATCCACAGTTAAACACATCTGTTAAACCTATTAATATCAGTAGATACGAAGGATTTTTTTTTTTTTTTTTACATTTTAACAGCATGAGTGAACGATGTGTTACTGTTCTTGATCCGACTGATGGTCGCCTGTGTGTCTTGCGTCACTCAGCAGAGAAAAAATACATCACTCTTGGTTCTCGTGGAAAACCTTGTTGGGCGAGGATTGCTTTGGTTAGTTCGTGTCACCTGAACAATAAATGACTTGCTGGTCTTGTTTGTGGTATTTTTTACAACATTTTGCAGGTTTACTTCTGCAGGTCTCTGGTTATATGACTACACACTGGAGAGGCGGCCTCCATCAGGCTCGGGAACCAGTCCTCTCACCATCAAAGGACGCCCCGTAGCTCGGCTTTGTCATGGTGGCCCGAGGCAAACGTTTCATATGGTTTGTTTAGCGGCAGAATTGTCTCTTTGTTTAGTTAATGTTTCTGTCTTCTCTCTCAAGTGACAATCATGCCGCAGCTCTTAGGTGACTCCAGCCCGTTTCTTAGTAATCATTGTTTTCATCAAGTCATCATTCACTTGGTGGCTACAGTGTATCATATTCTAACAGTGCGGGATCATGATTGTATATTATCAGTAGTATTTTATTATTTTATATTTATCTATTATCTTATCGACTCGGCTCCCGCAAGAAGTCGGTATCATGTCTGGTGTTGGGGTCTCGAGCGGTCAACACGTGTCGGTCGTTACCATAATTTAAGATGGCTGTAACTTTTTTAACCTTGCTTAAAGGCTTTTCTGGGGGGATATGTTTCACAGCCTGACACACACAGACCATTGTGTTGTCCCCCAGACAGTGTTAGTGTGTGTAACAGTGTAACATGTGGATATACTGTATGACATCTTACAGTGTAGCGGGGAAAGCTTCATGGTGCTCGCCACGGCCTTACTGTACAGTATATTAAGCAACGTCTAGTAGTTTCACCCAGAGATGATAACAGCCTGGAGGTTAAGATAACACGCCACCATAAGGACGATCACCGTCTTGCTGTACACTGCCTGACACATCATCACCATATCACCCTCACGACCTAAGACGGAGGTTGTACTTACACCTTCACTGTGGACACGAGGCAAGAGGCGAGGTAAGGATCACCTTTACCGTCACTAGACAGTCTTTTGTGAATGGTTTTGGTGATCTAACCTTCATGACTTTTATGTTAACTTAGTGTCTTTATCAACGATGTCAACCAATTACATAAAACTTGCTAAAATAACATAATGGTCTCCATTTAGTCACCTCATTCCCGCCTTTCCTAACCTAACTGATACTACTTTCGCACGAACTCTCGACATATTGTTTTACGAATATCTTAACCATAAAAGTAAATATTTCCATCATGATCCCTGCCAAGGTGTACCAGGTGTCAGCCTTCCCAGGTGGACGACACTACTGGACAGGTGGCTGACCTTCCCTAACGTGAGAGGTGAGACAGACTACTAAACGTGTTCGCTTAAGCTATGGCAAGAAAACGACTTCCTGATATCGCGCCGAAATTGCACTAAAGTCTGTCGCACCGAGTAACATTCTCTTTCGCCTCCAGTTAAAGTGATAAAAATGAGAATTTCTGAGAATTCATGTCCAAGTCCGCTACGACGTTTGTAGGTCAAATGGGTCTCAACCTAACCTAACCTTTAGTCTGTGTGTGTGTGTGTGTGTGTGTGTGTGTGTGTGTGTGTGTGTGTGTGTGTGTGTGTATTCCCTAACCATAAGAATATTAATCACAATACTTCCAGTTAAGTTAATCTCACTAACACACAAGACAAAAAATACAACACACAAACTATTTTCCTTTTAGATTTGTGTTTTTGTCGGGTTGGCGGTAAGATTTTTATTCATAATGCAAACTGGGAAGGCTTTCAGCGGGGTCGCCTTTGATGACCGTCGGCAAAAAGTTTCAGCGCGAGGAAACTCTGATAAAACTTAAATTCCTGGGCTGAGGGGGAGAGGAGGAGGACCCAGGCACAAGTTACGTGGCTCAGTCTCCATTCTATATGAATTTTGCAGTGAGTAGACCAGGGAGGGAGGGAGGGAGGGAGGGAGAGCAGGGGTGAAGAAAGGTTACAGGGAAGTGACGTAGGTAGAGCTGGGGTGAGGTAGGGGAGAAGGAGCAGGGGAAATGAGGGTGAGTAGGGGAGGGAATAGAGGTGATAGGATAAAGGGGAGGGGTGAGGGAGGATAGCAGGAGGAGAGTAGGAGGAGAGAGGTGAGGGAAGGGGGGAATTAGAGGGAACAAGAGAGGAGAGGATGGAGAAGGAAAAGGGAAGAGAAGAAGGGGAAGAGACATCATGAGGGAGACGTGAGCAGGTAAGGAAAGTGAGGGAGAAGGGAGGAACGTAGGAGATAGAGTGAAAGCAAGCGAGTTTAGGGGTAAGGGTGGGAGGGGACAGTAACGACGTGTCAGAGAGGGGGAAGGTGATAGAGGGTTAGCAGGGGGAGGGCTGATGTGAAGGTGGTGGGGTGGGGGAAGGAGAGGGAAGAGTGGGCGAGAGGGAAGAGTGGGCGAGAGGGAAGAGTGGACGAGTGGGAAACGAGGGAGATTGGGTGAGAGGAAAGCAAGGGAAAATGGGCGAGAGGGGAACGATGGAGAGTGGGTGAGGGAAGAAGAGGGAGGAGTGGGCGAGAGGAGATGGATAAAAAAAGATGCAAGGAGAACTGGGTGGATGAATGGATATAAATATACAAACAGAGAAACAGATGGATAGCGATTCGCAGAAGTCCTAACCTAACCTAACCATGAAGACTGGGGCCCATTAGCATTGCAGGTCATTAAGACTAAGACCCATTAGAACTTGGATTCATTAAGACTAAGTTATGTGATTGGACCAACTACTCCTGAGGCCTCTAACGACTGGTGACCCCTTGACCAGTCAGCCCCCAACAGACCTACACGACACCGACCATCTGCTGTTGTCGATTCCTTTTATATCTGTCACCTCCCGCCCACTGTCACCGCCCGCCCACTGTCACCGCCCGCTCACTGTCACCTCCCGCCCACTGTCACCGCCCGCCCACTGTCACCGCCCGCCCACTGTCACCGCCCGCCCTCCCGCCCACTGTCCTTGCATGGTGGGCTGGAAGAGAGTTGTGGGCTATTGGGGGAAGAACTGTGGCAAGTGGTAGAGCAGCTGCAAGTGTTGGGCGACAGCTGTTGTTGGTTACAGTCACACAGCTGCTTTGTAAACATTCTTCTTTAGTTTGGGTGGCGGGGAGATGGGCGAGGGAGGGGGTGGCGGGGAGATGGGCGAGGGAGGCCTTTTGTGCGTGTGTTTGTCTTTGTGTTTTCTAGTTCAGTGGTCTCCCGTTAGTCTTCCCAGGTGACGTTAATACCCTGACCAGGAACGTTACCTAAATTAACCTCAACTTAACCTAAGCTACCCCCTAACTTAACCTAATCAGAATATAACTTAAACTAATCTATCCCCTAACTTAAACCTACCCTAACCTAATCCTAACATAACCTAACTTAATCTAACCTAATCTTCACATAACCTAATCTAACCTAAGCTAATCCTAACCAAACCTAACTTAACCTAACCTAACCAAACCCCGCTGTTTCGGTAGGAAGAATTTGAGTGCACGTCCAGGAATTAGTGGTCCCTCGTGGCCAAGCTGTCGGCAGTGTTGACTTTACCGCCAGGCTCTCCAAGTCCTGATACCATATATTTGTGTGGCTAATAAAAATTTACTGGCGGGTATAGTGTGTTTTACCACGACTCAGAAGAAAGTATTTTGTTAAGTCTCTCTCTCTCTCTCTCTCTCTCTCTCTCTCTCTCTCTCTCTCTCTCTCAATACATCTACAACACTACTGCAAACAAACGAATGGGACCTAACCTAACCTTGAGGACTTGCGCTAAAAATTCCAAGTGTTACATCAGAATCCTCAATACTTTGTCGGTCACACTGTTCGTTAAATATTTTCCTTGTGTTTACTCAACTTAATTCCCGCAAATATATTCCTATTTACTACAAATATTCCAGTGATATTCTTGTTTACACCCACAATCATGAAAATATATTCCAGTTTACGAAAAAAATATTCCAGTGATATTCCAATTTACATCCAATAATATTCCTAAAAATAAGTTCATTTACATATAGGATATTCCAAATATTCTAGTATACGTCCAACAGATATTCCCGTGTCAATCAAATATTCCAGATATATTCCAAGTATATTGTCGTTAATCTGGACATGATGCAGATACAGGCAGAATATTCCCGTTCTATATTCTGAGTACAGTCGAGATATTCCAGAGATATTCCAGGTAATTCCCGAGCACATCAAACAGACATCCCGCGAGCCATTCCAGCGAGGCAGACTGGTAAAGCCATCAGGCAGGCGTGGCCCTTCACCCGCCCACACAGAACAATATGGCCACCTGGAGCAATGTGGCCACAGAATAATTTGGTGGGAGAATAATGTTGCCTCTAAGAGTATTGTGGCCACCGAAAATAATGTGGCCACTTAGAGCATTGTGGCCGCCGAAAATAATGTGGCCACTTAGAGCATTGTAGCCACCGAGAATTCTATGACCACTGTAGTAAATGTGGCTATTCAGAACAATGTGGCCAAATATAGTAACAATGTGGCCACTGGGAACAATATGGCCACAAAAATACAATGTGGCAAGTGAGAAAATAATGTGGCCACTAAAAACAATAGAACCAGAAATTATTACCATTGCCACTTAGAACAATGTGGCCATAGAGAATATTTAAATCACAGAGAACAATATGGCCATTGTTACTGTATAGACCATGAATATTAACCATACTGAACTACCGACTATCGTTAGACTATTATTACTACAGAAACGTCCAGTGTAGCAAAGACTATTCTCACCATTGACTATCAGATAACACAACCTAAACTCTTCCCATTTTATCAAGGACTATCTTCACTACACAATCAATATCAACACTATCGGTTATTTCATCTCCTTGTGTGGTTCATTTTACGATCATTAGTCTCTCTCCTGTCCTGTACACACCTCCCTTAACCTAACCTAACCAGGAACTGACGTCAGACATACACACACACGAAACCATACATAATACACCAACGATGTCATATGCTTGGGGCCCCTCGGGAACCTTGTTATGACGCAACACTCGGGAGCTGACGTCACAGGCAAAGGGGGAGGGGGACCAATACGCCTGACAGTGTTGCAGAGGCGGAGTTATTTATCCCACTTTGGAAACTCTGGGCTCCCGTTAAGGTCCCAGGGGGGGTAAGGAAGGTGTGGAGGAGGGGTAGGGTGACGCAGGTGTGGAGGTAGGGTAAGGGAGGTGTGGAGGGGGAGAGAGGGAGGAGCCATGGTGGGGGGTATGTCCTGAGTTTATAGGAAGGAAAAAAGGGAGAGCCAGAGGAGGAGGGTGACGAAGAGGTGGAGGAGGAGGAGGAAGAGAAGAGGAGGAGGAGGAGGAAGAAGAATTTAGTGAGGAGGATGTGGTGTAATATATCACACACCCGGAAGGACTCCAATAAGAACATTACCCACCATAAATTGACTAAATGACCTGTACAGTATTAGCTGGTCTGTTCCTTCCTTCCTTCCTTCCTTCCTTCCTTCCTTCCTTCATTCATTCATTCCATTATTCCTTCCTTCTTTTTACCCTTCCTTCTTTTCATCCTTCCACCATTCCTTCCTCCCTTCCTTCCTTCCTTACTGTTAATTAAAATGACTCCCTGCAGTGCTCGACGTCAAACCACCTTTTCCCCATTATACACTACAGCTTAACTCCACTCCTAAGTCACAACAAACCCTTAATCCGAGACCACAGCCAGGGATACAAGAGAGAGAGAGGGAGGGGGAGCTTACTGTAGCCACGGTGAATGTAAACAAAGTAGGAACATCAGTTATATGTTCATTCTTCCTTATACCGTAATGAGACAGGTGAGACAGGTAACTACAGGTGTGATTGGTAACAGTACACAAATTCTATTGACATTAAATCAGATAATGTTTTTATTGGCTTTATTGAAATTCATTTATGTCTTCCTAAAGTAAATTGATAACTATTTTAGACGAAATTCCTCATGATCACCACCTCCTAATAATAATAATAATAATAATAATAATAATAATAATAATAATAATAACCCTTCTCCCTCTTTACTCATAATTTTTTATTATTATTATTATTATTTCCCCCTAACCTGAATTACCTCACTGTTATTTCCTTTCCTCGCTCCGCTTTCCATCCAAACTTATTCCTTCCGCTGTCACAAGATTATAATATTTTCCTCCATCCTGACTTAGTTTCCTGTTATTTTCCCTTCCACCCCTCTTTTATCATCTCATTTTCTCTCCCTTCTAACTATCATTATAGTTTCCCCTCTCCCATGATTCATTTTCTTTGTGTATCGTTCACCATACAAAAAAATATCAACGAATTTCATACTAGGAAGGAAGGATCTCTCTCTCTCTCTCTCTCTCTCTCTCTCTCTCTCTCTCTCTCTCTTTCTCTCAATATATCACAGGAGCCTTATTAATCTCACCCTCTCACCCACATCAATTACCTTCCATCTCTTGCAGCGGTAGTGAGAAAGGGGGGGGGGTGGTGAAGACTCTACCTGCCTCTGTCTCGTCACCACCTCCTGTGCATCTTGATCTTATATAATATACAATAAACCTTTTTTTTCAAATGTATATAAACGTAATTTTTCTTTAATCTTGTAAGCTTTTTTTTTTCCATAATAGATGCGTTGTGTTTCAGCGTCTTCCTCCTCCTCCACCCTCACCCACACAACCCAGTACCCTCCCCGTCAACAACACGTCTATCCACACTAAGAGACAGACGAGCGTTACTGTCTTATATCATAACTCCACCACAAAGAATAAGATCAACGCTGTGATGAACGATGCCTTTAATCCTGACTCATGATTCGTAACAGTGTATCTCAAACATCAGGGGCATAAAGGAATAAGAACTTAGAGTGGCAAGATGTATGGGGTAGTAAAACAGAACTAACTTACCTTCATGTACGATGGTCTCCACTTTAAGCGATGGTGGTGATGCTGGTAGTGGTGATGATGGTGGTGGTGTGATGAGCCATAACATCTAAAAGGAAGAAAAAAATAAATCACTTACAGGGGTACCTAGTGACAGCACTAGGATCCCGCTTCCTCTATCAAGGAATAAACAACTGAAATTGAATTGAATCACTTACTCTGTTAAGTCTACGGGAGGAAGGTGCCACGTTTCATTAGCATTGACAAACTGGGAACATAATATAACCTTTATACACAAGATAACTTTGTTTACAAACTGGCTAACCTAAATCAGTTTATATTAGTCATGGCAATAATTTCATTATAATCTTTTAGTCTTTTGTAATGGTTGATTAAATCTTGAATTTAAATTTAAATTCCCGGATTCAGAAATATATTTAAATTCTAATATATGCATTAATGTTCACACGTATATCCACACACACCTGATATTCATATCTATGTAACATGTTTACGCTTACTTATATTTTATTCTTATTTATATCTAAGTCATTCGGATTCACATAACCACATTTTTTATATATACTAACAATATTTGTTTTATCATATCCATTTCTTAGTGATAATGATACACATACAGTATATGTATTTTCATCTACATGTTTATCACTGAACCAGACTAACACTAAGACACACCCAACCGAGACAGCGAGCACAGCAACAAGCATCCTGAGTCACGTAACATGCAGGGATTTTTTTCTTAATCCTAGCAATGAATTCCTTCCGTCCAATCCCTTACCCTCCTCTTGCCACCTCCCTCACCCCGCCACCTCCTGCCCCCCGCCACCCTCCCTCACCCCCACCACCCTCCCCTCACCCCCCGCCACCCCCCTCACCCCTCCTCTAACACTTCCACCTTTTATCATAATATCAAACAGCTTTACACAAACAGAGAAAATAGTTCCTTTAAGTTTCAACAACATCTAAGGAATGTATCTGTGCTCTAGCTGCCTTCCTGTGACACGAACCCTGACATAACACCTATTTTATCCTGTACTTAGTCCACTTATGGATACAGTATAGATAATGTTTTGACCTTTGACCTTCCCTTGGCCTTGACACTTGAGATAAATCTACCGATCAACATTTTATCCACACACACACACACACACACACACACACACACACACACACACACACACACACACACACACACACACACACACACACACACACAACACACACACACACACACACACACACACACACACACACACACACACACACACACACACACACACACACACACACACACACACACACTACACACACACACACACACACCACACTGCACCACTCACCTCACCACGCCTACCACCACTACCACCACACATCATGTTCTTACCCCGACAGCTAAATCCCTCCCAAATCCGGCTGGCTGTCCCACGTTGTTGGCCAGAGCAGGAAACTAGGTCGAGGGAATCGGTTGAGAGGACCATAGACAGGAATGTGGCCGGTTAGGAATGGGAATGATCTGAAAGGATTAGAAAAGGAAAATAGTTATAATAATTAGAAATAGGAATAATCAACAGTTATTGGTAGTGAAGCATGATTAGGAATGAGAATCAAGTTTAACAGGAATGAAAATCGTCAGGAATTAACATAACTGAGAATGGGCGGAATGGTGTACTATGATATTCAGGAATGATTTGGAATGAGAAAAGTCGAAAATAATCAGAAAAGCTTTTCATCGGGAATGGTTAGGAATAGGAATCATGTAGAAGTACTTGAATGAAAATTGGAATGGGAATCACTTGGAATGATTGGGAATGCAAATTACACGGTAACACAAAAGAGATGCCGTGTGTTTAGTTAATTCACTGACAAGATGTGTACGTGTGTTGTGTGTCTCTGTGTGTGTGTGTGAATGAATGAATGCGTGATTGTGAGGGAAAGAGGTAGTCTCTCTCTCTCTCTCTCTCTCTCTCTCTCTCTCTCTCTCTCTCGCCTAGTCAATCAGTGAGTGAAAGTGTGTGGGTGTTTCTATGAGAATGAATATCTGTGAGAGAGAGAGAGAGAGAGAGAGAGAGAGAGAGAGAGATAATGAATATACACCAGAAAATCAATAAAGTCTTACGTGTGTCCTCGCCAAAATATCAACAGACGAGAAGACAGACCAGAAACTCCACGTGAATGAAGACAAACAGCGCAACACACCTATTAAACCCCTTGATCCACCTAGTCTTGGTTTAATCCATTTAAAATCCACTACCACCACCACCCCACCACCACCATCACCCCCCAAAAGAGCTTTCATCTTCAACAGTTAATTAATACTTTAACACTTTCTAATCAGCGGGAGAAGTATTTTTAAGGCAACTTGAAAGGCAGTAAGATTAATTTATTCCATTCTCATAACCTATCCTAACCCTCCTTCTTACCAGCATCTATCCTTCCTTACCCCTCCTCCTCCTCCCATTATCAACTATCCTCTCTCTCTCTCTCTCTCTCTCTCTCTCTCTCTCTCTCTCTCTCTCTCTCTCTCTCTCTCATGCTTTCCTACTTTATGGTCTTCAGAACTAATGTGAAATATTAACACAAATAAAAAATGAATTAACCTAACCACAAACTCCAGTAAATATAAACTTCCTTCACCCCTTACGAGTACATGGCTCAGGTCTACACACACGCTGGCATCCTCCATAAGGGTCCTAATTAACATAAACTACCATATCTGTAACATTCACCAATACATGTAGGTTACCAGATGGTTAATATTGTTTTGAAACTCTTAGCCTACAGGTATCACTGGAAACTATCGGTAAAACTATGAACTGTATCCGGTGATATAATAAATACTGTATATTATGTACAGTAACTTACAAGGAACGGAAACAGCGCGGGCCAAGAGTTTTAACGGGATATTTTCAGACATCCGCACATCAATATCCCAAATAACCATCACATTTATGAAGTTATCACCAATTATAACCTTTATCATTAACTTTATACAAATCTACTTCTTCCCTTTACAACCAGGAAGTCATTACCCCCTAGAACTCCCACACCCCCTAGCACCCCTACCTCACCCCTTTCCTTCCTCACCATCCCGACAAGAGCGGCACGGGCAGTCCTCCAACCCCCGCCCCCCCGCCCCACCATCTCCACTTCCCAGAACGGTCCTACTCAGGTCAGCTTCATTTTTCATTTGCCGGGAATCCTAAAAACAAGTTGTTGGAGCAGCGCAGCCGGGAAGGAAGTGTGTGTGTGTGTGTGTGTGTGTGTGTGTGTGTGTGTGTGTGTGAGTGAACTATCTGCCATCTCGATCTGAAGGACCCAGACAGGGGTTAGGAGAGCGTCTGGAGACTCTACAGTACAAATATAAAAGTTCCGTAACATTAACTCTTGCTCAGTACAGAGAAGGTGACCAATAAGAGGCGTTCCATGTGACGGCATAGATCAGTTGATAATATGTTTACAGACGCAAAATAAATTCTTGTCATAATATACTAACCTAAGTAATTTACTCATGTTTAGTTGGGTGCACAAACATTTAGAATCCAGGGAACATCACTCTAATATTTCCAACAATGGTTAATGGATAGTAATAATACACGGAAAGGCTTGGATGGCGACCGTTCACGAACTCACTTCCGTAACGGGTATTGGCAAACCATTAATGCCCCAATGTGTTTTTGTGTACTTTGTTATAATACCCAACTGGCTCTCTGCTTGAACAATCACGAGATGTAAATGAGTCAACTTTACTGGCACATGATCCGGAAAGACTGTAGATATCTATTATACTTTATATTCAAACTCCTTATATTTAGTGTTTCTTTAGTCGTGTGATCCTAGGCTTATTTTTCACTATTGTCTAAACCTTTATGCAGTGCTGGCCAATATGCAAGCTAGTGGGGTGACCATAATTGCCTTGGAAAAGATTTATGAAGCAATAAAATCAAAATCCATTAACTGTTTTTCCCATCAGCTCAGAAACACAAATCACATACACGCTCATAAATATATTGAGTCTGGAATAATAAAGGTTCATATATTAAAGTTTTCTCGTATCTGGTGTTGTAAGAATGCATCTAACCTAACCTAACCAAACCTGTTTCTAGTTACACGTCTGCTATCTTGTCTCAGAGCTAAATGTTTCGTAGCGTAAATTCTATATACAGTAAACACAAATTCTCAAAATTAAGGTAAAAAATATTTCCTAAAGAATCTGTACCTTAATTGGTTCTCATAACTGGTATTAACTAACCGTATCTTAATATGGTAGAATCTCATCGTGATTCTTACATCTTCTTTTACGAGGAATATTCATTATTGAAATCTTTGACAAATTAGACTCATAGATAAAAATACAATATGTACAGTACACCTTATTCTACGTGGTCATTTTAAATACAGAATATGTAATGACGATCGATATAATGGTATATATAACCCTCCTTTTTTTTCGTTATAAAAGATATTCGGATTCTCATAAAATTCCCTAATTATTTCTCACCGAGTTCAAACAAAATTCCCCCAAAAAAATCCCTGACCCTTTGGTGAAATTCCCCCGACTTTTTCGAGACTTTGACAATATTTTTTTTTCCAGAACGCCCTTGTAGTAGGATATTGATGCAATAAAATCAGCAACTAGTAACGGGGTCATTATCAGCACCAACGTCAGCAGCAACAATACTATCGTCAGCATTAACATCACCAGTAAAATTATCTTCGGTAATAACATCAATAACATCATCATAACCAACCATGAAACAACAGAGATCGACCCGATGACTCCACAGCGTCACCAATGCCACCACAACCCAACACAGTCGTCCTCCCCCACACCCCACGCACAGACCTCCCCCCGTCACCACTCCCCCTACACACACAAACCTCCCCCTGTCACCAATCCCCCCACATACCCACAATCCCCTCCCCCCACCACCACGAGGGTCACGCCGTAATGGCTACCCACACAACGCTCACAATAAATCGCTAACATTACGACCCCGCCAAACATACGAGCCCCAGCAGACAGTTACACTCGTGAAACTTTTGTTGTTGCTTATTTATGGACGGCAATTGTATAAACGCTGAGTCTCAACCTAAGCTCTTTGTTAGTATCTGAAAGACAGGCCGCCTCTTAGCTGCTAAATGTTGCCGGGCTCACTAGTGCAGGTTCAGTGTTGATGGTCTCTGAATGGCGTGGAGTGAAAGTTCTCTAACGTCTCTGTTACACGTGGGAGTTTTATGTTTTATTTTTCTTCTGCAAAGTAATACATACACTTATAAACAACTACTGTATGCTAAAACACTTATAAACAACTACTGTATGATAAAACCACTTATGGACAACTACTGTATGATAAAAACCTAAGTTATTAATGTTTCTCTGAGTGATGGAGGGAGGGGGGTACGAAGTGTCACCATTGGTTAAGGTTATATGTCGTAGAAGCTATGAAAGGGTTCGGTTTAATAACAATTTTCAACGGTTTCAGTAACATCACCATCACCAGCACCATCATCACCAGTAACCCACGTTGGATTATACAAGCACATTATCCTAATTTCCTCCACCCTATCTACAGCCCGAACAACTAAGAGCACAATATAAACATCATTAAAGGAAGAACACGATCACAAGAGGACACAGTGTACTTTATGAAGTGACTGGGATGACTGGGTGTTTTATTTCCTCTTATGTATTTTAATATTTACCGTCGGAGGGGAGGGGAAGTGGGAGGGTGGGGAGGAGAGCGGGGCGTCAGACTTAAGTAAAAAGTTTTGGTTGTCGAGCGTATGATTACCGCATAGACTAACCCCCTCCCCTCCCAAACAGACAGACAGATACACATCCCATCCCTCCAGCATAAGTTATTAGGGCCACGAGAGGAGTAGAGTCTAATTAGGAGGGCGGGTGATGCATTGCTCGACAAATGGACCATAATCCTAATGGGGCCGCAACCCTATTTAACTCAACCATTAAAATTGGTTCCCAGTCCTAATGGGCCTCAATTCTAAAAAAAAAAAAGTCCAAGTAGTAATGGGCCCCTGTTCAAATGGGCTCTAAACCTAATTTAACCAAACGTCCTAGTCCTAACGGGCCCCATTCTGAAGGGCTAGTTTAGGAGGGGGGGGGGTACATTAAGACTGTGGGCAGTATGATCTGTGGTGGGCAACACTGACCAACCCCCGACAACAAAAGGGAGGGGAAAATTGTTATCATATTTGTTGAAAATAAAAGGACCGACTCGAAGGCAGTGGAGAGTGTGAGCTGCGATAAGAGGAACAAGACGGGGAAAGACTCAAGGGAGATACTATACATCTTTATTATCCCGAGAGAGAGAGAGTGGGGGGGGAGGAACCGTATCTCTCCCCTCAACCTTCAACCCCCACACCCACCCACCCCCACACATGAAATTTTTGAAACGAAATGGCGTCGATAAATCACTTTTTACACAAGGCTACATAGAGCTTAGATGATATTGATTCCTCGTGTGTGTGTAGTGTAGTGATGTTGTTAAGCCAAACACGTACAGTATATATACCAGTTAGAGCCCCATGTTGACGACGACGCCAGTTAGCCGTTGCCTATTTCTAGCTTCCTCTCCTCTCCTCTCTGTCTGTCTGTCTTCCTCTCATCTGTCAGTTCACCGTCTGTGTTTCTTCCTCTCCTCTGTCTATCACCTCTTATTTCTTGTTTCCTCCTTTCCCCCTCCTATCTGTCATCCAATATTTCTTCTCTCTCCCTCACCTTCCATCTAATTAATTTTAATCTCACAGCTGTATCTCTTTTTACATCCCTTTCTCCTTGTTATCTCCTCCTCCTCCCCCTCCAATTATCCTCCTTACCATCCACCTTCCACATTTTCCTTCCCCTATCTATCTTCATCTTTCCTTCTCCTGTCTCCATCTCTCCCTCTCTTGCCCCCCCCTCTCTCTCTCTCTCTCTCTACTTATCCTGTATCCCTTTACTACTGTCTACAATATCTCCCTCCTGTCTCCTTCACTCCATCTCTTGTCTCCCACTCTCCCTCCCTCCTACCTCCCTTTATACAAATGGAAAATAGAAAACCATAAAGAAAACGAAGGAAGTGGGGAGAAGGGACGGGGAGACTGTGCTATATTTTTGTTTCCTTCGCCAGTAAATGGATGACATTCGCCGCCACTTCTTTTCAATTTACAGGCGGAGGAGCAGGGAAAAAGATACTGTATATATTCCCTGCGTTTGTGCGAGTGACGTGAAGAAAAAAGTATGTAGCCGCAGGGATTTTGAGACCCAACTTTACTAAACACCACAGAGGATCATCCACCAAAGGGAAATATTCGCCATATGGATCATCCACCAAAGGGGAATATTCGCCAAAAAGGAATTCGTCGAAGGTGAATATTCGAAAAAGGGAATATTCGCCGAAAAGGAATATCCGCCAAACCTGAATATTCACCAAATGGGAATATACCAAAGAGAGACGCTAATATCCGAAACTTAAAGAGCTCCCTATAGTTAAAAGTACCAACTACCAAACTAGCCAACTTGATGTTTTCGTTTTCCCTTCTACCCATACACATTCTCCTGCCTTGACTATAAACAAAGTTTTATCACCACATTAGGAATTAATTTATTTTACTTCTTTCGCTTATCTATCAGTGGTATGAAATAGATCCGTCCTCCCTGCTTAAGTTGGTGAGGATAACCTAATTGAGGTGTATAAACATCTCAAAGGACACTACTCAGTCGAGTGCCCTTACCTGGAGCTGGCGGACGCTCGCCCCACAAGGGGTCACAGGTCAAGGTTGAAGAAGCCGCAAGTCCAGAAAACTGTGAGGGGTAACTTTTTCGGAGTGAAAGTTGTGAACTCTTGGAACAATTTGCCAGAGTGTTGTGACGGCGCCGAGTGTGAGCTCTTTCAAGACCAGACTAAACAAGCACTGAGCAGGTTCAGATACATTCAGGAGTCGGTGCATGCCCAGTACTTGCCAACAGTGCGTAACAGAGACGTGACCGATCGCCCAAGCGGCTAACGAGCCAATCAGTGGTGAAGAGGATAAAAAAAAAAGTAAAAATACACACGTCTCATAACAATACCGTATCTGCAGAAGGCACTAAATGTGTAGCACTTTCTATTATGCAGGAATATACAGGGTGTCTCAGAAAAAAGTATACAGTGTGCTATATATGCTTGTGGAGATCGCGTGAATGCTTGTATTACCACAGCAAGACTTGTAACATGACTTACCTTTTGGCTGCTGGTGAAAGAAACTGTTTATGTTCTGTTGGTTTGGAATCCTCCTCTTCATAATTTCCTTGCTCTGTTGTTGACAAAATGGGGGATGCTCCAGTGCTACACCCAAACACACCTCAGCAAGTGATGTTACCACAAAGCAGGTTTTCAAGTGACTGAGGCAAATGTGGGGGAAAATATCGCAACCAGCGGACCTGACCCTCCCACCCACAAACAATCACAGGACACTGAGCAGCATTTGAGCCTCACCGCCCACACCTGTCGTAACCCGTGACCCTTACTCCTCGTGACTTGTGTCCCACCGCAAATTTATGAATGCACCAGACAAACCCCTCATAACCCATTCCCGCAATATCCAATATTTATTGACCTTAATTACATATGCCACTGTTCACCATTAAGTATTAAGTACTGGAACAGAGCTTAATGCCCCTCCCCCTGGCTACGCTACTGGATTGGTCCTAAAAACATGGCGTTGGTGAACTTGCGAACGACTGTTCCTGGTCGTCATAATCGCGTTAACAGTAGTTTACAGCAGGTGGAAGGAGAGGCAGCCAGAGGTGAATCACAAGGTATTGGAAGCATAATGTGTTGTCTAAGGGTAAACCCTGCTGCCATATGGCATCACGAAAATTGTGACCAAGTCCCAGATCTGACTTTCTGCCTCATTTACACACAATTGCTGGGTCTCAATCGTTTCTCTTACTTTAACACAACATACATATATTGTTTCTTACTATTGATTTTTGTTTTAATTTTTGCATTTTATATGGTTCATCATCATTATTATTATTAGTGTATTATTATAACTATTTTATTTTTAATATTGTATTTTTATTAATTATATTTAATTTGAATTATTATTACATTTTCGCCCCCACGGTCCTGATGTGGATTAGTCACCTGTGCCCGGGTGGGCTAATCCCCACAAAAAAAGCACATCATAAATGTGAGAGTAGTGAAAGTGCTTTCAAATAATTGTTTAAATTGCAGTTAATGACCCTAGGAGTAACCCCCCTTTTTCAGAGTATATTTTTGGGGTAGTTCTACCCTTTCCAGATATGCAACAAAGTTAATGAAAATTAATATGAAAAAAAAGTTATAAGCCCCTTTGACTTTACATTTTGTCGTAGGAGTCAACCACCTAACTATGAACTTACCTTCTGTCTTTTAAGAAGAAATTGAATCTGAAGTTCTATATGGTTTCCTTCGATTTTCCCACAATTACAACTTTGTCCGGTGTTTGGAAATCTACTGTCACGCCACCCACCTAGCACACGTTGAAGAGTTAAAATATGTAGACACAGACAGCCGACTCATTGCCATCACTCGGACAAGCATTATCTAATAGGGATTGCCTTGCTCATTCTAGAGATGGCGCTGGTGTGTCAGCTGTCTGTTTACATAAACTTCACAGATATCCTAAGAGTGCAGACAGTACAGTATACTGTTCCTGGCCAGCCTGCACAAAGGCTCAGGAGTTAAAGAGATTCCTGATATAAGACAGAGGAAATAATTCTTGAGAATAGCTATGATACATTTTATTGGAGACAATAGTCAATATTTCCACAACTTTACAACAATGCTGTAATTCTGACAAAAGACATACATGTCTCCAAATGTACTCCACATACATTATTATACACAAGGCCAACACACAGTAGTACAATGAATTAAAAGTATTATCTCTTAAATAACTGGGAGCAGCTGTGGCAAGTCCTTGGAATGTATATTAACACGTTTTTTACCAAAGATTCACTCTAGCCTGAAAAACCATTTATATTTATTATGCTCACAACATAACTGCTCTACTATTACATATATATACAACAACCGCACCATATTTCTAATGAGTTGTGCTAAGTAACAACAGCATATCAAGAAAATGTTTACAACCTACAGGAATATACTTACAAAAAACCTCCAACTCATAACATGGTGAAAGTTTGTCCTGTTAGCTGCATTGGTACCATAATCTTTAATATGCACATTAAGAAATTTTCATTTTTATCCCCAATGACCACCCTTGCAAGACAGCATTTAAATCAAATATATTTCCACTAATTGTTCTCGTTTTATAATTAGATCAAGCAGTGCTGCTGCCAATATGTTATGGAACCAAGGCAGAATGCTGCCACTCAGGTTATGATGAACAGTTGAAGGTCTGTACCCAAATTACTATAAGTCACCTGCGTCCATGAATTATGACAAGGTAAGTACTGTAAAAACACTTACATATGGAACTAAATTTATTAAATAACAAATCAATCATAAGGCCAAAAAAATTTAATTTTATTAATTAACTACAATAGTTCCTATTTGGGCAATATAAGATTAAAACTACCCCCTATAACAATGGAAACTTACATCACCTTTAAAAAATATGTCTAAAACCGTTTTTAATTTCTTAAAATTTATTTCCATCATGATTAGACTCGTATAATGTCTTCAAAGTTTGCTTTAAGCCCCAAAATAAAGTTCTTTCATGTATTTGCACAGCGGTAAACAAAAATATACTTTTGACAAATGTACAACCATTAATTTTAAAAGTATAATCAAAACCACAAATACTGAACTGCATCTTTTTGCATCTTACTGTGGTCGGTCACGGGGGTAGAATTCTGCAAGTGTAGAAGCTGGGATACGTTTGAGCATTTCTTTGGGGAAGATACGAAGCAACTGCCACCCAATATCCAGCGACTCAAAGACAGTACGTTTCATATACGATCCTTGTGAGATGAATGTCTTTTCAAACTTCCCCAAGAACTCGAGGTAAAGTAAATCATCAGAGGTCAAAGCCTCTTCGCCCACTACAGCTTTCATGGCCTGGAGATCTTTGCCAATGGCATAACAAGCATACAGCTGATTGGAAACATCAGAGTGGTCCTTGCGAGTCATTCCTTCTCCAATAGCAGACTTCATAAGTCGAGAAAGTGATGGTAGTACATTGATGGGAGGATAGATCTGACGATTGTGTAACTGACGTTCAACATAAATCTGGCCCTCTGTGATATAACCCGTCAGATCAGGAATAGGATGGGTAATATCTGAAAAAACAAGCAGCATTATTAAACTACATTAACTCAAAAATTAAATACACAATAAATCGGGAACCATGCAAATACAGTACAGTATTTCAAATGATATCAGGACTATCTTAGGCCTGTGATCATGTAATGTTAAAAGCATGCTGAAACAAAATATCTACTGTAAAAAGTACTTTATGCATAAGGCAAGCATATAAATTTTCTGTCTGTGCATGAGTGACCATAACATTTATGAAGTTTAGTTTAATTTTGTCTAAAGTCCCATAAAAAGGGCCTAGTTTATATCAGCTTATAATAAATTTCATCTTGGAAGGTGTGAGAATGAATGAATAAATCGGTGACAGTGGTATATAGAGATGCTGGTGCAGCTAAAAACTCAAAACTAATAAACTTTGTAATAGACAAACCACATGGTTTGCCTTGCATGTGACAGTTTCTTACCATCATTAGGCATCGTGAGAATAGGGATCTGTGTAATAGAACCCTGACGGCCCTCAACTCGACCAGCACGTTCATAAATAGTAGCCAAATCTGTGTACATGTAACCAGGGAAACCACGACGGCCAGGTACCTCTTCTCTGGCAGCAGATACCTGAAATCAAATGCAGTGTAAGGTTTATGTATATACAGAAGGTTAATGGAATGTTCTGTAAAGTAAAATGTGAGTGATAAAAGAAAAGTTTATACAGTAGCAGGTATTACTGGTTGTATAGGGATTTTTTTTTAAGTTTATGAATGATTAAAATACGGTCAAGATATATTGATTGATATTATACCTACCACAAGATATTTATTCATCCAGTCAAAAGTTTGCAGACAACATTTAGGTACTCAGAGAAATTAAGAACCTAAGAGACTGTGAATCACTATAAGAAGACCTTTACCAGCTTCAGGATGTAAACACACACCTACAATAAAATGCTATGTAGGCCTACCTATTTACAAAAAAAGAAATATTAAATATTTTTTTTACTCAAGAATGCACTCAAGTTTTATTTTGTTTATTGAGAAACAAAAAAAACATTCAACAAAATTTGTTTTAGTGTGTGGGAGCAAAACCTGAGTAGTAGTCTAATGGTAGGCCTAGGGTAACATGGGTGATACAAGACCCATAAAACTAGATTGTTCTTTTGAGGGTCTATACCTGAAATACTTATTTCTGCCATATTACCAACACTTTGTTAGTTTAACATTTACATTATTAACCTACACTGTACTACAGTATACAGTAACTGCCTGAATACAAATTATAAGAAAACCTTTAGTTAATTTTGAAGTCTCTTCCAAGATTATAAAAATATATTGTGAAGTCACTTTAAATTTAAAAATAAACAAATACCTACCTCACGTAAGGCCTCAGCGTATGAAGACATGTCGGTGAGAATAATGAGAACATGTTTCTCACACTGGTACGCCAAGTACTCGGCCGTAGTCAAGGCTAAACGTGGGGTGATGATACGTTCAATGGTTGGATCGTTGGCAAGGTTCAAGAAGAGACACACATTCTCCATAGAGCCATTTTCTTCAAAGTCCTAGAATATAATTGGACGGTATCCCAAATTAGAAATTTGTTATTGCCATAGAGAACGTTCTTACTTTATAAGACAGAGTAATAACAGGCTTAATTATTACCAGTTTCATAATTAATTCATAGATTTACAAAATAGAAATGACTAGTAAAACCATATTATTATAGTATGAATCTTCCATATTTACTCTACAGAAATAGTACAGTAACTCCCTATCTGTTAGAATCATTCCAACCTGCTTGAAGAAACGGGCAGTTTCCATGTTGACACCCATAGCAGCAAAAACAATGGCAAAGTTGTCTTTATGGTCATCAAGTACACCCTTTGCGGGTACCTTGACCAGACCAGCTTGACGACAAATCTGAGCAGCAATTTCGTTATGAGGTAGACCAGCAGCAGAGAAGATGGGGATCTTCTGCCCTCTGTTGAAAGAAGTTCAGCTTAAGTATAGATTACTCGTTCAGCAGGTAACATTCATAAACATCAACTTAACTATCAATAATGATATGGATGAGTTCCATTCCTGGAGGTAATCCATAAGCCGACATATACATAAACCGGAAGTGACCTCAAGAGTCCGAAAAAAGCGAATTCTGGTGTATCAAAGTCCAGTATATTGAGGTCTTACTGTATTGTAACTTTCTGTCCTTTGCTCTGTATTAGAGAAAACAGTTTGCTAGGGTAGACAGTAATGTCCAAAGAGATAAAAGCTAATGTTTATTTCCATACGCAGACTTGAATTATACGTAGAGAAAAATATTTTTGTTAAATTAATTTGCATTACAAAAACTTACTCCATATAAATATCGATAACATCTGAAACATTTATTATTTCTAACCCAAAATATTATGACAATACAGTGACCCCTCGTTTAACGAACGCCTCGGTTAACGTAATTTCGATTAACGAACTGCCTTCCATAAAGATCTTCAATTCGGTTAACGAAAAAAAATTCGGTTCACGAAGTTCTTACGAACCGACCTCAACATGTTTTCGCTTGCGCTGACCGGGCAACCAGCTTTAGTATCAGTCCGCCAATACAGTAATCAGTTCTAGGGCTTAAATTCCTTACTATTTTAGTAAATATCAAGAAATTTATACTATTCAATAATTTTAAAAGTTTAATATTCAATTTTTTAGTCATTTTAACAATTATTGAACATAATTGAAGGTAAAGTGACTAGTTTAATGTGCGGCATCCAGCCTCTTAACACAGCAAACAGGCGTTAGTCTCTCTGTTTTCACTGGAGGGAACATCTTGCTTGAGACTCTCTTCAACTAAACGCTTTTTTTCTGTGTTTCCAAGCAAATTATTGGTCATTTTGAAATTTATTTTACATATTGACAATATATAATGCAGTGCAGTGTTGATTTAAAGAAAATAATCTTGAATTACACCAAGAGAACTAAAATTTTATGGGTGAAATGGTGCCATGGGGTGACTTCTCTTCCACCCCAATGCCTTCTCTTCTCCCTTTTCCTCCACCACCATTCTAATTCCCATCATCATCATTATCCAGGAGCCTTCTACATACACACCTCAAAGTAAGTGAACTTTTCTACCATTTTTGTTGAATTTAGGAAATTTTCGGTGAGCTGGAACCAATTACCCAAAAACCCATTGAAACAATGGTTTCGGTTAACAAACTTTTCGGTTAACGAAAGACCTTCTGGAATGGATTGAGTTCGTTAAACGAGGGGTCACTGTAGTGATACCATATGCTAATTTTTTTTTTTTACATTTTAAATTCAGTAACCTTTGCAGATACAGGGGAATAAGTATATTTACCTGCAATTACGAAATTAAAAATAATATAGATCTTATGATAATTACTGCTATAACTTTTTTATTCACTTTCTGTATAGAAATAAAAAAATTAAGAAAATTACATATATATCCGGTATATACAGAACTGTATCTACCAGCTACCCAAAATTAAGATAAAAAAAAATAACCACAGCATAATATATGGTACACTTGGAAATATTCCTCGCCCAGCCCAGGAATTACTTGCCACTCATTTTAAATAGGAATCGTGGGGAGCGTATCTGTAAAGTCTGAAATCCGTTACCCGAGTTTATCCATAACTCGGAGTTTCTGTACATAATGGTGTAATAGACGCACCAAGCTTCAGATGACAGAAGAAAATAAAATATACTAAATAAAAATATTCAATTACCTGTAAATAAAAATCACATATTCCAAGGCTTTAAGAACAAAATACGTCTAAATTTTTTGGACAGTAGAATGACTATGGAATTAGAATCTATACAACATACCTAGCAATGGAGTTCATGACATCAATTGAAGAGATACCCGTCTGAATCATCTCCTCTGGGTAGGTACGGGACCAGGGGTTGATGGGCTGACCTGGTTAAGAGAGACTCGAGATTTAATTCCACACAGGAAACTCCAGAATGATGACATTTGATTTATATTTGTTGAAGCAGCTATTAATTGTATTCTGAATACTATTGATTTATAGTGTTTATCACAGCTAGGAGTGTCATGTACTGGAGACAACATTCACTGCATTATCATAAACCTTTCCTCTTTTACACTTTGAACTATCTTAATCTATCCATTCACATCAACCTGTTTTGACACTTCCTACATAATTAATTTCACTATGCAGTCTAACAAAGATAAGAGACTACGTATAGGTTATCAATATATTCTAAGATGGTTACTCAGGCAGACTCAAGATTATAAACCATGTACAGTATTAATAGACAGGCAAACTCATTTGCTGTAGTACAATCTGTTCTGGCACTTGGCTTCTTATCTCACTCCTCCAGTACTACCTGTACAGTAGTGATATTTTATCCATTCTTGGACCCAAGTCACATAATACCCCAGTTTAAATTACAGTACACACAAATCTATTCCTCACAGCTTATGAAAAACATTTGTTCAGAGCTTTATCAGTCATTTTATGAAAACTTACATATCCATCACTACAGATGACATAAATATGTACTAAACCTGTTATTGAAATGTAAAAATCTAGAAGTACACCAAAGGATTTTACTAAAAAAATTATAAGGAGCAGTGCCCAGTCTATATGAGCCATCATATGAACAAACAGGAATCTTAGAGCTGTATCAATTTAGGGAGCAAAATGGATAGCATTCAATCAATGAAATTCAAGTTTATGTGGTTTACTAAATGTTAACTAAGGTATATATGCATTTAGTGTTTTATTGGGTTTATTAACTTATTCCACATCATCTAATTGGTAACAGAATAGGAATAACAGAAACATTAATCACCATTACTTGCAAGAGAGGAACATGGACATGGTCAGGAAAAAACATGGATAAACAGAGAATATGAAGGTAAATTTTCATTGACAACAAAGTGATTCTCCAAGAGTAGTTTTTCCTGAAGTAACAAGAGCAAACTGTAATATTGACTACCCTATAAGATGTAAGTGTAAAAAAAATTACATTTCTATTCACTGTTTCATTACTCACCATTCATGATAGGCAACTCAAATATTAACAAATACACTTACCTGCACATCTCTTCCCCTTTGTCCTGCAATTTGTTCTTCTATTTCCTCAACAAATAATATATCTCAGAAAATTTAAGCATTCTATATGACACTATCATATCCAAAAGGCAGTAAACAATACAGGCCTGACTCACCCTGAATATCAAGATAGTCCTCTGCTAGCACCGTGGGACCCTGATCTATAGGCTTGCCAGAACCATTGAAAATACGACCTAACATATCTTCTGACACTGGAGTCCTCAAGATGTCACCAGTGAATTCACACACAGTGTGCTTGGCATCCACACCAGAGGTTCCTTCAAATACCTAAGAAAAGGACATCATAAAACACCACATATGACCCATAATACTTCCCTGATACTAAAAAAAAGGGGAAAAATTATTAGGAAAATTATCAAAGTTTTTAAAGGTAATTAGGGTTTTTAAATAAAATCAAAGATGTTTTAGATACTGTATACAGTAAGACTTTACATTACCAGACTCAGAAATACTAAAACAGTTTTAATACCTTTTAAAAACCTACATTTACTTTCCCAGTTTGTCTGTAAATACTGGATGAAATTCATGCAGGTTATGTCTGGTTCAGCAGCCCTCTCGAAATGTGAAATCAAACTAAAATAACATGTGACATCTTAATTAACCTTTGTATTCATGATCTGTGAACACTTTTCTTACTTGTACAATAAATACAATTTCAACTTTATATCAAAGATTTATGTTTCCTTCAGTGAGTGATAATAGTATTTACCATAAATCTGAACTCCAGTTCATATTTCAGATTAATAAAATCTTCAGTCCTAGATTACCTCAGTGAAAAGATCCAATTTTAATATGAAACTTCAAGATGCATAAAAGAGTAACAAACACATCCTCAAATTATGCAGTCACCCAAAGAAATTATACAGTATCACAATTTCAAAAACTCTATCATAAAGTGGTATCTGGCAACTAACAGACATGCTTTATTTTCAGTTTTATATTTTCAATGTGTAACACAATTTTGCAAAATACAGCACCAAAGTAACAAATCATTAATGCATGCTGAAACAATTTTTCATTAGAATATTGTAAGAAGAAATCATGTATCTACTGCAGTTAAAATTTTAGTACTGTATACCTGTAGTCTACTATATTTTCAAATGAAATACAGTACAGAGTACATACATCGCTTCATTATCTATAAAAAGAGCTCAAGGGAATTGACCAGCAGTACAAAGATGACCCATATGCCTGTAGAGAACTGGGTTAAGTACAATACAGCTGAATGAAATACAGTATGTAATATTTATTACAAGTACTGTACAATAGAGTACTACAGTACAGTATTGCTGTTTACCCTGTACACTGTATTACTAACATCATTATTACTGTAACAGTATTTTTATTAGAAGTACTATACTGTACATTTTTCTATGGTTAATTCTACCAATTCGACAACTATGTCAACATCTACAGTAATAACACAACAGTCACAATTGTTGGCAGTGCAATAACAATTTATCTTATAAATTGCAGACTATTTTATGATCCATATTACCAGAATTATTCTGATAAATTGAAGTCTTACTGTACTAGGGTTAAATAATTGGTTTTAAGATTCAGTTGCAGTAGGTTCAGGGATACATAATAACAAGACTGAAATTTTATTTCCTTCATGCAATTATATACTGTATACAGTACTGTACTCATCTTCTAAATCCCAAAGTGTTGTTTCAGCTTACACTTTACATAACTGAATCTTTAATTTATTCAAAGCATACCTAAATGACATGAAGAGATATAAGATTTTGTTTCCCTGTGATCGAAGAACTAATATTCCATTATGTTTTATAGCTATGTTTATGAAAATTCTTCAAGATAAGAGAGTAAACATGTAAAAAGTTCAAAGTTTTATTGTTATAGTGAAAAGGCAACATCATTGTATATACTTCAGTGTTTATGTAGAAAAGAGTACTTAGACAACATCTCTTCAGGAAGTTTAATCAACAACCATAAGCACACACCTGAACAACAGCCTTAGAGCCGCTCACTTCCAACACTTGTCCCTTTCGTTCAGTGCCATCAGCGAGGTGCAGATTGACAATCTCGGCAAACTTTGGAAACTTGACATCGTCCAAGATAACAAGGGGACCATTGACACCCGTAACAGTCTTATAACAAAGACGTGGTTGGGCAATATAGTCCCGTTGCACAGCAGCCACCTGCTCCAAGTGACCAAGACTCGTCATTTCTGTAATTATAATAAATATTTACATACCACTTTATGGAGATACAGGGTACAGGTATCCCTTGTTAAACAAATAAGTTAGGTTCCTTAAAAAAACAATTGTTAAGTGAATATTCATATAGTATATCAAATAATATAAGATATGGGAAAAACATGGTTTGGTTCCCCAATGACAAGAAAACCAAAATATTGTACTTTACCAAAACAAAAAATGAAATTGGATCATAAATTACAAAATGCCTACATAACTGCTGTAAATTAGTACTGAACTTCTGTAGTTATTCTTAATAGGGAATAGCCCACCCAGTCAGAGGTCTTTGACCCTGGCTGGGGAGGTGAAAAAATAAAAACTATAAAATTAGAGGAGAAACCAATATGCTAATATACACCAGAAACGTCCCCCAAAAAGTAGGAAGCAATTGGAGAGGATTGAAACACAGAAGGCAGAGCATTCCACAGGTTGACTGTGTGAGGAAAGAAGGATGTACTATAACAGGTTATTCTAGTGTGACCGACATACACACAAACGGTGGGCACCGCGGGCAAGATGAGTGTTACGAATGCCAAATGCACCGAACAACGCCCGTTACAGTACTTATGAGAGAGTGAAGCAACATTGCAGCAAAGAGAAAGGGAACATATTATTGACTTAAGGAGAAAAGTTAATAAGACGAAATGCCTTTGATTCCACTTTACCTAACAGTTGGACAGAAGAAGAACCACCCCACAGTACCTAACTACAATACTATAATCTAGTACCTAACATGCTAAAAAAATTTAATAAATATAATTTGGTACATTCCCTTAAAGGACCATATTTGCATCAGATAAAATAGCATTTCAATAGTGAGGAAGAGGTGTAAGAAAATATTCATATAAGCAAATACAGCACTGTACAGTATATATGTATTCCTCATGCATTTTATTCCAATTTTACAAGAAAGCTTTATTGTTCTATGGTATGGGCACACCACAATCATCAAGTATGGTACACGTATTCCCAAAAGAAACACTTAAAGGTCTAATCCCTGTAACGAACATGGCAAGTGAAGCTCTGTTTCAGTGCAACGACCAAGCATACTCCCTCGCCCACAAACATGTAAAATTACACCATGTCACTACAAAAAAGTTGCTTTCAATGGTACCAGATAATATATCAAGGTCATGTTTTTTCTGTTTAATATAGTCAGGGCACTTTTAGGAAGTTAAGTAAGGTTAGGTTAGGTCAGGATATATTAAATTCTGTGCATTGTCATATTTTTAGGTTAATATTGACGACTGACCCACGGATGAGATTTTTGTTTTACGGTTAATTTTCTTTCTTTATTTTCATCAGTAAGTATTGATATGATAATCATTTGTTGTGTAAATGCTTCATTTTTGTAGATATTTAGGCGCCTAGGCACACACTACACTGTCTTCTCGGTGGTAATGTGGCCTCGCTCTTTGCCACACTCACCTCTCATTCCTGCTCCAGTTTCATTTTGAGCATGAGATGTGAAGGTTGTTGCCGGTCTTGTGCTACAGTTCTAAGGGAGCCACGAATTACCCAAAAGTACCCAAAAGTATAGCAAATAAGGGTAAAATGTCTATCTATATCTGTTATACATACACAAAACATGTTTAATAATATTTTTAGTGTAATTTTGTAAAAATAATTTGTAAGATGAAATAATAAACAGCGAAAAACTTTCAGTATTGGCAAAACTTAATTCCAAAGAGTTCGTGAACATGTGAGATAACTCGGATCCATCATGATGCACTTCGTTGTACCGCAGTTCTAATGCTTATAAAGGAACTTGGCTTGAAAATGTTAAGATTAAACCCGATATCGTACTTTTATTTATAAACATCTTTCTAAGAAAGTACTTTTCACAGCAATACTGTGAAATTGAACTGGGTTTGTGAGCAAAGGCTGTTGCATATAACGTACCTGTATTTCAAAACACTCCGCCACCTGGGCCTGGCTCAACTCTGATGCGGCCGGCTGGTCTCACGTCCACAAAAAACTTAAAATTACACCTTGTCATAGTAAGTTCTTTCAGTTTAATATACAGGGGGTTCCAGGGGAAAGAGCCCCCTGATAAAGAAGTTTGGTAAGGTTAGGTAGGTTTGTTTGGTTAGGTTGGTGAGGTCTCTTTTTTATAGACACTAAAGTTAGGTTAGTTTTAATTTAGAAATAACCACTTTTAACATTTGCACAAACTAAAAGTGTCCACTATAAAAAAAAAAGTGAAATTGCTGCGTTTTTAAAATAGTTTTCTATGAAAAGTCGGCAGCGGGTCAGTCGTCAATAATACCCCATTTTTATTGATTACTATCATCTAAAGAACTTCTGTGGAAAAATAACGTAACCGAACAACTACTCCTGGTGTTAGCCGTCTGCTCCAACTTCACTTTTATCTCCCTATATACACACCAAGAGTTCTGTAGTTGATCTTTTTCGAATCTTTACCAGCTTTGACCTCCACTGTTCAGCTTCCTAACCTGACCCCTAAACACTCACTTTGATGACAAACAAAATTAAGTAAGTTTATAGTTTTTCATACTTTACTTGAAATGAATAGGAGCATGATATTTGTGATCTTAATACCATACATATATTATATTTGTATAACTTCTCCAGTTATGTTAACATTAGTTTCACTCCCTAACACTACACAGAATGAGCCGGGCCTCTGTAAATGTTACCACCACTCAGCAGTACAGTTCATCACTACACTTCTCTACCTGTTTTTACCAACACATATCACTCCACTCACCTGGGAATAAACACTAATCCTATACCAGACAAGTTTAAAATATAACTAGTACAATTTCTGAGCAGCACCTACTTTTGACAGCTCCCGTTCACAATACAGTACTACAAGCGTCTGCGCCTCTGTCATATGATGTCAGCTGATCAATGGTCACAGGTTCCGTCAGGGGATCGAACAAGAGTCTGCTCCACTACTTCGATCCTAACATGGCGCGCGTCACATTACTGCCCCGCCAGATTTAAACTTTGTCATTTTGGTATTCTACGTTATTGATTAAGAATATAGTATAATTACTTTGATACACATCTAGTTCTCACTCTTAGAATTTATATGGTTTGAAATTCCGCTCTAATGAGTAAATCATATCAAGAGATAGCAACTTATAAATACATATTAGTGAATAAAACATGTTACAACCAAAAGAATAGAAACTAATGGAGCAATAAATAACCTCAATAGCAAGTAGTTAACAAGGCCGAAAAACTTACGTGATTCTACGGCCAGTTAGATAAGTCTCATAATTCGGCTTATAAGTCTAGACCAGTGGTTCTTAACCTTATTTAAGTCACGGACCCCTTTGGGAATCTGGTGAAAGCTAAGGACCCCCTCCCTAGAAAAATGCACATAAGCACATAAACACAACTTTGCATGCAATGAATATATTTTATTTTATTGAAAATTCATTGCCTCATACAGTGTATGACATACACAAAGTATAAATAAAGTAAACAATCTTAACAAAGAATTATGTTTCACACTTTTATGCAAAAATTAATGGCCACTCCATACAAAAATGAAATAGGTACAATCACCTTGTGCAGATCATAAACAAAAACTTTAATTCTGCTCAAAAGTTCATTTCAATGTGAAGGTTGTTGTTGTTTGGATTGAATATAAATGTTAAATTTTTATCTGACCTTCACGGACCCCTTGAAGCCCATCCATGGACCCCGGGGTCCATGGACCCCAGGTTAAGAACCCCTGGTATAGACTGTCGAACAAAGCTAATGTTCAGATGGAATTAATCACGCAATTGTGTAATAGCTTTCATTTGAACTAGACTTAAGACACCAGAGTTATCATATTTTTGTGGCTTAATGTCGCTATTGTACAGATCTTCTGTTATATATTAACAAACCAGGATGCTATTACAATAAAGTACCCTCAACCATGCCGAGGAGGTATAAATCGTTTAAAATGTTACGGGTACATTCTGCCCAATATCAGAATTGCTGTAGCGTGATCTGCTGGTATCTGGTCGATAAGAAAAGAGGTAAATGAACCTTATCATTAACAGTATCATGAATATTGATAAGAAAGAAAAAACAAATCCCCATCTACATATAATCTCTCTTTTATCCTCTTCATCACTCATTGGCTCGTTAGCCGCTTGGGCGATCGGTTACGTCTCTGTCACTCTGTTGGCAAGTACTGGGCATGCACCGGCTCCTGAATGTACCTGAACCTACTCCAGTGTTGGTCAAGTCTTGTCTAGAAAGAACTCACACTCGGTGCCGTCACAACACTTTCTGGTAGATTGTTCCAAGAGTTCACAACTCTTACTCGAAAGTTTGCCCTCACAGTTTTCTGGACTTGCGGCTTCTTCAATCTTGAGCTGTGACTGCATTATAGCTCAAATGAAGGACACTCGACTGAGTAGTGCCCCTTGAGATTCTTATACACCTCAATTAGGTCACCCCATGCCCTTCTGTAGTATAAGCTATGCAAGTTCAGGCGCTCCAATCTCTGAGGGTAGCTGAGGTGCCGAAGTGCAGCCACCAGTCTGGTGGCCCTCCTTTGAACATTTTCAACCAACTGACAGTCCCTAGCACATCTCGGGGACCAGACGGGGTGACAGTACTCCAGATGGGGAAGCACTTCACTCTTGAAGATCGTTACGAGGGACGGACCGTCTAGATATCTGAACGACCTTTTTATAAAACCCAATAATTTATTTGCCTGATTTACCTTCTTTTACATGGGCCGAGAACTTCAGCTCATTGTCAAAAAACACACTAGGTTCTTCTCACATTCAGTCTCAAATAGTGCAGTTTCTTCATCCCGTTGGGACATATGATACGCCTCTTGTTGGTACGCCCCAGGTACATCCTCTTACACTTCCTGACAATGAATCTCAGCAGCCATTTCTTCGACCATTCTTGGAGCCCACAGAAGTCCTTCTGAGCTCTGCACAGTCCGCTTGGTTCTTGATTTCCCGAAATAGCTTGGCGTCATCGGCAAACATTTGTATTGAGGAGTGTACAACGTCAGGCATGTCATTTATAAAACAAACAAACAACAGAGGGCCCAATACACTGCCCTGTGGTACCCCGCTTGTGACAGGTACGGATGATGATTTCGTGCCATTAATCACCACACACTACTTTGGTCGTGTAGAAAGTCTTCTATCCACGCTAGAACATTTCCCCGATTCCATTCCCTTCCAGTTTGATTTTCAGCCTTCGGTACATGTGGTGGTTACAAACGCTGTTTGTCGCCGAGTAGCCGACCGCATTTAGAACAGCGTTCCAGGGTCTGGCGCGCGCGAAGGTCCGGCGCAAGCCACCGCCAACCCCGCTATTTAAGACCTAACCTCGTAGTGATCGCTCTCTTTCTTCCTACACCAACCGCAACACCTCTTCCTCCGCCTGCGTGGCGGTCCTCGCTCCGCCGGTGAGCATGGCGACCCACAAGCTGTCCTCCTCTGAGCACCCCTCACCCCAGCTCTCTCTACATCACGCTTGTAACCATGCTGCCTTCCCAGCACCAAGCTGCATTGTACATCCAATACAACATGTATACATGAGGCGTGAGTTTCCTTTCTCCATCCCATCCTGAGTGTGAACCAAACATCCCATACCCCACACACTGTCGAAAGCCTTGGCAAAATCTAGGTAAATATTGTCGATATTACCACCCGTGCCAGAATATGGGTCCAAATAATAATACCTTGAGCAATTGTGTTAAACAGGAGCTCCTCGGCACAAAACCGCGTTGGCAATCCTTTACAAGGTTGTTTCGTAGTAGGTGTTCCATTGCGGCATCTCTGATAATACTCTCAAGTACTTTACATATTATGCTGGTCAGGCTCACGGTCTTTAGTTGTTACGTGGAGTGACCTCGCCCTTCTAAGGTATAGCTCACCAACTTTTATTCACAGGGGCTTTTGATGTCAAATAGGATCTTCAGGGCTCGTTTTCGTTTGCCAACTCTTGCACTCTAGGATGCACCATGTCAGGGCGGCCTTATGGACCTTTAGCGACAGTGTATTTTTAATCCCCTCTCTGTGAATACAATGTGGGTCAGTGCCGTTCCAGCGTCTGTCCTCAAACTCAGGAAGGTTAATCGCATCCTCTCTTGTGAACACCGAGGAAAAGCTGTTCAATGCCTTGGCTATATCCTGGTCAGAATCTAGGCTCCATCCTCAAGAATTTTAATTTTTAGATTATGGGGTTTCTTCAACAGATGTATTGTGCACGTTGGCACCCGCGGTCTCTTATTATTTATATTACAACTACATGACAAACAAAATCATCTCTCTACGATAGCAGAGCCATGTACAGTATATGGTGGATGTATATACCTGTTTAGAATAAACTGATAAGTCTTGTCTTGCTTCCTTTCGCCCTGGAAAAAATCCTGTAGACGCCCAAGCTTGCCAACAGTGCGTAAAGTAACGAGCCAGGACATGCCCACAGTACCTAACAGAGATGTGACCGACCTCTGGCTAACAAGCCGATCAGTGACGAAGAGAACTAAATAAAATATAGTACACCAAGTAAATAATTGCTATAGCATACAATAACAAATTAAATAAGTTTATCCAATTTAATGTTACATTTTCTTTTACTCACAAAGAAAATGGACGTAAATAATGTTTCATGAATGAGTTTAAATGCGGAACTTAAATGACTTTGAATGAGATTAAATACGGAAATTACAAACCTGTGAATGAGTTTAAAGGTGTTAGTATCAGATAGAGCAACCGAGTATCACTTTGATTAAATGGCAAACACTAACAATAACAACAATAATAATATAGGTCAACTCATTTGCGAGGGAATCGTCATAGAAAAGTGTTTTAGAATTGTTTAAACTATTGATTGCAATGAAAAAATTCTAGAGATTAAGTGGTGGCAATAATAATAATAATAATAATAATAATAATAATAATAATATTCAGTATTATTATTATTATTAAGTAGTAGTAGTGTGAGGTACGGGTTATTTGGTTACTCAGGATGGGATGGAGAAAGGAAACTCTGTGCTCTATGTATACATGTTGTATTGGATGTACAGCTTGGTGCTGGGAAGGCAGCATGGTTACAAAGCGTGTGAAGGCTGGTTGGTGAGGATCGAAGGACCAGCTTGTGGTGCTCAGCCGGCAGGCGAGGCCGCCAGCAGGAGCGGAGGAGGTGGTGTTACTTGAAGACTGGCTGTGAGAGAGGTCACCACGAGGTGTGGGTCGCCCGGCTGGGCGAGGGCCGCCAGGCAGGAGTGGAGGTGTTTGCTGGTGGCGGTAAATGGGAGGAGGTCACCACAGGTCAGGTCTTATATAGTGGGGGTACGTGGCTTATTGACCTCAGTCATGGCAGTTTGCTGACCCAGACCACGAGGCTACTGGGGATTCGACAACAGCGTTTGTAGGGGAGGAATCCACTACAGTAGTGTTTGACCTGAAGTGTTCCAGTATAGGACGTGTGTGAAGTCTACCCTATCCCTCCACCGGTGGTCTAAGTGAAAAAAATGCCTTATTATTAGGCTTGTGATGATAATTTTAGGTTAATGAAAATTATATATATTATATTTTTTATGGTGTATAATATTTTATATTATCAATGATAAAACATAAGGAAAGAAACTACGAGAATGTGACAATGAATACATGTAAAATAATTCATTGGTGAAGGGTATAGCTAGCCTGACTTTTGGTAATATTACTTTGATGTCTTTACTTCGTTCTTAATGTAAACATGCACACACACATACAATATCACACAGAAAATTCTATATGATCAATGATAGGTAAATCAGGCAAACAAATTATTGGGTCTTATAAGGTCATTCAGATAAATAGCTTGTAATGAAGGTAGGCCTCGTCTATCACAAGGGTTCTGTTCCTGCAAACCTGTGATGTGCAAAATTATGATAAATAAAACCAATTTTCCCATAACACACAATGTACTAACCCCTTCACTATGGGGATGCCAAAGTTGAACCTGCAGCTTCAGCCAGAGTTGAACATGATGACTTCGTCATCTGAGTAAAAACTCACACATCATCATTGGCTGCCCTTATATTTTAGACTTTACCACCATTGGTGAGTTTTACATTTGTAAGTATTATCTAAAACATATCTGAACAGTAAATAAGTGTTGCTTTCATATTCCTTAGAGAAATGAAGATATGCTTTCACAAGTACAGTATGCAATTACATACGTTGGCGTTCCAAATCCGTCTCGCTTTATTTATTTACCATCAGTGGTTAGCTACTTCTATTGTTCCATTTATTAACATTAAACAATATTACTTAAAACATATACAGTATATTAATTTTTTTTACAATAACTTTACTACAGCTACAACCAGGGTCTTATTTTCTTCAGTTTCTTATGTAGAACCACCGTCCCGGGTGTAAACACTAACAAAAACAATAGCATCCCATCTGTTGTGTGACCATATTATTATTCATTTATATTGTATAAGGTGCATTCATAAACATTATTTAAGAATATAGTTTGCATTTTTCAATAATTTTATTGTTTTTGGGAAAAAGAGGGTAAAAAGCCACACAAAAGATAAGAAAGGTCAGACGTTGGAATGCATCTCATTATTATTACTTTATTTTAATGGTACTTATTGATTCACAATACGATGATTCACCTTACACTGCAATATTGGAGGACAGATTACCATCATTATTCGAGGCTTTACCGTACTGTATACATATTTATAGTTATTTATAAAATGTACTTAAAGGAAATATTACTGTTGTGAGTTTAACTTATCTAGGTCTGGTGTAGAGTTGAGCACCAGCATCAGCGCATTGTTTGACTTCATCCCGTAAGCATTGTGTCCGAGAAAATGCGCGCTTTATCAATAAATCGTGACATTGCCACCTTTATGCCAGGTTAGCACAAAGAGGTAAAGTGAATTTCTATATACAGTACTGTATAATGTGCATTAGTAAATGATATTTAAGCAATTTCATCAAGGACAGTTGACAAAGCCATGAAATGCTTATTTCCAGTGAGTCCTTATACCAGCAGCATCTGGTTTTTTTTTGGCCAGGGGGTCGGTCATCCATCTACATACTAACCAGGCCCAATGTTGCTTAACTTCGCTGATCAGACAGGAAGCAGTGTTTCCAATGTGGTATTAACACATAAAATGTGATTTTTGATGGTTGAGAACAATGTGTGAAATATCTATTGTATTGACTTATTTTATGTTTAAACAGAGAGGGGAGGAAACCCTCCCTTAAGGGAATTCTCCCAATAAGGGATAGAACTTGTACAAATTAGTCCGGTATTGGGAGTGTTTACTGTACTTGGGCTGATTCCTCATACAACATGACTTATACATCAATAAAACCATGACATACATACAAATGTACATGAAATATAGCACAATATAAAGTTAAATAATTAAAAAAAAATTAAATACATACAAATTTATATAAAATATAATACAAACTATAACTGAGACACATATGCATGTTCTTCTCATGTCCAATCCTCATGTGACCACCTGCCACCACCACCTACACCCATTTCTACCACTCTTATGAAATTAAAACTATAAGTAAGTAATAAATGTAAGAATGCATAAAGGAATTATAGAAGTTGCAGTAATGAATCATCTATTGAAAGGCACACACATATATAGGGTGTCCCAGAAAAATGTCCCTGCCTCCCTCCTCAACTCACAGTGTCTCAGAGAGCAGGCAGGGAGGGGGCAGGCAAGGGAGGGAGGGAGGAGGCAGGGACAGTTTTCTGGGTCACCCTATATATGTTCTCTCTCTTTCATGCCTCTCTACCAAATGACATATCTTTGCCCTCTAGAAGGGTGTTGGGAATGGTTTTCATTTTATCTTATAACAGCACTGCAAAAAATTAAGACATGTTAAAATATTCAAATATTTTGGTCATAAAAATTAAATTGTGATAAATCTAATTTGTGATAATCGAGGTCTACCTGGTCCCTGTATTTTCCAATCTAGAAATCAAATACTTTTAATCACACAGTCATACTTTGGGGTGTTGGTATCCATTTTTTTATCTTCAAAATCTAATTCCTTCTTCTCATATGATGAACTCTGATAAAATTCAATTCATTAAAGTTATATACAGGGTATATTTTTTTTACCAAGTGACCTAACATTAGCAAGGAATTACTGATAATATAGGGTAATATGTACTGTACTTAATAAATAACTCGGCAAACAAATCACCCGTTATATTGTAACTAGAGAAATAAATATATTCAATTTCTTTGGAGATTCACAGGGAATTAAACATTTCACTTATCAAAATACTAAAAAGAGATCCGAGTTTAATGCTCATTACCATATTATTTCCTCTACATCATTTTAGCCAAAGTTTCACAGCACAATGAGACTGTTTCATATGTTAAATCATGTTAACCTACTGCCTCACGCATGTTCAATTTTTAAGCTTGTTTATAAAGATTTTTCTATTGGCTGGAATTCCATTTGGGTTTAAATCATATTCTAGGGTGAAATACAGCAAACTAAAGATGTAATATGAAGCCTATAATTCATTACATCTAGTATGAAGAGTGAGGCCTCTAGTAAACAATTCACAAAAGAGATAAATTTTACGATTTCGTGCTTCCCTGACTGATCATAGGCTTATAATCTATACAATTCTAACCATAACAGTATTTATATAACTGATCCTTCTTATCATACACAAAGAAACAAAATATGAAATGTCATTATGTATAAAACTAGAAATTTCAAATATTTTTACCTTTACTACAAACAGTAATCTTGAAGTGAGTAATGTAATTCAAAGTAAATATGTAGTAAAGGAGGTGAAATTTACATTAGAATGGACATGTAATAACAAGGGTGAATTATGGATGACTGAAGAATGAGCAGCTAGATATGGTTCATATGGCATTTGGTAGGGAAATCTAGTAGTTAAAATAAATCCTTAAGAAAGAAACATCTCTTTCAATTATTATCACTAATCAAGCAATCAAATGAATCAGCACATGAGGTGCTACTATAAATAAGTTTACCTGATGAATAATTAATTACGATATTCAACTCCATTTAAATCCTCCAAAATATAGTCAAGTCAGTTCACAATACCAAGTATTGTAGGGCTACACAAACAAGAACACAATAAAGACTAGATTTTCAACAAGACTCAAGATAATAATACTAAATGATTGCAAGCATAAACTGCATTAATAAATGGCAGGCCCTGTGTCCACCACGAATTATAAAAAAGTTATAATATACTGTATATTGCACTGTATTTGCATTATTCATAATCATTCATAAGAAAGTGATGGACAAAAGTCTGCTTCTTCCTCTCCACTGCTTGAGCTGATGTTCAGCGGTCTGTTGCTGAATTTGATGGTTCTCTCAGTAGTATGCTACCAAAAACTAGAGCTGGAAAAAAAACAGCTAAACTCAGTTTTTTTTACACATTGCAGGAAATTAAACATATCACTAATTACTCAAAATTCTAAATTATGAACCCAGATCCATCACCAGCAAGTAAAAGAGGACCCTTGTATGAAATATTAACAAAATCTACTTCATGACATCATGCAAGGTCAGGTGTTTTTGGGCCAATTTATGGCTTTTTATGAAAACTAACATACTTAAAGTTTAAAGCTAGTCCATATTACTAAGAAAAAGTATATAAGGGCGATTAACTTAAGGGCACAATGTAATTGACCTTCTAAATATTCTGTATGTGGGGAAGCAACAACAGTCCTTGCTGGTTGTTTTGCCCATCTATTTATAGGATTTTGCTTACATTTAGCTGGTGATAATTAATATAAAATGCTGAAAACACAACTGGGGTCTCATCAAACATGACATCACTGTCAACACTGAAGCTAGTGTATATGGCAGAGTGATAGTATTCTGCATCATTAGGAATGCTCCCCAAAGTAATTTACCTGCAATGTTTCCTTTAAATATTAAATTTTTCTAATTTTCAAAACAACGTTGTAATGAAGTAATGTATTCTAAATTATATCATGTTCCTTAGTTCATGAATAACAGTGTAGCAAAACACTGTTACTCACCAGTACCAGGCTATGGCAAGCATACACCTCACACAGGTATATTTGGGAAATCTTAAAACAAATTAAAACAACTTTAATCTTACAAACTGGTCATGCATGATATAACCAGCAAAGAAATATATGTTCTTATCACAAGCTGGCATCACAGGGGCCAGGAAGTCAAAAATGCATGTGAAGTGGCAGTAAGGTGAGGTTAGTAGTACTGTACAAGGTAAACAACACTGATCAGTTAACAGTATGAGATACAGGATGCTTGTTTTATTATATTATTACACCACTGCATCCAGTAATTCCTCATGAATCTGCAGATAGTCAAGAGTCCCTTACTATATGTGTACATGGGGGTTGGGGTAGAAACAAGTGGTGAGTCGCGTGAAGTTCAAGGGCGAGATTCCTATACAGTATCACAGAAAGTAAGAAGCTACTAAGAAAGGAGACTGAGAGGTTTTTGTGTGTTAGTGAGTAAAAGATAAATGACTACTTAGTAACAAAGTCTAGCCAGGCCCATGTGGTGATTCAAACAGTATCAGAAATTACAAAACACCAAATGTCATGAACCAAAGCCCTGAAAGCACATGTCATATGGTGTGACCAAAAGCCTAGGGATTAATAAAGAACTTAACGGTATATAATATAAAAGGACTTATTAATAAAAATGATTCAATAATTATTAACATAAGAACAAGAATTACATTAATATCCACATCACTTACCAAGAGTTTTGGCATCAAGGTTGTTGTCCTCAGAATGGTTCAAAAGCTCTTTCAGGAATGCCATCAAATAAGTGAATACATTGCGATGATAATCAGGCAGCTTGTATATAATCTGAAAGCAAACACATATGAAACATTCAGGAATGTTCAGGTTTACTTTGAATGAAAGTTTTTAAATAATAAAATTGGGAAAATAAAAAATTGAATGAAAACAATGAAAATGTATGAAGTGATGCTAAATCCTAGCAAAGGGCTCCAGTAATGTCCACTGCTTGTTCCTCCTTTTCAAAACACCTTAATACATCCATTTTTATATCTACATTAACACTTTCTACATCTCTTCTGTATGTTACAACACTGTAAGCTCATATTTTACATTCTGTCATTAAATATGGTATGTAAGCTGCATAGATACATGATGGTGTGGAGTCAGCCTGGTGTTGGATCTGGTCGGGTAATAAATGTACCGGATAAATGTCTTTTAGAATTTTTTGGTATACAGTACAGTATTTTTGGAGTTGCACTGCCATACCCTACATTGCCTATTGAAATACAAAGGACAATATACAGTGCAGTACCTGTAATATGATTGCATATTTGCCGTAAATATCTATCTAATATGACCTGACATAGCAAATGAAAACCTTTAGTTTCCCTTGCCCTGGCAGCACTATGTTGTTCAGGTACATTCAATATCAATGGTAAAAGCAAACAAACACCTCATAATGACAAATTTAAGGCTTTAAACTTTATTGTATTTCATAATTTCCATTTGTCTGTAAGTCTTATTGGAAGCTTTAAAATGTTCCATGACTGACATGAATGTACATATGGTGATGCAATTGTGGCCTCAAGTATATGTATTTGTTGTGTGTGTGGTGGTGATGTGGCCTAAAGTATGTATCTGTGCAGGTCAAATATAACTAAACCTTAACAAAAGACTACAATACAAACACTCACCTTAATAAAATTATGACTAAACTTGTTGGTAAAAAAAGCCAACAGATACTTGAGTGTCAACATGAAGTGCATTACATTAGCTTTTGTAGATATAAGCAGTTAGGACCTTTCACTATTTTGTCACCCAAGAGGGAAAGGAAAGTGGTCAGATTAATCCGTATACCTTGGGTCTGGGTAGTCACTATGGCAAGGTGAGTGCTGAATGATTGTTTACTGGCTCTAATGAGCCTATCAGCCCTTCCCTTCTTTCCAGGAGAAAGGTGTTGTAAAACAATGGGTTATACTAAGATTTTGGTTTTATCTAAAAGTTATAGTGATGGTGGAGGAAAATGGGGCTTACACCTGTACACTAGCTCCATGAAGTATCTTAATGTTTTTTTGTTAACTGGTCAACAGTATTTCAATTTAATTTAGATTCCAATTCCATACTTTAATAACTTGCTTTAGACAGTACTGTGAACAAGAGGGGAATTTGCATCCATGATTCAAAATCTTTTACTCTTGAAATTTGAATAAGAACATAAAATGTAAGTAAGCCACTGAAATGAAATACAAGAAGTATATTCATACATCCTTGCAAAGAGAAAAGTTTGGTGTCGCATCAAGGGCAGCATGATAAAGGTTGTAGGGGATGACTGGCTCTGGTAATGCTTCCAAGAAGAGTAACAGAGCTTCTGCAACTGAGTGAACACTTCCTGGCAGGAGGTCATTTGGAACACCTTCATCCAAGGCAGTTCTGAAGAAGAAAGAGGACCAACATGATTAGCTATGAGTACAGAAAATAATTACCATGGCAAAAGTTTTCTGTGGTGTTGCTATTATTAAATTCTGAAATGGGTACAGTACTGTATCAGGAAACAAGGCTAAGTTGCCCACTTTTCTCCAGTAGAAAAAAAGGAACAAACCAGTGTAGATATGATGGTACAAGTAGAAGACTGATCCTGAGAATCCTCCTTTTTGGGCAAACCAATAGTCATGCAACTCTCACAATACTGGATGACAAAAAGTCCCTGGGACCAAAGCCTGAAAATATTAGCTGAGGTTAATCTGCTAATTCCACTGTATAATCTGATTACTGTAACCTTTCCTTCCCTCTATATAGTACCATCAACCTCCTCTGAGAATATTATACAGCAATGCCCATATAGGTAGAAGGACTGTTTAGAGCAGTGACTACCCATTTAACATTCAACATACCAAAGCCAGTGTCTATTATTTTGAAAGTAGATAATTCCAATCCAAACTACCTTTTTTTTTCTCATCCATTCCAGCTACTTAGTCATGAAATCTAGAGGAGAAGGGTTCCTGAACTGTCTTGCTACAGTCTCCACCAGAAGCACAGCAGCTCTCATAATATCAAGCCCGCTTAAAGAAGAGGGAGGAAGTACTACAAAATATTCAGGACTGGACAATCATACACCTTGTACAAAAGCTAACCTAGAGAGTTTGTCAACTTGGGAATTTGATACAGTACTCCCTAGCTCTCTAGCATCTGGTTATCATGAATTCTTCTAGAAAAACTATCCTTCAGTGTCCAGGACCTCAAACAATGGAAGTAAACATACATCTTTACAAATGTGATGCAGTGAGTAATGCTATTATCCATTGCAGATATAATCTTAACATGAACAATGCTCATACAATGAAAGTCAGGAAGAAAAGGAAATACAGTACTACAAGGAACAGCACCCATAACCAGAAGTAAACTGAAGCTCAACTAATCAAGGCAAACAACAAAGGGATATCCTTCCTTCCTGATTAAGATACATGGAATACCTCTGCCTTACTCTTGAATTTGTGTATGCTCAAAGCAAATTTATGTGTGAATCTGTAGGTTTATAGCAAAAAGTCTTATGCAATCTTTAAAAATGTTCCAAATGCAGCAAAAAACACTATCAAATAGCAACTGGCAACTTCCCTTGCTCCCAGTCAAAGGTGGGGTGTGAAATGTCTTTTTGTCTGATGTAAAGCTAATGATACAGGAGTACTTACCCTAACTCTTTATTTATGTACTTTATGTATTGTACATCTGTTCAACATTAATATGTACGTATCTATAATCAAATACAGTATTAACTTAACACTGAGGGAGGAGGGGCAAGTGTAGTTTGGTGCTGTAAGGAATCTATGCATAATGAAGGTGTCTGACAACTTACCCTCATCTGGCCAACCAGGGGAGAATGTTGCTATGCTGTTTTGAGTGTACCATGTCAAATGTGAAGGTCAAAATTTTCATTATGACTTAACATTTAGTTCGATAACACAGTACCAGGTAATATACAGTAAATGAAGTTGTACAACTGAAATGTTAAAGTTTTCATAAAAAATTAATCTTAGCCATAAAAACTTTTCCATGGAAATTAAATTATATGTAGGTTTTATATTTCTTGAAAATTCACAGAATCATCTATATTATGGTGTAAATTCGTTTTTCATGGAATAGAACTGTATATAAAAATTGTGAGCTCACGAGACTGCAGAGCATGGAGGTTTGCTTAACATGCTCCCACACTGAAATTTTGCAATAATATCCCAGTCAACCCAAAATTTCTATTTCTCAATTATAAAACCCTCAGAGTTTAAAAAGAATGAGAAAAATTTCCCATTCACTGATATTATACATTAGAATGAGAATACTGCTTAAAATTAGGAGCAAACAATAATAGTGTTTAGAGTAAGACCTTCAACCACTTACAATACATGAACTGATTAATACCTTAGCCCTGCATAAAAGTTTACCAGACTTTTTTTTTATTGTGTTTGAAATGTACAGAAAAAGAAAAATGAGATACTTTGGTCATATAATTAGGGATGAGGGAATAATAACAAAAATATAAATGGGGAAAGTAGAGGGTAGAAGGGCCAGAGGAAGGCAGAGATTATGATGGATGAATGAAATTATAAACTTGGTCCGCCAGAGAGATAAGAAACCCTAGGGGATTGGTAAGCACAGCCCGAGAACGTTTATAGTGGAGGACCGTGTTTGCCAACCCTCAGATATGAGAACTGTACTCTGATTGGTTTATGTCTCTAGTACCTGCACAGGGAGATACAGTATTACTTTGCCCAAAAAGAAAGAAAATATCCTCAGAAAGGGCCATAAAACCCCATTCATGAAAAAGTTAAATTACAGATGATACTAAGTAAGATGATGGTTCCATACACACAGGTAAGGGTGACACAAACTAATAAAGTACCTGATGTCGACAATTTCCTTCTGAAGGCCACGGTAAGTAAAAAGACCCTCAACTTGAAGGGCATGCGAGTGGAGGTGGTCAACTAAATACCAAAGTTCTTTTGGTACGGCATAAGGCATCTCACTCAAGTCCTTGGGCTGTTTACTTTCCTGCAGAGAAAAGTAATGTAGGCTATTGGAAAATCATGAAAATTATACAAAACTTGTACACATTATCAAGGTATTTGATCATAGATATTATTTTAGGAGCCTTTTGACAAATTTATTATTCACAAAATTAAACTCACTTAAACTGTATTTTGTTTTAGCTATATACCTGAGGGAAGATTGATAGTAGAGCATAATCCATAAGGAGTTTGAATATATATATATATATGTGATTTTATCAAGATATATATATCTATATATATATATATATATATATATATATATATATATATATATATATATATATATATATATATATATATATATATATATATATATATATATATATATATATATATAAATGTTACACAGGCAAATGTAGCACAGCAGTGCAGCACAATGGTTAAACAAAGACTGACTGATAAATTAGGTTACTGCTAAGCTTCCTGAAGCTGCACATGTGCATCATCCCGCACATAGCTTTGGTGACCGCAGGAACTGAGAAAGCCCATTAGTTGAGGCAATTTTCCTAGCTCACAGTTAAATATTAAATTGCACAAGTTAAACACATGTAGGTCAAGGGTTAACTGTATGAACAACACGATGATGGTCCTAAAAAATGTGGCCTCCTTTTATGGCAGCTTTTGGAGACAACAGAGGAAGGTTGTCAACAGGATAACCTAAAAGATATGCATACAGTACAGTACAGTACAGTACAGTACAGTACAGTACAGTACAGTACAGTACAACACAGTACAGTATATGTAATAATTGAATACTAAATATCCAAGAAAAACATATACTGTACAGTATTTTAGAGAAATTATATTTAAATTTAAGGAATGACCCTTTTCAACTCATTTAACTCTATTAAGAGTAATCAGGGTGTCTACTGGCCAGACAAAGCAAAATTCCCTGGCTTTTCCTGGTGTAAATGTGAAAAATTCCAGGTACATTAATTTGGTATTTATTGCGACAGAATAACAAAATTAGAGGTTTTCAATGTGTATATACTGTACAATACTACACCTATTGGGAAATTTAAAGATGATATAAATGATATTAATCAAGAAATTGAAGACCCTTTCATGACCAACCCCAAGCCTAGTGATGAATGTCGGCAAAGACCTTAACCCCCAACCCCCAATCAATATTTTTTTCTTGATTTGTGCGTTTCACGTGGGTCGACCTGGACGTTCCAAAAAAGCAAGAAATCTGGCAAAAATCGAAAAATCACACTCCTGATCCACCTATATGACTCATGATATGCGGAATAATCCACTTAAATAAAGTCACTTAATTAAAAGAATAATTCATCTCTAACAATAATCATTGCAGAATTAGTAGGTATAACCTGTGTATTTGGTTATTTGATCACTAACATGAAATATGATAGGTACACAAATAATTAAGTTATTGGAGTGGACTGTTTACTGGAATTTGTTCCTGAAAGTTTAATTATTTACCTATTATATAGTACATCATTTATTTATGGTAAGATTGCTGTCAGAATAACAATACAGTACTGTATTTTGAAGTTGAACTGAATTCACATAAAATTACAGGTTTATTTGTAAAATTACCTGGCAATTCCAGGTTTTCCAGACCAGTAGTAACCCTGGCAATTACAAAACAATTCGACAAAGCTGTATAAATAACTGTTTATCATATAATATGTAATAACGTTGTTAGGCACTGTATTGTCAAAGGAAGCAAGTTGGGAATGTACAGAAAAATCAATGAGCAAAAAGTAACAGAATTAATATGCATGAAAGCATTATGTTGTGCGAATAGTACAGTATGCAGACAATTAGGAATATATATTACAAAAAACAGGAAACAGGATGCCTAGTGTTTGCTAAATTACTGTAATATGAACTAAATAGACTAGCAAAGAAAATTATATTGTTAGAAATTATGAATGCTAGATGAGCAGGGATGATCAAGCTGATAATAGGATAGGATTGATGGATGCACTATAGTGAGTAAATGGGACATCCAGGAAAAAGTGGGGAACATGGATGACATGAAAGTATGGCATAAAGTGTGTTTTTTGGGACGGGCAGGCTTCTGATGGGTGGTACTAGGTTAAGTGAAGTAACAGCGATAAATTAGATAAAGGTATCATAAGGTCTTGTTGTGAAAAAGGAACACCATAGCAGAACATGTCTGTTATAGCAGTAAGAGTGAATGAAAGACAGCAAATAAAACGAGAGTCTGCATTTACAGTTGTTTCAGCCACTGCAATACAGCATGAAGAGGCTCATGAGTGAAAAAGAAACTACATAAAATAGTCTGAACTTTTAAGCTATGATGCAGGGAGGCTGGGTAGTTGCTGACCAAAGTATTACCAGCTAGTGGATTTGTTCACATCCTGAACAGAATGCAAGTCCACTAAAGGGTTGTTCCATAATCAGCAAGCACACCTGACAGTATACAGTACTTATCTATTGTTGAGTACTCAAGGGTGCATACTAGGAGGAATCCCAATCCTCTACACCAGTCAGGATTTGAATTTCTGTCCATTTACTTTCAAAATAAATGCTCTAGTGAGCAATGGATAAAATCACGCAAAGCAAAGAAAATAAAAAAATATTTACCTGCATAAGGAGAGGCTGTCAGAGTGAAAGAAAAATAAATAAAACAACATGAAGAACAAAAAAGGAAGAATCTCTATTTTAACACTTATCTATATAACAATGATTCTCATTAAATATTACACAAAAATAAAATTATGTAAAACCTACATTAGAAATGTAGGATTGATCCATAAGTCCCCTTTTCTGTTACAGCCCACGATCAAGAGCCTTCTCATAATATAGACTGCTTATTGTGGGCACCATGTCCTCAGTCAACTTAGCTAAGCTTAAACACTACCAATCTTAAAGAAAAAACCCAGTTCATAACCAAAGACACAAAGAGATACTGACTTACTATCCTCTCATGGTGCCCATAGGAAATAACTCTCCTCCTCTCAAAAAGGAAGGAGCTCTCCAATAAGTGGCCCATTGTAAACATAACCATTAAAAAGCTAACAAGATGAAAAACTAGATTATTCACAATTCATCAAAATTAACCCTTTATCTACGATAACATTAACTGACTATGCCAACACTCTAAAGGAACAAAATACAAAAAACATGCTGGTAAGAGAGATTAAAAATACTCATACATTTAAGTGCAAAGAGCTAAAACATCTGGACAAAACTTTGAAACTATGCAAGTAACAAAAATGCAAGTACAGACCTGTAGTTATCGATACTCTATAAGGATATTATTTACTATCAGACATGGTTTTCTACAGTGACACATGTATGAAATAAATTCAGAGCTTACTTACCAAGTCAATCAATTTAGCCATAGGAACTTCTCTGAAAGGCTTATTCATATGAACAAGAGCATTAATGGATGATCCAAAGCAACTTCTCTCGTAGTCACCTGTGAAAAGGAACAAATTTATTAATCAATTACTAAAGAGTGACAAAATATACTTTTAGTTATATAAAATCATTGTAAATAGGAATATTTCACAGCTTTTATAAAGGGAGTTTATGTGAAACTGTGATCTGATTATGATATGTTGACTTATGAAAGGTTTTCAGAAATGGATCCCTTTCAAAAACAGGAATACTGTACCTGTATTAGTAGAAATGTACCTAAAAATTACTTGATACACAATACTTTACCTGTTATAGTAATAAAGAGGTCTTTACCACCTTCCAGGTGAAGCACTAAAATATCATAAAGTTTATCTGCTCCCGAGTTAAGCTGTGCTGCTGTCCGCTTATCCACCAACACTTCTAAAGCAACATCACATTTATCACCTAAAAATACAATATAAATTTCAAAAAGTGACTCTGAAAAACCAGAGGCAGTGAGTTTTTAGCATTAGAAAAGTAATTTTTTTTTTTAAATATCATTTGAACAAGTAATCAGGGTTGGCCAATTTAGACCAAACAAAAAACCATTGTTTTTTTTTTTTTTAATCTATTCCTTTTATCTTGGTTTTAATAAAATAATAATTTTTATTACTTACAGATGGTATAAATGACTTATAGTAGATTTGGAAAAGGCATATGATAGGGTGAAAAGAAAAGCATTGTGGGAGGTATTACAAGTGTATGGAGTGGGGGGAAGGCTATTAAATGCAGTAAAAGTGTTCTTTGAAAACAACAGGGCAACGGTAAGAGTAAATGGGAAAGAAAGTGAAACATTTGAAATAAATGTGGATGTTAGACAGGGATGCATTATGTCTCTGTGGTTGTTCAAAATAGAAATGGATGTGAACTATTGTTGGTGAAAGTGGTGATAATAAGCTTTCTCACAGGGCTGGACACATCTCAAATTCTGACTATAAGGGGGCCAAGTTACCACTGTTCAGTTTAACTGGTGACTGCTTCTGTTTATGGTTGGGCTGAGCCTCTGATTCTAATGTGTTCAGATCATGTATTACATGGGTCCAGGGGAGCCAAGTTACCACTGTCCATCTCTCTCCAACTGTGCTGTACTGAAATGAGTTCTTTCAAACTTTCAACTGTAAAAGTAGAATAGTTTTTTCCAAGCATTAAGATGAACTTAAACTTAGTTTGTGCCTTTAAGCATGTAGGATGAGTCTGGATGACTGATCAAAGCTTGTGTTTTCCAAAATTGGCCTTTTCACAGTGATTTTTTTGAGACGGAAAAGAGTATAAACGATTGCTAAATCATCCTGAATGTAATGTTTATGGCTAATAGCATATTAAAAAGTTATAAAAAGGGCTATAAACTCTTAAAACTTATTAAAACCAACATAATAGCATTCAAAAATTTTTAATGGTTTATGTGAGAAAAAAAAAGGTTTCTGTTTAAAAAAATAATGGTTTTTGCCAACCCTGTAAAATAAGCAGAATCTGCCAGTTATTTGTATAAAAAACAAGAAATGTATTGGTTACTACATATGGAAAACACATGACTGGATTTTTATCTCATGAGCAAAGCAGTAAACATGTAGGCACAGAGTAATTTATTATTCCACAGCATAATTATGACAGGTACAAAAATGTACAATAATGTAAGTGTTTTTATTTATGGTGAACAGATTTGCAAAGTACTATACTGTACTATATACATTTACTGACTACAAACTCTTACCTGGCATAATGAAGTTTACATATGGTCTGATAGAGAGCCATGGCTTGCAGTAACTGGTATCATTTAACTTTTTAATGAACTCAAATTGTACTGGCACCTGAAAAAGTAAAGGACACCTTATAAAAATATGAAATTCTTTACATGACAAGAACAAAACCTCCCAGGTTTGAGAATCCTTTGAAAATTAACAATGAACTGTACAGTAGAGTGATTTAAAGAGATTCAATTTAAGATTATTGATTTAAAGCGACACCCACAATTAAGGACAATGTTTTAATTTAAAGCGAATCTTTCCTATTTTGCACGAGTCAATCTGTTTCTCTGGGCACGCTACACTGTCCTAAGGGCAAAGCTGTACTGTACATGTACTGAAAATAATGTACTAAATGATACTAAAATTTTTGTGTAGTGCAAATTATAGCATGTTTATATTCAAATTAATCACTATCTTATAAGAATTCCAGCACTGTAAATTATATTCTCTCCAATCCCTTCTGTGGCAGTCTATAAGCAAAAAACATAAACTTGAGCTAAAGGACATAAATAAACAAATAAATACTTCAGTAGACCTTCAGTGCCAACTGTCAAACATGTCACTGTCACTTCCCAGCCAGGGTTTGGTGTTTTAGGCTTAAAGTTTTTATCTTATATAATGTCACAGACTAAAGTTAGGAGATTATAAGTTGTATTGCTGGAATCCTTTCAAGGCAACAATAATTTGAATATAAACGTCATATATTTTGCAGAGAAAAATTTTTTATTCTCTAATAAAATTCTTAAATTAGAACTAAAATTTGTATGTCTAATGCGAGCTATAGCATGTTTATATTCAAATTAATCACTATCTTATAAGAATTCCAGCAATGTTAATTACCCTGTATATTCTCCCATGTCAGTTCAGTGACATTTTATAAGAGAAAAACTTAAAAACTTTTAAGGACAGATAAATAAATAAGCACTAGACCAGTGGTGTCAAACTAAAAACCTTTCGAGAATTCTTATTTTAGTTACCCTCTTCAGGGCCAACACAAGAGCTATATCACATATTTGTAGGATTGAAGTTTACAGCTTCACACATTGCCTTACCAGGAATACCTCATTTGGGTTTGTCTGATCTTAAGTATGTCAAATTCATTTTACTAAATAAACATGATCATATCTATTTCTTTCATAATTTCACGGATGATAAATTTTTCCGTATCCCCGGGCCACACCTGACCATCCCAAAGCCACATTTGGCCTGCGGGCCATGAGTTTGACACCTCTGCACTAGACCTTGGCATCAACTGTCAAACATATCACCTCACCTCCCTCCCTACCCCCATCTTCCCAGCCAGTTAATAGACCATTTTACATCCCTTAATTTTAGCTGTGTTGATTTCTGAGTGTTTCTTTTAACATAATACAGGTACTCCTCGACTTACGACCTACTCGACTTACAACCACCCGGACATACTGACCCTGGTCGTACCAAAAATTTTTTCAAATTACGTATTTTCGAGTCGAGCGTTAGTGATTGCGCCGTGTACTGGCAAAATTTTCGTTTGTAATTCCCTTTAAAATGGCTGGCAAGCTTAAAAAGTGAGTTTGTGGTGCTGAGAAGAAAAGAGACACCCATTTTAGATTTCCTATGTATTATTTTTGCATTTTTAGACTTACGACATGGATTTGGGTCCCCGAGTCGTAAGTTGGGGACTACCTACTCTGAAAAACAATGTTTTGTTTATTCTAGGAGATGGGCTGAGGTGCATCTGGGTAGACTCTCAGTCTTTTAGTATTTTGTGTTTCAAGTACCAAACTAAATTATTCCATTGAAACAACACTTTGATTTAGTCACTTGTCGGTTTAAAGCGACCTCTCTTGGAACCTATCTCGTGTTATATCGACGTTCTACTGTATATGTAAATTCTGCAACCAACATACAGTATTACCATTAAATGTCAGTCATAAGAAACATATTCATAGCCTCTTTTGAACTCACATGTTCATACCCATGGTGGTCAGAGGCCCTTCCAAACTCAACAGGTCTTCATCTAGGGCACTTGGATGCCATTCCAAACTTATAAAGTCTGTGCCTGAGGAACTTGGAGTCATTCAACTCAATAGGTCTGCCCACCTGAGGCCTATCTAAATCTCACAGGTGAGTTTTGCAACAGCTGAGCACCAAAGGCACGGAGTTGTGAGGTTTGAATTTTTTGTATCCTCATTAGCGTGTGGTTTGTAAGTTGGAAAGTTTTTAATTTCTGTCTCTTTTCTTAAAAAGGCCCTGATAAATTAGTGAGCACTTATTCAAATTTCCTGTAAGCGAACAGACAATGGAATTATTTATTTTAACTTTTTTAGTCATCATTTTCCCACTTACATTACTAACTTAGCTGTTTGGGCAGCTAGCCTGTCCAGTGTTAGCACAGGAGGAAACCAGAGTGCCCAGAAAACCTTTGATATTTAGTAGGCTCATGATGGATAACCCTTCCCATGTGTCTGGGCAAAGCAGGACTTGAACCCATGACATATTGGTAAGAATAACCAGTTATCGCTCTTAAAAACGCTAAAACTACCATAAACCTGTTTATATAGCAAGTACCTACCTGTCCAGTATTAGCAATTGTGAGGTATTTTGTTTGTGGCTGAAGAAACCTCACAGGCTCCAGTATAATCTCTGTGGTATCTATGGTTACCTGAGGCAAGAATTCGTTCTCAAGCTTATCAAGCTTTTTCATCACTTCCTCATAGATGCGTCGGTATCGCCGTGTGTCAATTACCTTAATCTGGTACAAAATAAAAAGTTCAGTGCTTGAATCAGAAAACCATGAAAAAGTAGCCAACCAAATTAATACGGTACATATTTATGCAAAATAAACAGAATATCCTATAGAGGTTGGAAAAAGATATTACAACTGAATACACAGCTTGTGGTAGGATAAAGGACTGACTTGTTATACACTTCAAATTTCATAAGCACTTACCCCTGCCTGGAAGAGTGCACTAACAGGCTTGTGGTCACTAATCTTCAGTGCTGGATGTGAACGATAAACATGCTGTGTTCCTTCCCGTACCATAGGATTCGGTCACACCATGCTGGTAACCTTGCTTTCTCACTGAAACAAAGTGTATACCTCGTGAAACTCTAACTTAAAGACAGTACATGAACACAAACCTTTACCAGGTTTGGTCATTAATCCCTTCACTACAGGATGCCACTTTCATTATTTTGGCTAATGCCAGACGATTTTATTCAACAGAGAAATCCTTGTACCCAAGGGGTTAAATCCTATGATAACTATGAAAAGTATAAAAAACAAATTGTTTGGGGACATTCTGAAGGTTTCATTGTGTTTTGAATCTAGGAAGCTATGCACTATTAAATAAGAGTGAGCAATCAATATTGATTGCGCATGTATGTTTAGTTTAAGTGTGTGTGTGTGTGTGTGTGACTTGAATGAAGGGAGGAAAAAGAACTATCATATTTTATGGATTATAAGGTGCACAAGGATAGAAGATGCACTCCCCACTACAGCAGGGAATATTTAGGGAAAAACTTGTGCGTGTATTTTCCTCCTGTAGCCATAGTTTTCTTAAAACAGCAAATTTTTTAGTACTAATTGGTACCTCTACTCTAGTAATACTTGTAATGCAATTAATATGCATATAAATTTTTAATATCCTTTCAATAAAATCACTCTCTCCATGTCTAAAACCAAGTTAACGATACACCAGCACACCACACACTTGCCAGAACATTTAATCTATTTTACCTAAAAAAAATTCTCTTCCTCAAAGGTCTTCCTACTACAGTATTGGGGTAATGAAGCTTGTCACTACTCAACAATACGTGTATTGCAAATACTGTATATGTGCAGAAAAAAAAAGTAACAAAACCTATGAAATTCAATATAATGAATCAACCTTGTAAATCATTATGTATTAAAAGATATTAGCAGTACTGTACACTTAATTTTGGGGGCAATGCTCTATTACGGTGACCGTTTGTAAACTCACTTAATGGTAACACCTCATTTGGTCATCCTATATACCACTGGTTAGTGTGTACTGGAGCAATAATTAACAACATTTATGAAAAGAAAGAGGTGTATCATCTGCAAACTAGTGTTGTTGTTCTGGGCAAAAATTTAAGCACTGAGGACATAAAACAGTCTTTAAATTACTTGTGGATATTGACATCCATATTTCCAATCATGGAACTTTGCTTAAAAATCTAAAATATACAGCACTACACTCTCTTTATATCATTAAATTTTACAATGCAGTATCTACAGTACAGTATATATATATATATATATATATATATATATATATATATATATATATATATATATATATATATATATATATATATATATATATATATATATATATATATATATATATATATATATATATAATATATAATATATATATATATAATAATATATATATATATATATATATATATATATATATATATATATATATATATATAATAATAAAATAATAAATAATAATAATAAATATTTATATATATATATATATATATATATATATATAAATATAATAATAATAATATATATATATATATATATATATATATATATATATATATATATATATATATATATATATATATATATATATATATATATATATATATATATATATATATATATATATATATATATATATATATATATATATATATATATATATATATATATATATATATATATATAACTTGAGAAGCAACTGCCGAATGGGTATGTGTAGGGGTGGTCCTGTGTTCCCCACGAATTGCTGGCAATTCCAATATACTATGCTGCAGTCACCATCACCCAACTAAAATCAGAACCCTTCCTGTTCATGCAGCAAGACCATCAGATATTCTTGGACAGGCATAAAGAATGCCTTACCTCAGTTTAAGCGTATGGCCATGTATGTTTCAATTATAACCTATGGTCCTCTTCAGTTATAAAAATGTGATCATGCTGAAAAGGATTGTAGGTTATATAGTAGAAATACTGTACAGTATTCTCGTTTTTCTGTGTTTTATCTTCTCCTGTAGACGGATTTTAATGTTATGACTGGGGGATTAGGTTCCATGGACCCCGCAATTGTCAATATCCATGAATAGTATTAGTGGCCATAGCAAGGGTCAACTGTATTACAGAATTTCTTCAGTTTTTATATACTACTTATATATGTATACACTTTACCATTGGCATTACAGGTACAAAAACTCACCAAAGATAGTTATACAAACCTAGAATCCCATTCATCACTGTCAACGTCATACTTGAACGTGGGTTTAAAATTAATATCGCCTTCTTTAAATTTGTGAAATATGCGCTTCAAGTTTCGCTGTTGTGTTAGTTGCTCATTTTCAACGAGAATCTTGAACTGTCCACTCTTGGCAACCTCTCTGATGTTGACATCACACATATTTATTCTGTAGTTCATGTCTCCAATGAAGTATATATGCCTGAAAATAGAGGAAGAAGAGTTAGTAACACAATATTCTTAACCAGGGGTGGGCAAAGTGCGGCCCACGGGCCACATTTGGCCCGCCAAATTATTTCTGTGGCCCGCCACTGCATTTGGCAATCAGAAAAAAAAAATTCTTATTAATTACAGAAAGGACAATTTTGGAAGTTGGATGGACATAGCAGCAATACTGGCTCGTCGCTGTTAACCTGTGGCCCGCGAAGTGTGCCACCATTCATGAAGTGGCCCTCCATCAAAAATAATTGCCCACCCCTGTTCTAAACAGTGGTGTGTGAAATAAAGTTTCTCCTATGAAGTGATTTGGTGATGCATTCTTACAGGGTCCAACCCTTCCTTTATCTGGTACCTATGGAATACCATAAGTGAGCCATGACTCCCAAACATTCTATGCATTGTCAACTGGACTATCATTAATTTCCAAAATAACAGCTTGGTGTTTTCAGGTAGTGTAATGACAAAATCAAAGAACTTTATAATTTTCATTTGATACTAACTAACTTGACAAAGGTTCACATCCATCTTAATAAGACAATGAATATGCAACAGTACTAACATGTAAAACACTTAATGGTATTACAGTACATAAGGTGAGGTAACTGGCTCCCTCCTGGAAATGTTTGGATTATTTTTTTTTTAGATTCGAGTTTATTGATATCAAAAATAGCCTTTGGAAAAAAGACACTAATTATTTTCAGGACTTTAAAATGAAAGATTCCAAGAGAGGTCCAGTTACCATCTGTTGGTGGCCCAATTCCCCCATCTTATAGTACTGTTCTTGTGGCTCATTTCTGGGCACATTATATAGACCCCTAATCATTTGTTGTTTTATTTTTCTGTTTGTGTCCATCTTTTTATATGGGGATTAACCCATCCCAGAACAGGTCACATACAACAGGGCCTGAGTAAAGAGAGAGAAAAAAAAAAGAAAAGAAAAAAAAAAGAAATATAAATAAATACAGAAATGGAAAAATACATTACAGTACTGTATATACTGTAAGCACTTACAGCATCAACTGAAGATTAACTTGGTTACATATTCCTTTAAATATTATTATTCACTTACACACTCCCATATCCAAGACTTTCATCTTTTGGAATACTGTAGAACCTTATTTTAACTTGGGTAAAATATTGTACAGTACGCTTTAATGCAAGAGATAAATAACGGACTTTATATAACTCAGCTCAGCAGTAACCTGAAGACTACCCCCAGCAAACCCCTGACCCTACCTGGGGAGGTGGGGGGAATTAATTTTCAGGTGATCCATAAATGCTAAAATTGTGAATGGTCTCGGTCTCGAATTCTAATGGTGTCAGTCTCAGAATACCGTTCTCGGCCATGGTCCCGTAGGGTATGTCTAGGTCTCAGTCTGAATTTGTGGGATTTTATAGTTATTTCTTTTTACAATAATTACTGTCTCTTCTTTTCTGCAGTGAGGCAAAATCCAATGTACAAGGTAAACTATAGTTATACTGTACAGTATATAAAGAACATTATTATAACTCCATGATACTCACTCATGGTCTTTTATGGTCTTTGGTGGGCTGTTTATATTTAAGTGGAAACATGTTCGTTGAAATATACAATCGTGGTCTTCGTTCCTCCGCTCCAACTCCTCTTGATGCGCTGCCAAGTGAGCATTGACAAAGCAAATGGAAGTGCTATGTAAATCTAGCCTCACAGACACAGCTCCTTTGTTCCCCTGTAATGAATAGAGAACAATTACAGTAACAGATAGACAACAATGGGAATGATTGAAGACAGCCAACAAATAAGGAATTTTTTCTCCCTCAGCATACAGTGGTCCCTCGGTTAACGAGCACAATCCGTTCCAGCAGGTTGCTCGTTAACCGAAAAACTAGTTAACCGAAACCATTGTTTCATTGGGTTTTTGGGTCATTGGTTCCAGCTCACCGAAAATTGTCTAAATTCAACAAAAAGGGTAGAAAAGTACACTTACTTTGAGGTGTGTATGGAGAAGGCTCCTGGATGATGATGATGATGATGGGAATTAGAATGGGGGTGAAGGAGAAGGAAGAAGAGAAGGCATTGGGGTGGAAGAGAAGTCACCCCATGGCACCATTTCACCCATAAAATTTTAGTTCTCTTGGTGTAATTCAAGATTATTTTCTTTAAATCAACACTGCACTGCATTATATATTGTCGATATGTAAAATAAATTTCAAAATGACCAATAATTTGCTTGGAAACACAGAAAAAAGCATTCAGTTGAAGAGAGTCTCAAGCAAGATGTTACCTCCACTGAAAACAGAGAGAGACTAACGCCTGTCTGGTGTGTTAACAGGCTGGATGGCACGCCAGAAACTAGTTTCTTTACCTTCAATTATGTTCAATAATTGTTAAAATGAATAAAAAAGTTAATATTAAACATTTAAAATTATTGAATAGTATAAACTTCTTGATATTTACTAAAATAGTAAGGAATTTAAGCCTTAAAACCGATTACTGTCTTGGCGGACTAATACTACAGCTGGTGGACCGCCAAATGCAAGCGAAAACATGTTGAAGTCGGCTCGTAAAAAACTCGTTAATCGAGGGATTGCTCGTTAACCGAAGTTAAGAATCTTATGGACGGTAAATCGTAAACCGAAATCTCGTTAACCGAGGGATCACTGTATTTGTTTTTTTCCTTAAGTAATACCACAAGTACAATAAACTGTTCCAGCACTGTTGTTTTCCCGTGCTAAATAAAAACAAATATATTGTCCCTTTCTTTCCATGTAATGAAAGAAAAAACAACAACATATATTCTATATTGTGTCTTTCTTTCCCAGGGATGAAATAATTAAAAACAAAAAAGATATTACGTCTAATTCCCTGTGATAGTTTAATAAAAGGTAAAATATGTAAGATGCATATGCAACAATACAATGAATAAGTTAAAAATAAATTGAAAAAGTTTGGGAAGGAAAAAAAAATACCTTGTACCTTGTTCATATCTTGAAAAGACTCTGTGAGGCATGAGTGTGTGAAAAGCGAGGCAATGTGGGAAGTAAAATTGTGTGTGAAAATGAAAAGACAAGCCCAGCTTACCATCTTGTTCATAATGCCTGTGCCCACTGTGTCAGTAGCAACATTGCGTACATAAGCCAAGTGCTTTTCTTGCACTAAGACAATGAGCATCATGCCCACAAGGCGTACCAAACGAACTTTCTGATACTTTGCTTTTGGGTGGATACCATTCAGCACTGCATTCCTGAAATAATTGAACCAAGGTATTAGCTATTCAATTAAAGATGTACAATACAGCATATTCTGTGGAAAGAAGACACATTTGTTACCAAAAGCAGTACAGTATTACCTTTGAGTGATACATGATGGCTCGATTTGGCTACTTGTACCATCATGTCACAGGATAAATTATGCCTTTATATACTTACAGCCATTCTTGTTCTTTGGGAGTGTTATTGAAGAGAAATGTTTCAGTATTAAGGTCAAGTTCCTGGAAGCCTATACCATATACATCTGGAGGGTCTTCATCAACAGACAACCATTCAGCCAGCCCAACTGTTGGTGATCGACCATTCACATTCCATGTGCCTGCAAACACCCTGAAAAATAAATAATGCATAAGAATTTCACAACTTGAATTTTTTTTTTCCATGAAGATAAACAAGAGTGATCTACACTAAAAGTTCTATTTCTGTGGTGATTATGTATACAATTTAACAAGATGCCGATAGGTGATGTTTGGTTGTGTAAAGTGACAGGAAACATGGGCATCTGCTGAGGGCAGAGGGGGGGGAGGGGCAGTTGCCCTACCATGGGTCAAGCTTTTGGCCTTAAGGCAAAGGTAAAGAGTATCTAGTAGGGTCAGGGGATTAATGCAGTTATTTTTCTGAGGTCAAACAAGCAGGTGCAGTATGTGAGGTCTAAGTTCTCCTGACCCTTGGCTCAGTAGTTTAACAACACCGGTGAGTTTAGATCGGGTCATATAAAGCAGACCATTTGCCCAACCACTTCAGTTTTGTTCAAGATGTCATCATGATACTGACAACTTCTGCTTTGGATCCAGTCATTTACTTCATTATAATACATGAGGTTATGAGGTGAGAAAAAATTTAGTATTTATCTTTTTGATGCATCACAGCTCTAATTTTATACAGTGCACTAATGTTTTGGTACAGAGTTTAGATCAGTTGTGATCATTCAGCACAATGAGAAGGGCAAAAACCTGGTTAAGATCAACGATGGCAGGAGATCATTTGTCTGGACAGTGCATGATGAGTGTTCATCAAACAAAGATTTGTGAGAATAAACAAGAACTCATCCAAAAAAGAAATGATAAATTTGGACAAGATCCAAGACGCATGCAGTTTCTATTCCACAGTGGCTCTTGGGAAGTACAAGAAACATAAAAAATATGTAAAGAATGTGTTATTTTTCCTCTACACTTCCCTAGTTTTATATCAAAATTTTCGTGATTTTTGTTCTATTATCTTGTATGTACTACAAGTACTTCTATATGTCCAAATTCCAACCCTTTTGTGTAAGTATGAAACAACGGACGAAGGATTTTGACAACCCTACCGAGACAACAGGAACCCTCGTAAAGATACTTTTTGGAGTGAGTGTACACCAGCGATAAGTTTTAAACTTGCACTCTTTGTTGTCAGTGAACAGTGCTAATCTGAATGATTGTGTCCACTGATCGAGGATGTTTCCAATTACTGTACAGTAAAAACCCCAAGTACTTCAATTACCTAATCATCGATTTATGAAAATTCACTTATAAGGTGCATTAGGCTGTCAAGAATGATGTTAAAGATATATATATTGTTATAATTTTGTTGAGAGGCACATTTCTACAAGTCTTGGAAGTCATTTCCACCTTTCAATTACTGCACAAGAAATCTATGCCAATGACACACAGCATACTGAGATATATCACTATACTGTATTCTGTAAAAGTATGGTGGATATCAGGCACTTATGTCTATATTTTCTACAGTACTTCAATATGATTAAGAGAAAGAACAGAGGAGTCCTCATACATACGTAAAATTATGAATATCTGTATAGGAATCCTCCCGAAGAGCCATCTGATGTCTAATATGACTCTCCCTGGCAGCAATAGGCGTTGGAGAAATTCCTGTGGCAATGTTATGCCGATTAACTCCCAAATCTGGGCTTCTTTCACTGTCATGCTGAAAAGCAACTTGGTAAAATTAATTAAATGATTAATTTGTGTAATGTACTCTATTACATTCTCACTTAAAATTTATAACAAATAAATAAATATAGACATCAATGGCATTATTTACTTCATCAACAACTCTACAGTCTAATACTCCCATTCCATATACAGTACTGTACTGTAACATAAATATTGTTGTGATGCATATACAGTGTCGGTACAGAACTGGGTTTTTACAATTAACAAGCGCACTATGCAATAGTATGAATTAAATCAGAAGTGTGTCTATGTCAACATTTTCCCTCCTAACTGTATAAAAGTTTTTGATAGTTACTTCTACAAATGGGAAGCAGTTGCAAGAATTTTTTTTTGTAGTTACAGACTCTCAAAACTGAATCTTATGAACCAGAGTTTCCCAAAGATTGGAAAGTCTTCCCTGTTTTAAATTAAAATTTCTTCCCTGGCTACATCAACATGTTTCAATGCACGCAATGCACGCACACACACACACACACTCTTTCTTTCTCTCTAGTTGGATGACACTTTACTCATTTTGTTCAAGTGGATGGTACAGTATACTGTACTGTCCTTTGGATAAAATTTTGGAGCCTTCTAGCTGTACCTTAACCACATTCACATATGAAACACTAACTAAAAAAGTAGAGCTTAGCAAAGTAAAAACATTATGCTTTAAAAATTACATAATTAAGAAAATTTGTATTTTTTACTCAAATTATACTGAATCCAAATTAAGCAACAATTCTTTTTGTTATCTGGGAAAATATAAGTACATCACATTTTCCCGAATATTACCTCAGCCATTTCATCCGAGCACAGCACGAACATTAAATATATACAGTATTCATAAAATTCTTACCAACTTTCATTCTTCCTTCCAAATAAATTTAATTTAGCATAATATGAAAGCATGCCTAACAACGTACATGCAAACTATTGCTGTCTGTATTACTGATAGCAGGATCAAGGTAGGGTGAAGGTGGGACCTGGGCTACATCCACACTAACATCATCCGGGCTGATTGCATCAGGAGCCAAACTGTCCAGAGGACCACTGGCTGGTGTAGTCGGCCCCGTACTTCCTGAGTCTCTCGCACTGCTGGTATCATTGGGTGAATTCTGATGATAAGGCAACAGCCACGTGAACTCAGGAGGAGGACCACGACGCTTGCTAATAACTGAAATATAGATTTCCAGCTTGTATGCAAACATAATATTGTACTGTACCGAGTTTCACATAAAAAAAAAAAAATTATAGTTACATTTGATGGATATATCAAAATTCCTTTAAATTTAGTACAGTATAAAACAGCAAAAAATGTAAATACAGGTACATTAATGTCTCCATCAGCCGAAATCCCTGAAACCCGGACCTCTACGATAGCAGCAATTGAAAATTTCTCGGAAAATCGTTCCCAAAGCCGTAATTTTCCGGAAAATTTTGGCTTTGGGAACAATTTTCCGAGGGGCACATTTTCCGGAAAATTCTGAGACAACTTTCCCGATACCTGGAAATTCAGGAAAATTTCGGGGATGGGGGAGTTTTTTCCGGGTTTGAGAGATGAAAACCAGGCGCATTTTCTGAAAATTCAGAGAAAAATTTTTCCATTACCCGGAAAATTCTGGAATATTCCGAGGATGAGGGATATTTTTCCAGATTCGAGTGATGATGTAATGGGCAATTTCTGGAACTTCTGAGAACATTTTTCCGTTACCTGAAAAATTCCGGGGACGAGAGATTTTTTCCGGCTTTGAGAGAGTCGTCTCGTTACTCGGAAATCTCTCATTCCTGGAAGTGCTCTGCACCAATTGTTCCGGCTAACGGAGATATCACTGCAGTCCACTAAAGTCCAGTGCAGTAATACTGTCGCAAGATTATATTGCTAAGATTCTACTAGTTGAAATACAGTATATAAAGAAAAATATAGCGAACAAAAAAAAAATCAATCTTACCTTCAGCAGCTCTTAAAACTTCTGAGACAAAGGTATTTGTCCTTTGACTGAATGGCATTTCAAACAATAACCGAACTTTGCCTGAAGTGATATTCACCAGAACGTCAGTGTCAACATCTGTACTTGATGTATCTGAAACATCACAAGAAAATATATTACCAAGTTCTCGTATAAATTTTTAATGAACAGAACCGACAATACAGTACAAATGTCTACATGAACACTACAAAACTCTCCCTCTCCAACATGTCACTAACACTCAAAAATTGCTTCTATGCCCATTTTGTTTACATTATGTATTAAACTAACAACTGCAGAGTATTCCAAGGAATATTTATAATTTACAGGTCTAACTTTAACAAACAAAATATTGTACCTAATTTGCTAATTTTCATAAAAAATAGTTGGACATGAAGTTCTCATAATGTTTTACTTTACAGTATAAGGTATATGTCACAATTTACAGTACACTACAGTTGACTGGTTGGCAAACACTCTCAACTACCTGTACCAAGTCTTACTTCTTCTTGAATACTTCTATATGTGAGTAAAATGCCACAAATGGAACAGTAAGCCATATTTGGCCAATTTTTGACCAGCATAACTTATATTTGAGGATAAAATGACCATTATTTTCACTATCTCCCACTTCTGTGTAGGGTAGATCAAGGGGTCCAGGAATCTTAGAGCAAGCTAAACACTAAGGAATGAGGTGTGAGCAAGTATAGAAGGTCACTGAAAAAGGCTAAACAACAACTTGCCAACACAGTAGAGTATACAAAGTGAACCTTTGGCATCTCCAGTGACTCAGAACACTTCATAACAATTCACTGTACATACCAAGTACAGTACTGCATTCAAGTCACATATCATAAAAGGGTTTTCATGCAGTCAGGTTACCAAATACATCACACTATGGTAACCTGTCACACATACACATACTGTACTATGAGACCCCATACACCTAGTAACCCACACACACTCACTCACTGTACAACTAATCTGGCGCAAAAGTGAAAGTCTTGCTTACAAATCACATATTCAAGAAGCTAATACGGTACTGCACTGTACATCATATCATATCCATAGTATGAAACTGATACAGTATACAGTACTGTATTATGCTTGCACTTTTTAAATTATGCTACAGTGCTACATTTGTCATCAGCAAACATTCAACTAAACTGTATAGATCAAAATCCTTTTAATAACACCTGAAATGACCCCTAACACTGTACACAATCTATATTCAACTGCTAAAGAAATTATTTTCAATTATTTCAAATCCAGTTTCACTGTAAATGACACTAAACCCAAAATAGCTATTATAGGTATAACTTTAAATGATCCATATATTATATACCATTTTTATCAATCACCTTTTCATATAAATGGAAAACATAAAAATAAAATAAAATAAAAATAGTCACCTGCAAATCAACAATATGCTTATTTCATAATTTTTTGTGAGTGAATCGATCCAGCATAGTGTACAGTAATCACACATGCTTACAAGCCTTGGCCTTACTTGTAACATTACTGTAACATGTGCACAGCTGTACTGAAGAAACCTGAGAAGTCTAAACTTGACTCAAGTCACTTGTTCTTTCACCCACTAAGTACTCAAACAAAAATTTATGCTTGTCACAGTTCATATAGGCTTTTCTCCATGCCTTCATGATTATTATGCTGCTGTAATTTAGGCTAAAAAAATTTTCCACTCATTCATCTTTTGTTTTAAGAACATTGTGTGATTACTTATTAAAACACATACACACAAGATATATACAAAACTGTACTGTATATTGTATATGCAATAAATCCTGCCAAATCTGTAGGATTGAACTCTACGCATCCAACTCATTGTACACACTTAACACTTTGGACTTTTGGACTCCTCCTTACTCATTTTAGGTAAAGGATTACTCTTCCACTTGGGTTACTTCTTACACGCTGAGTTACACAACTGTTATGAGATGCTCAGCATTGATGTACAATAGTGAGCATACAAAAATTATTTCCCAATAATGCATAGCACTGTCATTATCTTTGTATTTTTCTGTGGGTTTCAATCTTATCTTGTATATTATTTTGTTTTCTTTCATAATTTTTTCTGAACTGTATTTGTGTTTAGTTATTTTTGCATACAGTGTACTTCTATTTATTCCTGAGTTTCTTTATAGACAAAATTCTATTTACTTTATATTAATGATGTAAAAATTAGATATGAACTTTCACATACAGGTACTGTACTGCATCCATAAAGAAATATCGAGTTTTCAACTACTGTATATTTATTATAAACAATATTTTGATAAATGTTTCAAGACTTATTGGGAAAAAAAAAAATGGTAGTCCTACCTCAATTGGAACACATTCTATGGCCAAAAGTGTTAAAAATTTCTATGGGTAAATGAGCGAGCCCAGACCCTCACTGTCAGTGGTGGCCCAGCAGTAGGTGGTATGCTGACAGCCTCCAGGCTGTTAATTGATTGGCTTGTGGTAGAAGTGATGTTAAGTTCACACATCCTAAAATATTGCCAGTAACCTAAAATTCATATAATCCTCCAAAATAATTACATTCATGGAACTTAATTATTTTTAAATAATGAAGGAAGATGAAGATCCCATGTGAGGCTATGATAAAGACCTTCAAAATGTTATAAAGGATTCATCACAAAGATGCCTACACCCAAGGCATTCCTGGAGGTCACAGTTTATAGCTGTTCAAGAAAATCTACATTCCATCTTGATACTGTACAGAGCAACTCCACTGTGTGCTGAAGCTGTATGAAACAGTTTACGTAAGTGGTACAGTATAGTACAGTATCTCCAAATGTACTGACCTTTTAGAAAAGAGTAAACAAACAGTGGACAGGCCAAGATTTTTTCTAGCATGTTCCATGGTGTTGCACTGAGATGGTGTAATATTTGTAAGTTATGCATATATTGTATTACACTTCAATGAGTTACACATCAGCAAATTATGAAGTGAAAGCTCACATTCAGCAGGATTTACCATACAATGTACAGTACAGTTTATATATTCATTAATTTTTAACTCTCTTAGAAGTTGGTTTAGTATCATTTATCGTTTACACCCAATTCTTTTCTGTAGTTACCATCTTTTTACAGTCCTGAACATTTAAAGTACAGTACTGTACAGTATTAGAAATCACAACATTTCATCCATCTTATTTTTGTCAAATTTCATACTTCACTCACTATCATTTGCTCAACTTTCTCTAACATTTTCTCCATTATTACTCACTGCATCTCCCTCTTTAGGAACAGTTAGTAATAAACTTTACCGCTGAAAGAACAATGAAATATGACTGTTACAGCACTACTAAATGCAACTGTAAAAAAAAAAAATTGTGTACCTATTACACACAACTACATACAGTACTGTATCTCAATCAGTGCTGCACAATCTAAAAAAAAAATCTACAACACTCTAGACATGGACTAGGTTATACTGTATAAACTTTTTGACAAAAAATCAAACAGAATTCTGACATGCAACTGTGTCACAACTCATCTACTTGCTAACATGTACCCATCCCCTTTCTTAATCTTAAAGAAAGTTAAGATATTTAAAAAGGTTCAGTATTCTATACCTAGGAATAAAAAATAATCCCAAACACCATGAAAATAAAAGTTGGATACAATCACAAAGATTTATACTGATCAATAAGATATGTTGGGCCTGATATGTAAATACTGTACAGTACTGTACAATATAAAATTAATTAATTTCTTGCGGCTGTGCCAATATTTGTTTTGCTTTTAATTATTCCATCATTCCTCCCTTAAATCACCCCCATTAAAACACTGAGAATGCTACAACATATCAGGCCTAGTAGGGTAACACACAGCTGAAGGTCAAATTGGCCCTTGTCCCAATTGGCCACAACTTAATCATTAGAGTTAGGACCCATTAAGTCTCAAAATCACTGGGACTGGAGCCTAATCCTAATGGTTAGGTTATACTGGGCCCATTTGACAAATAATTGGGTAGACAATGGGTTATAATAACAAAGTACGCCAAGACTTCCTTGAATGGAGATCAACGTGTGTAGTCTGCTCTTCTGGAGTCATGTTATTCATCAACCCAACCTCTGGCAAGCAATCTTACCTGTGCCTGCAACATGGTGATTTCAAGTGAGGACACATTTACCATACTTCTCTAGGAACTAACTCTGGAAATGTTCTGGCCGGAAGTGCTATTTGCAATACAACAATGTTATAATTTCATGCATGGAATACAAAGGGTAATGGTTGAAAAATATAATTCAGAAATCTGTGCTAAACACATTAGTACAGCTCAGAAGCATGATACGCAGTGAGCAGATAAGACTAAATTGCGTAAAACTGTAAGAATAGAGTACTGTATTTACATACCGGGTAATTTAATTTAAAGGAGATATACATAATTATAATATTGCCATGGAAACAAATATTTAACTATTATGTTAATGATTTCTGATTCACTTACTGTACATCTGTTCTAGTCTATGAATTATAACATTAACTCACTTTCTGAATAAGGATTTTTCAATCAAAAGAGCAAAATCCTAAGTTTTAGTAAATGTATCAGCAGTAAATATTAATTCCTATATATATACAGTACGGTCTATATTTACTGCACTTTTGATCGACAAAGGACAGCCTAGCTCATCATAAATCACAAGTAAACATGCCTATACATACCTGTACAATATTATTTTTTATTACACAGAATTATACGTATATATAAAAAAATATGTAATTCATGCAGTGTGAAAGCAAATGAATACAATCAAAGAAACATATACAAATGAGGGCAACATTTTTAAATGACAGAACGTAAATTAATAAACAAAACATTAATGATTCATCAAATGTAGAAAATAAATTATGTTAAGTGAGCCATTGGTGGGAAATATAATTGAAAGACTTCACAGTAAATTTTGATAAGCAATAAACTCTATTATCCACATTATTATTAACTGTAAATGAAAATTATCCTCGGCTTTTGGCCATGTTGACACCAGTAGTGGCTTTAAGTGGGGGCAAACCAGGCAATTGCCTGGGGCACCAGTATTTAGGGGCCCCAAATATATGAATTTATATAATAATATGAAGAGATATTATGAATATTAGATGCAAATGTATATGAGTTTGTGTTTCTCTCTCAAACTGGATCTGTGAAGGCTAGTTTTTGCTTTTGTTTCTCCTTATTCTTAATTACAGGGGAGTATTTTGAATTACTGCATTGTGTGCAATAATGCATGAAATAATGGTTCATAGTAACATTTTCTCTGGTGCATGTTATGAGAAAACATATCACCTTGTACAAATGGTATTTACTAGTTCTCAAGGTCTGACGGTTGTCACATCTGCAATAAGCAGGGTGAGCATGTTACTTATTCACTGATAATTATGTCACTAACTCATCAACATCAAGAATATTCCCAGGACCAATATTAGAGTGGGATGAAATTTCGAGATAAACTGCCCAAAAATTCAGATTTCCCTCCCAAAGCTTTCCAATATTATGTCACATCCATAAGTAAAAAATGACCGGACAACTCAATGATTTTGAGCTGTACATAATTCTTTGTCTGGTGTCTCCCAGTTCTTATGGGGTATATCAAAATTTCCTGTTTTAGAGTCTAGCAAAATTGCTTCAGCCTACTGTACTGTATTTTGGAAATTTGCACAAAATTTATTGCCTCTTTTCATTCTCAACAAGGTGAGGGAAATCTTAACATTGTTTGAAACACATGCAGTGAAAATGCCAACTGAAACTCGTTGGGAGAGTCACATTGCTAGTGTTAAAATGATTTGTTTCGAGGCTTCTGGTACTTGTAAAGCAATTCATTAACTGTTGAAAGCCCCTGCTCTCAACAGTATAACCTGTGCTGAGGCTAATGGTCTTTTGTCTGAGCTTAGATCAATCACATAATTTCTTACCAGGGTTAAGTGGTATGGTTTGCTCTATACTGACATTGCCTACCAATACAAATGGTAGCTGGTGGTAAGGAGACTTCAGCATGGTACTTCAAAGAGAACAAGAAGAGGGATCACCACAAATGAACCTACTTTACCTTTTTTCTATCAGTTGGGCTGCCAATCTCCATAAAATGAAAAACACAAAAGCCCCTCCTATGTAAGAGAGAGCAAGTATGACACTTTGGATGAAGCAAGAAATTTTCCAAGAGTGATTGATAATCATTTTTGTGTGGTTATGAAGAAACACTTCAAATTACAGGTACCTGTATAGTAATTTGCAACGGTATTTAATATCTTGCCTGTTGTAATCAGGTTTCTTGCATTTCTAGTTGGTCCTAAAAGCCTTAAGTACTCACCAAAATTTGTCATCTATAGGTTTTCCCAATCACTGTATATATTCAAGAATCTACCGTACTATCAAAGCCACAAAACAGAGCTAATATTAAGGAAGACTCCTGAACATAGTGCAAATGTTTACAATTACATTTTCATCATCTCTTCAAGGTACCAGTAATGTAAATGTTTAAAACATCAGCAACTGACCACCATAAATAGTAGGATGAAATTACCTGAAGGGCCACAGAATCAAGTGAAGTAGTAACAATAACCACATATCTTTCTGAGGGTGTTGTGGAAACCCTCTCCCTTTTCTCTATCCTCTAAATAATTCCTCAACAAATAAAATTAATTTAGATCTTCAACATAAAAGATCTAATTAAAACAACAGCTGAATTTTCCTTCATGAGACAAGATTTTGCCTGTGTTGTAAATACATATTTTCCCATAACATGAGAGAGAATTAAGGTCTACAAGGATGATGACAGAGCAAGGCACTGTATGCTCCCTGTCAAGCAACAGGGGGTAAAATAACCAATAGCATAATTCAATTTGCAAAAGAAGTGTAAAATTATAAAGGAGTGTTTGTGATTCATATATCACTTAATTCAGATTTTTATTCTTCTTTTCATACTCATTTCAGTCCTTCACAGTTACAGCAACTCAATGTTCATGTTCTTGCAACAACTATCAGGGTCTCAGCTTCAAAATGTAACTCAGGATCAAAAAGTACAGATGAAGCTTTATACATCTACTTACAATTCAAAACTATATAAACTCCAGAACACTGAAGAGGAAGATAAGTTGCACCAAGCATCTTATGTGAACACTGTTACTGTATTCCCTGACCCAACTTACCCAGGTTTATATACAGAGATTTCCAAAAGGCATGAAAATATAAGAAAAAATCATATTTATATAAAGGGGGTATTAAAGTGCAACAATTAATTCTCAGTAATATTAAACATTGTCCGAGGAGGGGAAGAGAAAACCTCTAGGAATAGGAAAAACATAGAACTACTTAAATATATTTCTAGAAAACAGGGATACAGATACTGATATCTCATATTTACTTGTAAAAATTGAAGGAAATAAAAGTTTATATTATCAGAACACAAAACTTTGTGTCTGATGAATATATATTTCTCGGAGGGTCAAGAAGAGGAAGTGAATATTACAGGATTGTATGATATAGAAACATCCAAACATCAAGCACTGTAGTCCAAGAAGACATTACAGTACATGCTACACTTAACCCTTAAACTGTGATGTCCATCATGTTAGACCATTAGTACAACTGTGATGTCCATCATGTGAGACCACTAGTACAGCTATGATGTCCACCATGTTAGAACACAAGGACAGCTGTGATGTCAATCATGCTAGACCACAAGGACAGCTGTGATGTCCACCATGTGAGACCACTAGTACAGCTGTGATGTCCATCATGTGAAACCACAAGGACAGCTGTGATATCCATCATGTGAGACCACTAGTACGACTGTGATGTCCATCATGTGAGACCACTAGTACGACTGTGATGTCCATCATGTGAGACCACAAGTACGACTGTGATGTCCACCATGTGAGACCACAAGTACGACTGTAATGTCCACCATGTGAGACCACTAGCACAGCTGTGATGTCCATCATGTTAGGCCAATAGTACAGCTGCAACATTCCTCATGTGAGAACAGCCATTTTTTAAATAATGTACCAATTTTAGCATTCATAAATTACATCATGTGTCCCATTTGACCTCCTCCTATTATCCACACCTCAATAGGGCTCTTAGTTGCCTTTGTCATCATAGAAAATACATGTTCATCAGTGTTGGTTACAGGCTCTCCCCCCACCAACCCCAGCTCCTCCCCCGAGTAGCTCAGTCCCTACATTCTCACTGAAAACAATCCACCACAGCTAAACATATACAGCTCCTCCCCGACTTACGATGGGGGTTAGGGACCCAAATCCAGGTCATAAGTCGAAAATGCTTAAATAATACATAGAAAATCTAAAATGGGTTGCAATCCAGACTAATCTCCGACAGCAATGGCTGCACTAATCAAACAATATAACTCTCCAGGCACAATCCTGCCTCTCATAGAGGGGTCTATAGTGGTTTAAATAAGTCTTGGTGCTACGGCAGCTTCTGCAACATAGCCATCCTTTATTCATTATTGGCCATTTTGAATTTTTCTGTAGCAAGTCTAAGTATACTGTATACTGTAAGATGAATGATACCAAGTTTCCTTTTCTTAACTCGGCTAAAAGTGTAATTTCTTAGCTCAAATTTTCTTCTTTAGCCTCAAATCAGCCCTAAAAGACTCACCTATCTAAAGCCAGATAACTTCACTGAGTGGTAGATAAAAAGATGTGGAACAAATATGGCTCTACTGTACAGTAATATGATGAGAGTGCAAAATCACTACAAGTATCCCTCACTATCTGAAATATCTTTATCAAAAAATTTGCTGATCCGAATATTCGATTCTTAAACCCCTTTTTCACTATCCAAAGGCAATATTCACTTATACAAATGTTGGTCCTATGAAAAGTTCAAATTGAGCACCAGATTAGGAGAGACCTACAGTAGACACGAGTGCTTCTACCATCACCACAATATTCAAACATGCAGACAAGAATGTCACACAGATAGTAACTAGCAGGCTTTTGTGATCACATGACTGTGTGATAGAAAATACGGAACATCTTCTCCAACTGTGGATAGGAGACCAGACATCACATGGTGCCCCCCTTTGTCCACCCTACTCATCTTTGTGGGTGGGTTAAAAAAAAAAAAAATCCAGCCCTGCTCCATATGCTTTGGTTTATTCACTTATCAGTTGTCTAAGAGTAAAAGTAGCAAAATCAAGACATCGTTTATCACTCAAACGTAATAAATAACACTGGTAGGAAAGTATCTCCATATCAAATACTATACAGCATGTTACTGTATAATGACCCCCATTGTAAGCTGATTTGCTGAAAGTTCTCTCCCCAAGAACACATCCTATGCTTTCAAAGGGTGTTACTGTACATGGAATGCATATACCCCTAATTACATTAATTGATAATTGACCAGATGAGACTTAGTTTAACGTGATGCCAACTGAGTGTGAAAAGGGGGGTTCGACCAAAAACCTCAAACCCACTCTGGATTCATCACTGCATGCTTCAAGACTTCATCTCTACCTTCAAGGCCTACTATCTCAGGCAGATGATGAGGGAACTTGTACAGCAGACTGAAGACAACAGAAGCACTATCAAGGAGTTCTGGAGAAATTTTAACATCAACAAGTCTTGGAAGGAAGTGCCACAGCAAATTATGAATGGTGAGTGGTGGAAGATTGGCCCAAGTGCATGTACTTCACAGGATTCACTGATGTGGGAAAGAAAAGTGCAGTTGGACATCGTCAACCTAGATTAGGAGGCTGGATTTGAGGAGGTGGACGGGGGGATGTCGAGGACCTGTTGCAGTCACACAGCCAGAACCTTACCAACAAACAACTCATGCAGCTCCAGCAGGATAGGGTAGGTGACAACAAGGAACAACAAGTGGAGGAGCCTGAGAGGTAGCTCAATGTCAAGCTTCTTGGTGAGAGCCTCGCCCACAATGAAAAGGTGTTTGAATTATTCCAAGCAAATGACCCTCACATAGACTGGTGTGGAGAAAAAAATATCTCAGTGGATGAGAAACAAGGTAGCACAACCCGCCAACTCTTCCTCCTTCAAATCCGTCACGGTCTTCAGAGCACGGGCAACTCCGGCATCTTCAACTTCCAGTCCTACTCCCTCCGCCAATGGAATTTCTTCCACTAGTTTACCACTTCTTCTACCTGTGGTGCCTGCAGGAGGCAGTGACAGCAGTGAGGATGTGGACATCCCTCATCTAACTGAGTAAGGCTCTTACTCAGCACACCTCTCCATCCCCTGCGGTTGAGCTCTGACTGCCCACATATAAGGTGATGTACCAACTGTATATACAGTACTGTATATAATTTATTTATTTTATAACCTTTAGGTATAATATTAGAGGTTTTTTGTTATTAGGGAACTGAACCCCATTTTCCCACTCATTTTATAATTCGCTATCCAAATATTCAATAACCAAAGGGCTTTCAAGGAACTTGACCCATTCAGATAGAAAAGGATACCTTTAACTACATTACAAGAAACTGACAACTGTTCTCTATGACTGTAGTAACAGAATTTATTTGCTTTACAGACAAGAGTTCAACTAAATTCAATTTGAAGCAACAGAGGTGATCAGCTGTATAGGACAATTGTACCCAAATCTTTACAATTAAGGTTCCTTACCTGTAGCTCATGTCATTTAGAGTAAGATATAAAAAATAATGCAAAAATAAATACACAACAAATAAATATAATTAAAATAATAAATAACTTAAAAATTTTTACAAAGCAAATAATAAAGGACACTCCTTAACCTCAGTGACATGTTACAATAATCCAAAGTGCATATGCCTCACTGTAAGGCACACAAATATCAAGAAAAACTGTTTAAAGAATTACTTAACCAAGTACAGTACTATAGTTACTCATTAAGAGCATCTGTACAATAGTTGACCCTGTCTCTAAAATTCAGATTAATGTGTTAGCTCAGTATGCAGTCCTTCAAGTATTTTTTAACATTCTCATGATCTGACTCAACAAGAAGGGGCCAAAATTCTACAGGATCCTCCAGCAGTCCTAATCTCTGAAAATGTCCCTATACTGTACTGTACTACTTCAGGTATGTATACATGCATGTGTGTGTGTGTGTGTGTGTGGGGGGGTTAATTCTATTTCATGGAGTACAGTACAGTAGCTACAGCATATGAATGCCTTGTCTATATTTGTTAAATTTAAGTGCATAAGCAATAACTATATTTTTTGCCCTTACACCAAAACTGGGTAAGTTAAGCTCCACAATGAATTATAAGTAGGAGGCATAATCCCCTCTAAAACCCACTGTTCTCCTATTACTGGATTGAACCATTCTGTATTAATTCCTTATTGCAAATAAAGAAACTTCAGTGTTTTCCAACTAACTGTGAAATAATACATTACTTTTTTCATTTAGGCCTTGTCAAATTTTAAATGAAAAACAAATTCTACTGTATTTAATAATTTATAATGAGGCAGACTTCAGGCAAATGTTTTAAATCAAGTGCATACTTACAAATGTTGCAGCTTTATCAAAGGTCAAACTCTGTATTAGTAGAAAAAAATAACAAATATTAGAACCAAATACTGTAGTCACCCCACTACATTTACTCTACGTACTCACCAATTTCACATTTGAGATTGGTGTCTATAGGAAGAACCTGCTCAATGCTGAGATCAATTGCACTGTGAACTGGTACCCGTGCAGTCTGGAAGATTAGTAGAGCCTGTTCTCCACCCTGCTTCACCTCCTGTGTTGTTACTTCGATCAGTGCTACTACACGTGTCGTCTTGATAAATTCTTGCACAAGTCCAGCTTCAACTACCTGGGATACTTGGTTAAGGGTTGTACTACCAGCAGTGAACAGCAGCAACATAAAAGAGCAGGCAACACTTCAGAACCCTGTACAGTATAAGAAATGTTAAAAATTTTCAAATCAGATTCTGTAAACTACATACTGCACTGATACTTCGATGAATTATTAGTTAATACATAATCAGAAATAAAAAATTATTAACAACCTATCCAAATATAATCTGTTAGGTGATACAGATACAGTATTGCAGTTTAGTAATAGCTGTATATTATTTGCTCTTTGACTACAGCTGTGTATTCCCCAATTTATGAAAGAGTCCCATAGATTAATTACCAAATCAGGTGTTTCAATACCCATTTTTTTAGCAACAATAAAATAAAAAATAAAATAAATATATTAAGGAAAACAAAAATTACTCTAATAGTTTATCTTTATACAAAACAGTACTGTACTGTATACATAAAATTGTTTACACTGAATCAATAATATTTCAGTCATATGGGGCAATAAAATCATCACTACCCTCCTCCAAATTCACCCCTTATGATCACACATGTTAACTGTGTAAATATTCAGGGTTGATACCAAAACATTTTCAGTCATTACCAACCACAGTTTTCATTACCAAATTGCCGCCGTGGGCAGCATCTAAAAGCGTCTACCAGTATCCCACCTTGTGTGATGCTACGCCAAGGCAGTTGCACAACAGCTTATTCCTACTTGCACGACATAGTTATGTTTACTCAATCACATTACTGTATACCGAATTTGTATCCGTGCTGTAAAAAATGTACCGTATTCCCGAATACTGTACATTCATTGCATTATAACCAATTTGCATAATGAAAACATGAGTTATAGGAAAACTGACTGTACAGTATATTAAATTAAATAACCCCCACCCCCCGTACATGCAGTAGAGTATAATACAGTAATAATTTTATACCTGTGCTTATGAGAAACCTAATGAGATTTAAAATACAAAGTGAACAGTATGAGACAAAATGCCAACATCTATAACAATTATATTACCATAGAAATACACTCATTCCTATTTATATAATTGGAGACACATTCTTTACAAATTTAAAAAATTTAACACGTTCGACCCTCGATGAGTTACTGCACCGTCCTAAATTCCCGCTGTTTTGTTTACACAGCGTTTACAATTTCTATAACAACTCTACACCTTTATTGTGCATAATCAACATTTGAAATTTGTGAAGAGAAAATTTTTGTTTATATAATTTTCCACACATTACATGATAGTAAATGAGGAGAAACTGGAAAGTCAGGCAACTGGTTGAGTGACCGTGTGCATAATGGAGATGAGTCAACATTACTGTACAGTACTGTACCGGTCCCCAGTGAGTTTGAGGAGTAAGTTATATGGTGACTGTAGGAGAATAATGACACTTTGAAAGCTTACTTGTTGACTTCATAGCATTGCAAGTGTTAGAGAATACATTAGTGAAATAAGTAAGCATACTGGTAACAAAAAATTGCATTATTTTAGCATTTTTCTTTATCATTAAATAAAAAATAAAAAAAATGGCATAAAGAAAATAATTTGTAAATCAAATTAGCTATAGGATTTATTAATTTTTTTAATAACTTCTAATTCTCATAAACCAAACCTTCGTAAGTTGGGAACTGCTTGCACAGTATGTGTATATGCATGCATGCACTCACACATTCTCTCTTCTCATCTTCTAAATTGTATCCAATAATTTTTGGATATAAATTTAGCTTTGTAATGCATTTTTTTTTTTACGGGATTAGCCCACCAGGGCACAGGTCAATGACTCTTTGTACATTACAGTATTGCACTGTATTACAGTAGTCAAATTAAAACCATACAAACAAAATGTAAAAAAGCTAATAACAGGCAATTAATAAATTAAATAAAAAAATCTTGAAAAAGCAAAATAAAAAAGAGCTCTCCAAATATCATAATAAAATACATAATGCAGTGCAAGGTAAGGATACAGCAGTAAGCTTGTGCCCTGAGTGCAGCTTCTCTTGTACATGTGGTGAAAGCTCCATAACTGGTGCTGTGCTACTGCTACACTGAGCAGTCCTTTATATCTGGTAAAAAATAAAACAAATAAAACAAATAAATACACGAGGAGGAATGAGAGAGTGATATGCTTCCTTTTCAACAAAATTACTGTACAATAGTTGCATTTTGTCACCCCTTACTTTCATATACCATGACTATATCAGCCCCCTCACACTAACACACTGTTTCTCTGTGACCTGTTGTAACCTTTTGGCAACCATCAATCTAAATATCTTTAATATTAGCTCAACACAATTACCCTGTATCGGCAAAAAATCTATTTACGTTTCCGAAATACTTACTGTACAGTACCTGTATGTCATTATGTTAAACATGCAAATGCCATAAATACTCATACAGTACACTGTTCTTGTGAAACACAATGAAAAAATCATTTACATTTTCACACAGTCATAGTTTACAAAAGCATATCAATAATAAAAAAAAAAAGCTACATTTTGATGAGGAATCTCAATAACTGACATGAAGAACAGGCAATGATTATTCCCACCAACCACAAAGTTTCACCAATGCAGCTTGAGTTTTTTTAACCTAACTATTCACTTACTGTACTGTAACTTGTAAGACATTTAAAATGTTAAGAGTGCAACTTTGTGCCAAATTAGATTTCAAAGAAACACAAATTAACCACAGCTACTTTAATCCATTATTACACACTTCACAATGTATGATGCTGAACAATGGCTCAATGTCCCAATATTAATACATACCTTATATTGCATATAGTAAAGGCTATACAGTATACTGTATAAATAGACCCCTTGTACATGACATAATGCATCACATGAGTATACGATCAGTACCTTCTTGGGGAACACACCATAACATGGCATAACATAACAGAACATAGCTAAGTGAAACTGGAGTTTTGTTAGCAACAGGGAAATTTTATGCAAGTTTTCACCTAATGTAATCGTTCAGAAAGAAAAAATGAAAACTCTCCACATACAATGGCTGTTATATTCATTATGATGAAAAAGCCAAGGATTTAAGCAAGAAACAATGGGAAAAGCGGCTGGACAAAATTCAGAGAGCAGCAATCACTTCGCTGCTGGTAAGAAGCCTCTCAATATACTTTACATGGCATTTTTAGATGTACAGTGAGCTAGCCTTTTAAATACTGTATTTTATCTCACTATCCACCTCACCAACCCAAGACCTCCATTGTGCAGTAATACAGTATAAGTGATTATAAGTGTTTATTTGTTTTGGTAATGTGACTGTGTCAATCAGTGTAGCATATTTGTCGTCATTTGCAACTGATGATCGATATATTCATTTTATTTGACTAGAGCTAAGATGTGTGGATACAACCATAAAACCATTGCCGTATGCCAAGATATATGAAGTATACAGCAAATTTAAATTAGGTGTGTCCATGGCTGTGATTGACCGCCCACCTATGAGAGTCCATAGTGATAACAGTGACTGCTATGGAATCTTGAAAATAATTTAAATGGAATATATTAGAGGATGTAGCAAGCAAGAGTGGCTGGAGATAACAGAATAATATTGGTGCCACATTGAAAGGAATTTTTCTGTTCTTAAGGAGTGTGATGGTGCATACTGTATGATCCACCATTCATAGGAAGGTCTCGTGTGGCAAGGAATACTTTAAAGGAGCACATTAACAGAAGCTCATTTTAATCAACACAAATATTGTTTATATTTCCATTTTTAACAATTTGCACAAGAAATACCATTGAAGAAAATTGATTCAGAATTAATTTCTAAATAAGAAAAATTGGTTAATATTCCATGGTGACCATGCACAGAACTTTACCGGTACACTGATTCTTATACAGTACTATAGGGAGCACTATAGCATTTATGTTGGAAATTTATAGTTGTTGAGTTATTTTCACTGTTCGACTTCACTTAAGAAAGTACAAGTACATGGGGATATACATTGTTTGCTTCTTACTCAGCCAATCGGCATAAGTGTCAATGTCACGTGATACTCGTGTGTAACAGAGACGTGACCGACCGCCCAAGCGGCTAACAAGCCGATCAGCGGCCAAGAGGATAAAAGTATAAAAAGTAAAAGTTAAAAGTAAGGTTTGGTTTCTTTAAGATATTTTATGTTTTCTCATCTTGTTGGGTTAGGTTAGGCTTACACACCAGGGGGTTCGGGGGCAGAGCCCCTTGCTAGGAGGTTAGGTAGCTTTCTTTTGTTGGTTGGATCAGGTTCTATTAGGTTCTGTGCATTGTGGCATCATTTTATTACTTACTATCATCCAAAGAACATCTGTGGAAAAAATGAATGAAATCGAACAATACATTTTGGTCTTAGCCAACTGCTCCAACTTTACAAAAAAATATTATAAATGGCAGTGGATATTTTGCCATGACCGGCTAGTTCCTGCTAATGCTATTTTACCGAGAGTTCGCTCTGATTGGTTAATCTTCCATTACCGGCGAACAACGCGAGAACTACATTTGACCGTGACTCTGGCAGCACTTGGCATTTATTTTGCCAAAAGTCGATTGCTGTGTAGCTGTAAACATACCTAACCATATTCCTGTTGTGCATGGAAACTTATTATAAAAGAGGTGACATTTACTACAACCTAATAGAACCTGACCTAATCAACTAAAGAAACCTACCTAACCTTACCTAGCAGGGGGAGGGGGGGGGGGGCGCAACACCCCCCCATCATATTAAACAGAAAGTACTTAGCCACTCAGAGCGGCACTCAGGGTAAAATAACATTAGAAGGAACTTAACCAGTCATGACAAAATATCCACTAAGAATATAATATCCAATAGAAATATTAGTTTTTATTCCTATCTCCTTATTTCACAATCAACATGTTCTATCATAAAAGAGATTTGTTTTTATAGTAGCTAGGGAAGATATACACTACAAGAAGAGTTCACTTTCCGGTACAAGACAGGTATTTCTTCCTTACTGGATATAATTAACAAGAGTAGTAGTATTGCACTAGTGACCCAACCTTCTACTAATCAACCTTCAACGTTCCAAAGATATATAATTATTTCAATAAAAACATAAATTGTATCTAAATTTTTGTATACGAAAACAATTAATGTATTTATGTATTCACTTCTACAATTATTATTATAAATTTACTTCTTTATTTACTTTAATGCGAGGAATGAAAATGTTAAAGACTTTACTTCCTGACATGAAAGTGATCCATTGTAAACATGATCTTAAAATAGAAAACGTTTATCAGTATGGGAAGAGCAGCAACTAAATTATTTTTATTAATGTTACACCAAAGGAACAAGTTCATCTCTTAAACAACTTTTGATGTATCCCTACTCTCTACAAAAATTATGCCATTATTATTCAAGTAAACTTATCGTTTCAATCATGTACCTTTTTGGAAGTGGGTCAGAATAGTTCAAAACACATAAAAATACACCTGAAAAAAATAATTTCAACCTAACCTAACCTAACCTAAATCTCACATTACGTAATCTAATCTCACATAACCAAAAAAATATACGAAGGTTCCTAATAAGCTTGAAATCCATTTATTCTTATCAAATTTTGCTAATAATCTGTAACGTATTTTTTTTTGCAAAAATTTACTATAGATCCATTATGTGAACTGTTATAAAAAATTATATATCTAAGGTTAATTTACTTTTTAATTTTATCCTCTTCGCCACTGATTGGCTCGTTAGCCTCATAGGCGGTCGGTCACGTCTCTGTTACACACTGTTGGCAAGTACTGGGCATGGACCAGTTCCTGAATGTACCTGAACCTGCTCCAGTGTTGGTCAAGTCTGGTTTTGAAACAGCTCACACTCGGTGCCGTTACAACACTCCCCTGCAAATTGTTTCAAGAGTTCACAATTCTCTCTCCGAAAACTGTCCTAAATTATAAATATATATATATATATATATATATATATATATATATATATATATATATATATATATATATATATATATATATATATATATATATATATATATATATACATATAATTGGTATTATAATGTTTGTGAACTAGGTAGTGTTCATATATTCATTACAAGCGGAATCACCCTCCGAGCGGCTCTTTCCTAGGCCACAGTAGGCGCCACCCTCCGGGAGGCTCCACATTGTCTCACTGTAGTGCATTAAGGTAGACCACATTTTTGGTTTTGCCATTAGCAGCAAGTATGTACAGATTTTTGCCAGTTCCCACTCTGGAGCATCCAACATAGAACTGTCCATGAGAGAAGCAAGGAAACACCAGGTTTAGGCCAACCATCTTTAGGGACTGTCCCTGGCTTTTGTAGATGGTCATGGCAAAGCTCACTTTAACCGGGAACTGAAGTCGCTTGAACTCAAATGGCAGGTCAGTGGTGATGAGAGGTATCCTTGGTATAAAAACGTCCTCTCCTTTAGCTTTTCCTGTCAGTATTGTAGCTTCCAGTACATGTGGCATCATGTTCTTCACCACCAGTCTTGTGCCATTGCAGAGGATTGGTGGTTCAAGATTTCTTGAGAGCATTATAGGAGTTCCAATCTTCAGAGTGAGGTGGTGAGGAGGCATTCCAGCGGGCTCCAAAGAATTAAGGAATTCTGCAGGGTACTGGACTGCTTGGTCCTGGTCGATTACTGTATGAACAGATTTGAATGAGGTCTCACTGCCTGGAAGCTGTCTGAGTAGAGTCATGTTGATTTCAGCCACTGTTCATTCTTTGGTGCCAGAATTGTGTGTTCACGCAGCCACTTGTGATCCTTGTAGTGGTGGATAATGTTTGGGTAGACCATGTTAGTGAGCTCAGTTGAGGACTTTACAACATTTCGACATCCGTGCGGAATGATTATTTGCCCTTCTGAATCAACAGGGAAAGTTCCATTCCCAATCTGTAGTAGAAGGTTTGCAAACCGTCCAGCATCCTGATCTCCTTGTAGATGTACTCTCATGTTTGTGGATAGGGTGAGTGTCTGAACACTTCTCCAAAGGTATGATGCCTTGAGGCACGCATTCAGTTCATCAGCTGGAGTGCTTCGAGGAATGACAGGTAGGGTCTGGCGAAAGTCTCCAGCAATGACCATTGTAATGCCACCCATGAGATGGCCATTTTCTCGTATGTCTTGCAAGGTCCTGTCCAATGCTTCAAACGCTAACTTGTGAGACATAGTGCATTCATCCCAGACTATGATGCTTCATTTTTCTAAGAGTTTTGCCTTTGCCAATCCTTTTTTGATGTTGCACACTGGATTCTCATTGTGAGCGAGGTTGAGAGGCAGTTTAAAAGTTGAGTGTGCAGTACGTCCTCCTTCTAGTAGTGTTGCAGCAATGCCTGAGGATGCCACAGCAACAGCAATTTTCCCCTGATGACGTACTTTGGCCAACAGAAGGTTGATCAGGAATGTTTTTCCTGTTCCGCCAGGTGCATTGAGAAAGATCATACCTCCCTGCTCCACTTGTATCGCTTGCAAGAACTGTTCATAAGCATTTGCTTGATCAGGCACCAGGTGAGGCCCATTTTCTTCAAGAAAATTCACCAGAACTTCAACTGAGTAGTCTGTCTCTCTGAGCAACTCCCTGTTTGCAACTACTGTTCAGTCCCCAAAACTTCTTCTTCCATCAATAGTTCATTAACGGTGTATGTAAGTTCCACTACAACGGTACAGCGAAGTATATTTTTTTAGCATTAAACTGCTATTATTATATTGTCTAATCATCACTACATATAACACCACCCATCATCACTACATATAACACCATCCATCATCACTACATATAACACCACCCATCATCACTACATATAACACCATCCATCATCACTACATATAACAACATCCATCATCACTACATATAACACCATCCATCATCACTACAGATCGGTAAAGTAGGTTCCGAGATTCTCGTGCGGACACACAAACACATACTTCTTTGTTTTGTATATATATAGATATATTTTTATTTTTACTTTTATTTATGCCTGATAAATGCATGCCATGAATGATGGTTTTATGTAAATATGCCGTAATTTACTGCACTAGTTTTATAATATTTATATTACAATCATCAATCTTTTCAAACCACCAAATTGTGGTAGTAGGTAAGATATAATATATGCTAGTCTTGTTAAGATTTTTATTATTATTCTACATATGGCATCCTTTAGCATTAAAATTATTTCAAGTTGACAGATAAACTATACAACACGATGGTACCATCCATTATGGAGGAACACACAAAACAACCAGGTTGTGGAGAGCATGTGCCAGTGGGGCGGCACAGTATAAAATACCTTATTTAATAATATAACATTACATGAAATTGGGCAACAAAAAGTCTTTCCTTTGTAGAAGAAAAGTGTCTGAGCAACGCCATACTTGCAGACATATGGAAGGGCAGAGAGTAAAATGGGGTAAGTAGAATAAACTAGGACCACAGGAGGTCTTGATATGAGGTTTCTGTTGGGTGCATCTTACCCAGAGCCCTTGTTGTCTTTATTGAGAATCGGAATATTCAAAGCACAGAATACAATATAAACAAATAGGTTACTGTCACCATGACCCAAAGTAAACCACTGGGTCAGATTCACAACAGATTCAAGAGAGTGTTATATGAGCATCAATTAGAAATCCTGAGTATTATTACACTAAGCACAATTTTCAGTACAGTACAGTACTGAAAAAGCCTTTCTGAATGAGCACCCAAAGATAATAATTGCTGCTCTCATTACACTTTAAGATACATTCATGGCAACACACTTTATTATGACCTATTGGACCAACTAAGTACATACATCACATTGTTCACTTGTGTACAAGGAAAAATAGAAAAATATTTTAAATTACAGTACACTGGGTTCCTAAGGGATCACAGTGAAGTTATAACACACCCTTATTTTGGGATATAATAGAGCAGGAGACAAGAATAAAACAGTCTTCAAAAATGTCTTACAAGATATACTGAAGTACTGTCATTCTAGCAAAATATTAACATACAGAAAAATAGAAATTCATACAAGCATGATAGAATTTCTAATGCTTAATAAGAAGAATACAAAGGAACAGTGAGCAAGACTAGTGAAACTAAATACTGATACTAAGCAGTGATATGATAAAGAATGTAAATAATACAAGCATGAATTGTACAGAAAAAAGTGCTGAAGCAGCTTATAAATATGGGCGAGCTAATTTCACGCCCTTGATTGTACTTGGGGAAAGATGCAGATCACTTTTGAGAGATCACGTACTATTCACATCTCGATAACAAAATTGGAGAACAAAAGTAACAGATAGAGAGACATTTTGAAAGTATCAAGTGCAAGGAGGTAAGGGAGTGAAATTTATATAACTTTTGTCATGCCTGTTGGACACCGAAACTCGTGTCTGTGAGAGGCTTGGCTCCTATCACCTACGTAAGATTAACGCTAAACTACTCCCAGCCAAGAGGTTAGGTGAGAGAGTCCCATCCAAAGAGAGATAGAGTCTGTAGGTTCTTTCTACACTGTACAAAACATGGGACAACTTGGGTAACTGACAACAAAATATTACATCTATAGAGGCTGGTATGACCTCATTGTCATAACTAGTCAGTTTGTCCCAAAGGCGCCCATTAACCTAATTTATAAATCACATCGCCAAGAGATTGCACTTGGTACATTGTTTTGGCAGATATGTATGGGATGTGAAAAACCTCGGAGGGTCATTCACCCTGACACTACTAACGTACAAAGTTTGGCTACTTACTAGATACAAAACAAAGTATTCTGTAGACAATACTGTTAAATGGTAGATCATCACAATAGAATTTCAATCTGGGCATCATGAGTGGCACATGAAATAGCTGAACACTGTCTCACTTTGTATCCAAATATCCGCAAACTAATCTCATTTGTCTCTAAACTGTAGTTGTAAATATTAGGTGTTTGATAACCTTAACAATCAAAATAAAATATGGCAATATGGCATTTGTACAAACCTTAGCAAACTACACTTATAACCTTCTACTGATTGTGAGATTCATTAGACCTCTTAGAAGAGGTGAAATTACTAAAATAAATTTCCCAGAAATCACTTCTATAGTCTTTTCATTTCGTTTCCACAAAGCTGAGTATTATGCACTATCTCTTGTGCGTTATTGCACTTCTGCTGCCATCAGTACACAGCTAGCCCCATGACAGCCATGTATCAACCTTAAAACTTATAAAGTTCTATTTACAAACAGCGACCGTCAGGCCAAGCTTATAGAGTCATATGACCAACTGTTTGCCGAACTTGTGTCGGCAGTGAGTCTTCAGGAGAGCAATGATTCTTTAAAATAAAAGTGAGGCATAATTGAAGACAACACAGGTTTGATGACTGCAAACTACGGCAGAGTTTGCATCCTCACGAGCCATACCAAAAACTGAGGAATGACTCATATTGTCTGACTCTCGGTGGCTGGCTGGCGGTGGTGTAGGTGGAAAGGGGGAAGTGAGTTACGTGACCACACCGTTATTTCTTTTCCATATCCTTGTTCTTGAGATCTATGGAGGGTGTGACAGTGAGGTGGGAGTTGGAAGATGGAAAGGACTTCTCAAGGTGCTTCAGGGATTCCGTCAAGAAATTCTGTAAAAGGAAATTATTTTATTAGATGATACTGCAGATGAGTTCATCACTTAGAGTTAACATATAAATATGAGTACCGGTAAATGCTTGGAGAATATATTACTGTGCAATCATCTACTGAATGAGGAGTTCGATTGAGACAAGCAGCCTAGAAGCAAAGCCAGTACAGGGTTGGTACCAAAGGATTGAAAGAGAATGGATGAAGAAAACATTCAACAAAATGAAGAATGGAAAGGCTACTTTTATCTCTGGAATAATTGCAGATGATGTTAATGTGACGATGGTGACTAAGTCGACTAATGCATTAAGGTAGAATGTATTGCTCCTTCTGAGAGGTTGAAGAGCATTATTGTTAATGCTTGCAAGGGTAAAGGTGATGCACTAAAATGCAAAAAACTACAGTGGTGCCAAAGCTAGTGTGATGTATAAGAATAAAACACGGGTAATTAAAGAGGATGACATAATTATATAATGTTGAACGAACTGAAATGTGTATGGTGAAATGATTGTGATGTGACGTTGAGAAATAGGAAACCCTGCCATGAGCATGCCTGGGTTTTGAAGTAATGTACTGGCGATGTTTTACATAGAGGTACGCTTAGGTGGTTCAGACATGTAGAGAAAAGGGAGATCAACTAGGCCAAGAAAAGACGTAAAAGCTTGAATTTGGTAGAAGGGAGGAGAGTTATGGGTAGGTCATGAATGATATGGGGAGAGGTTGTGAGAAATGACCTAATAGATAAGCACCTGACAAAAGAGGCGGCAAAAACTTCCATCAGATAATCTCACTTATCCCAAGCAAGTGTGGTAAATGTCGGTATAACAATGATAATGGTTGATGATGATGATGGTTGGTAGTACAATAATGTAAAATATATTTGTGATGACTAATTTCTAATATTGGGATAACTTATAATATATGGAATTTTGTAAATGACAAAGATTTCATGTTTACTGAGTTAATATTGGCTATGTTTTGTTGCGGCTGAATGTGTACAACATTTACTTCCTGTCCTTGGAGTCACTGATCTGATCCTGGGGCACCCTCAGTCTATGTGCCTATAAATGCCTTTGCAGTTGAGTAAGTGGAGTTGGTCAGTGCAGTGCCAACCACACTACTGTGCCTCCTGTACCAAAAGCCTGGAACTAATGTGTTTGAAAGCTGAATCTTGTTATAGAACAAGCGGATGTATGAGACTGTGTCTACACTACAGAACATTGGCATAAATACTATATGTACAGACAGCATACAGAAGTGTAAAGTAACAGCCAGAAAGTAAATCATTGGTGTTACCGTGTTATCATGAGTGGTCACAGTACTGTATGTGACTTATATACACCAACCTGAATGGCTGTGAGTGCGGCGACGATGGCAGGGGAACCAAAGCCGTGGGTGATGAGAGAAAAGTGTGTGAGGTGTCGTTGGATGGACGGCTCCAGGATGATCTGCGGCCGGGTATTGCATAGCGGAGACCTGTCCTGGTTCAGCAGGTCCATCAGTTCTTTGGTGATTTGCCTTCAAGAATAATAATGCGTTACAAAACATCTCTACAAATAATATTAACATCAATGCCAGTATTACATAAATCTTATAAAAATCTCAGTTTAAACATTGGGGTTACGGGAAGCTTATAAACCAAATTGCATCGAATCAACACCAGTACTACAATTTTCCACAGCCTTATTAATACGAACGATTACACGAATATATACTGTAAAAATACACTACTATAACAAAATTACATGAATATAAAACAAAATAAATTTTTTTTATTCTTAGCCATCACTAATTATTAACACATCCTTAACGAAAAGATATATAACCTAAACTTATTAAAATGAACATCTATATTTATGACAATAGTGCCTTACCAAAACATTTAATTTTTTATATATTTTTACTGACAAATATTTTTATCGTGATATATTAACAAATGTTGAAAATACAGTCCGCAAATACCTATATACACATGGACCTAGACACGCGGTGAAGATATCTTCTTTATGACACTTACTTTGTGGCAAGAATTAGTTCCTTGCGCCGGTACTGTTCAGCGGGGTCTGAGTGTTGACGGCACAGGTACTCGGCGATCTGGCGTGCGGGGAACTCAGTCTCACAAACGTACCCAAAATCTCGCGCCAGATGGATGGCCTCGCCTGAGGAACAAGATCATAGTTTTCAGAATGATTATAGACAAGAACCTGTGGTGGAACAAAAACTAGTTTTATCATGGAATTACGTGATAAAGTGAAACAGAACTGAAAAGTTGATGATTGGTTGGAGTGGATGGTATACCCAGAGATACTGTATATTGTAAGTGTAACACGTGATGGTAGAGAATCATCAAAATACCAACATAATATTACCCACCTGTTAAAAAGACCATTAATATGAGACTGTCCAAAATTCTACATTAATAAACCGTAAATAAAAGGAAAAAAAACTATATTACAGTACAGTAATCGCTTGTATTTTATTTACCAGATACGAGGAAATATAACTAATTTAAAACTATTTGTCAGGGTGTGTAGTGATGGTCAGGGGGTGTAGTGATGGTCAGGGAGGTGTAGTGATGGTCAGGGGGTGTAGTGATGGTCAGGGGGTGTAGTGATGGTCAGGGAGGTGTAGTGATGGTAGTGATGGTCAGGGGGTGTAGTGATGGTCAGGGGGTGTAGTGATGGTCATGGGGAGGTGTAGTGATGGTCAGGGAGGTGTAGTGATGGTCAGGGTAGTGATGGTCAGGGAGTGATGGTCAGGGTAGTGATGGTCATCAGGAAGTGTAGTGATGATCAGGGGGTGTAGTGATGGTCAGGGAGGTGTAATGATGGTCAGGGAGGTGTAGTGATGGTCAGGGAAGTGTAGTGATGATCAGGGGGTGTAGTGATGGTCAGGGAGGTGTAATGATGGTCAGGGAGGTGTAGTGATGGTCAGGGAAGTGTAGTGATGATCAGGGGGTGTAGTGATGGTCAGGGAGGTGTAGTGATGGTCAGGGAGGTGTAGTGATGGTCAGGGGGTGTAGTGATGGTCAGGGGTTGTAGTGATGGTCAGGGAGGTGTAGTGATGGTCAGGGAGGTGTAGTGATGGTTAACGACGCCACACCCAAGTCCACATCAGTGTTTGTTTCAGGTGAGACAGGTTTTAATCAGTGAGGGGGCCACGAGCGACCATCTTTCATTAATCCAGAGTCAACCTCCTCACACCGGGACACTGAGCTCACCTGTTGCGTTTTACTGGTAATCGTTTCCGCTTCCTTACTTATCTTCCTTGTTTCCTTCTCTTCATCCTAATTTATCCCTTCTAGCTTCCACCTTATCCTCCTCCCACTAATTTTTCTTCTTTACCCTTTATCTTCTTATTTTTCCTCCCTTCCTCCTATCCTCACACTAAAATAAATTTTCCTCCTCATCTTCTCTTCTTTTAGTTTTCCTTCCTGCTTTTTCTTTCTTATATTCATTCGTTGCCTCTCCTATTCTTCTTTATATTCCTTCTTTGCCAATGTTCCTGTTCCTCATTTTCCCTCCTATAGTTAAATTAGCGGCTTTCGGACACGCCCGTCAACTCTACTGGCAACCACAAAATGACCCACCAAGGTCCAGGGGTGGGAGAAGGGTAATACAGTCAAGTGTACCCGTTAACAGTACTGAGGAAACAACAGGTAATGATTTTCACGCTCCAGGGGTGATGGGGAAAAGCCACGGGGAGGGGGGGGGAGAGGGGGGGGGGAGAGGGTAAATAAACAGAGGAAATAAGAACGACAATAACTTTTGACCTGACTTGTAAAATAAAGTGATCCGTAAATACACTTCAGAATTGTATATAACAATATTTATTTTATGAGTTCACCATTCCTGATTAATTTACACAGGTCTGAACAACGGAGAGTTTAATCGACAACCATAGAAATCAAGTATCGTAGCTTTGGTAAATGTAATTATCGTAGCATAAAAAAAAAGAACGGGACTAACACTTGTCCATAATGTAATAACGCCTCTCCAACCGGACATTTTACCCAACCGAAATTAATTCCCCCGAACACATCAGGTGAGCTTAGTGAGACTGCCAGTGCTCATGTCCGTCACCCGACACCCAGCTTGTCGGGCCTCGGGCAGTTGACGGATATTAAATGTTGAAGTGTTCCGCGGTGCCTCTCTCCCGGTAATCCTCGCCACTCAGGTGTATAACATTACCCGAGTTATTACACTCACGCAAACATACACACACCGTCACTGCTGCTCAGGTAGCTTACACCGCTGTGATTTTGCTTTGACAATAATGGCTGACGCCACAGTGTGATCTTGCTTTGACAGCCACCTCTGAGGAACACCTGATGGTAAACACTCCCGTGATCTCTAGACAGACAGACACCACCGTGGCATCACAACAACAGACATAATTCGACTGCTCTTGGTTAGTGTTTACGTAAATTAACCCATTTAATCCCCTGCAGGAAAACCCAAACAACGAGAAAAAATTATGGAACAATAATTCCCCCGTATGTTCATCCAATTAAACAATTCAAAGGTTGGGGGCAACACCTTTTACTGAAATTAACTTTTAACGCGTTTTATTTCATGCGTTTTAAAAAGGCAACATCGAAATAGGGGGAAAAGAAATATGGAAATATAACCGGGAGTTTTCTTCATCACAGTAATAGTTGACTGAGCGTGTGGATGGGAGGATATCCGCGTTGGGATAACAAAGCAATTACATCCACCCCTTCCAATGTCAATGGATCATATCAGTCGCGTGTTCGATTTACCTTTTGAATTGGCAGCTGTGGCTTGGTTAGGAGTGAACCGTCGAAACGATTTACCAAACACGCACAGAATGCTTTCACAGATTACCACATACCCGCATAAAACTACCAGTGCCACATACCCTCATAATATTACCACATATCTATCAATTGAATCTGAAACTACGAGTTAAATAATTTCTGGCAACAGACTACACAAACCAAGTGAACTATAGTGGCGCCACACACGGTATGAATGATTACCAGGGTGGAAAAAACCCCAATCAGAATGAAAAAAGGGCTAAAAGCAACTATAATTTAAGCGCAGTGATTTTTTCCACACTGTTTGTTGATAGTCCAGTAAAGTTGGCAGCTATCCATCCTGACATATATATATGTGTGTGTGTGTGTGTGTGTGTGTGTGTGTGTGTGTGTGTGTGTGTGTGTGTGTGTGTGTGTGTGTGAAAATAGAGCAATGTCGAAAGAATACTTTGTTGCGGTGGCTGGCGGGTAAACCTCAGGCTTCACACTTATTTCAGGCATCAGATGTTTACTGTATGATACAATATTATTGGGCTTCTGTTCTAAGATTACTTATGACATAACACGACAAAGACACATGGCAACTAATGACGTAACATCACAGTACCTACCAATGAGGATATAAGCGATGTTCTTCAGACACATGATAGGTAAGCCCATGAATTATGTCAACAGATTTCAGTTTTGCAAATTCACATTCTCAAACTTTCTACCCCCGACAGGCCCTTCTCTCCAACAGTCGTCAGAGCTGCCTGTTCCCCTCACACAGGTCAATATAACTCTTGAGTGTTCATGATGTAGTCCGAGCTAGCTGTTAGTGCCAACCTCTGCACCCGGCACTTCGTCAGGTCAGTACCGCCGCTCAAGACGGAGTCACAGGAGTGGGAAATAGATGCCTTATAGGAGGTGCAGCAGACACCAACTGCTATACACAGTAATCCTCTCCTCTGAGATCTTATTCAGTACGGCTTTGGTAGTCTTTTCGTCTGTAGAGATTCTCTCTAATAAACCTCCCGTCTAGTTTCCTCTTTTCTCTCCTGTCTCTGTAGTCCTGTCTAGAAATATCTGCTTTAAAAGAGTCTTTCCTGTCTTTCTAGATGCCCACCATAGGAGCTCTCCTTCACCGAGTCTTCCTTTCTCTAGGAATTCCCCATCGGTGTTCGAGAGGCCGTACAGTACTCTCTTCTCTAAATAGACAATCTCCCCCGACAGGAACTCCTAAACCATTGGCCTCACTGTCTCCACTTGATGGCTTGTCTCCGTGTATTGTAAAAATGGAGAACTTCTGTCTGTACTGTACGATGTCTTCGCTGGGATGTAGTTTACGAGACAGTGAATGTAAGAAAAACTCAACAGAAAACGGTGCATGGTCCAGAGTTTTGCTGGCGGGGATAAACCGTATTCTCGCTAGGCTTCGCTGTGTTTTCAATATTCATCGTGTTAATTTGTAGACCCCAAGAGTTGATAAAGTAAAACTGTGGGTAACACCAATGTTCCTCGTCATAAGATTAGAACCTACTAGCTTACTCATTCCATAAAGTAATGTCTCAACAGAAGATCGTGCCAGACATATCTTAGGTGCCCTTAGTTCATAACCTGGCGAGATACTGTATGTTTACCTTATAACTAAAAATAAACCTATTTGATCCTATGGATCAAATAGAGTGCATCTGTCATAATAAAAGCGGTGTATGATGCGGGACTAAACTGAGCGGTGATGACCCTCTACGATCACGAGACCTCACTGCTCTCTCTACTGACAACAAAGCTTAAGGAAATACAATATAACGCCCCCGAAGAGAGACGACATATTACTGACGAAATGATCATTTAAATAATAACAGTGGATATTTTTTACCTTATGGAGAGATGTCCCTTTATTGTCACACACACACACCCACACACACGTAAACATGATCGTATCCTTACGTGCTGAGGACACTTGCAGAAGATTTATAATAAAGACAGATTCATATCCGCTAGTGGAGGGCCCTTGTGAGCACGTGTCTGTGTGTGTGTGTGTGTGCTACAGAGGGAGGACTTGCATAAGGAACCTGTAATAGGCTTATAATTTGGCGACAATGTACTATACTGCGTCACACACTGAGCGTCTCAAGTGATTCAACTGTAAAAAATAAACACTGCTTTAATATAATCCTCAGATCACCTGAAGATTAAACACCCAAGATAACTTCACCTGATCGATTAAGCCAACCTAACACTAACTGGGTGGGATTAGGTCGGCTAGATTAGGGTATTGATTCAAATGAAATAACCTGGGGTGCCTATGCTTCGACACCAATTCTCCCGACAAGTTCATCTTCCCAGCCGGCAGACATACAAACCCATCTTCTCGCGACTCTACACAGACTCAACCGAGATTAGAGGTAAATATAAAACGTCTGAAATTGACGAGTACCCAGTGAGTGATCTCCCTAGAGCTACTGTAAGAGACTCCCTATAATCAACGAGTGGTTCTCTGGCCTTCACGACGTCTCTCCACTTTCTAAAACATATAAACTCGATCAGTGTCGTGGCGGGGATTTAGGAAGTGAGTGAAGGCTGCTGTCAGGAATCATGATACACGGAGATTTGTTCGTTTATTCATTTATTTCAATTGCCAGGGAGTTTAGTTACATAGAGGGGGATTTCAGTATCATTATCCATATAGGTTTGGGGTAAGAGGATCGCTGCTAACCTTCCCGGCGGATCTGACGGATAACCAGTGTGAATTGTGTGTCTAAGATTATCATGAACCAAAGGAGAAGAAAATGTAAAAACAAAAACAAGAATTTCTTTTACAACGTTTCTCTAACTACAAGAAAAGAAATTTTATGGATTTCGGTGATAAACTTGACAATTATATTTCACACAATTGGTCCCATCGATTTTTCACTGCAGCATTTTAATATTCCAAGAACTAAAACACCAAAAATATATTAACGTAATTGTAACAGGTTCTGAAGGTGTTGTGGTGGAAATGACGAGCGATGTGGAGAACTGAATATGGTTACGTCACACACACACTACCGCCACAATCCCTCATTAAAATGGTCGTCTACTACTCTTTTCTAAAAGTAAGAGGCTACTCCTATTACTTACTTACATGTCGACGATCTTCTAGTTTTCAGTCCTGCAACAGCACGTGGGATTTATACATGAAGAAGGGAGGAGAATGGAAATAGGATAAAAGATACTTAATATGGAAAGATAATTGGAAGGACAAGAAATAGATTATAGGAGAAAGATATAAGTGTCATTCTAGGATGTCAAGACCATAATGCAGGTCAAGGTGTGTGATCACTGGGCACCTGTCAAAGGTTGGGGAGCAGCGAGCGGCCATCACAAGGGCAGCGTCGCCACACACGCCATAAACCATCCGGGAAAAACTTGGGCTGGCCAGAGACGACGTGCCGAGGGAGGAGAACCTGGCCACACGCTATTCTCACCTCGCACGCAAAAGAACCAGTGCAGTGGTTCCCAAACTGAAGTACGCAAGGTTTGTACGGGGGTGAGGCCATGTGATAAGATGTTGACATTCTTTTTTCTTTATAATGAAGTTTTAACTAAAATTATGTTACATTAATTTTTCGCAGTATATTTCAATGATCATCATGTGCACGAGATACACGGATCCAATAATTACGAGTGAGTTGATCTTGAAATTCATAAATACAGGTATAAGGTGTAAGATTGATTATAAGTTAATTCAATAAAAAATAGAGGTAAGGGGCGTGAGGGTTTGGGAGCCACAGGTTCTAGTGGCTCTTCCTTCCCGTTGCACTCGTACACTCGGTACATACGTCTGGTGATGCTCAGTGATATTATAGTGTTGGCTGGCATCTTAAACTGTTACCTTGATAATAAATATGAGGAGACACTGAGCTCCGGGAGAAGAGAGTATAAGGTATAGGGTACGAGGACATACAAGTCTGGCCAGATGTACAAACAAAAAACATTATAACTTTTTCAACTCAATAATTTCACAACAGTTCTTTTTGACCGAGGTTAATAAGGTTTAAAAGGTCGGGAATAATTTAGGGTTTCAGTTGCTTTCGACAATGTACAAATTACTACCAGCGAATTCTTATAAAATTAAGAAATCTGTTTCATGTTTTTTTTTGTGAGCTAACAAGCTGTTGCTGGACCATTGACTGTGTGGTTACGACAGAAGGTTTGTTTAATGAACTGTGTTAGTCATTTCGTTGATGGTTAGAGGATCGGGTGAACGGGTATGTAAACGACTGTGAGACTTACTGTACTCCACCATCCTGCAGCCACGGAGAGCGTGGGAGATCTACTGCTTGCCAGACCCACTCTTAGGGCAGCGAGTCCTCTACCTATCCCGGTGATGATATCTACTGAGAGCCTCGTGATGGTCTGGTGTGCCTGTTTCTATGTAGCATAAACGCCCGCGGAAAACGTGAAAAAAGCATATGGGTTGAGCTTGTGGAGATGTGGAGGACGTGTTAAAAATCACACTATTTTAGGTCGACGCTAAAATGGAACATCAATTCCTCCGTGTTTGGTAACTCAGTAAAGTAGAGTCGATGTTCTGCGTCACATTACGTTTCCTCAACATCAACAGATAAAGCAGAGGATGTTTTGTCACTTTGATTATGTATAGTTTGCGTAGCAGTGTCGGGATGCTTCAGATACTAACATATCTCCCTTCAAGGTGTCGCTGTTGTCTCACCCCAGCAGGCACCTGTAAGGTATATACCACCAGGAGCCTCACGCTCTCTTCTTGTACCAGTACTACACGCTTTTAATGACACGACAATAACATTATTAACAGGAGGCGGCGTCACCGGAGTATCGCGTCGCATCCTTGACAGTGCGTGTGGGTCCACTGCATCACCCCACCACCTCCTGCATCACCTGGGTGGATGAGGGATGTAAAAAAGGTAAGGTGCCAGTCACTACTTAGTATAGTACCTACAGAGTTGCACCTCGTCTACGTCAGCGTCATACAAGTGTTTCAACAAATTCACTTCAGCAGCAGCAGCAGCAGCAACAAGCCTTTACCCAATGTCAGTGACCTCAGTTACGGAGAGAACGAAGCAAATTTGCGAGGTTAAATATACATGGAGATTCTGAGAAAGAATGCAGGGCGGCTACTGGATTTACACGCGGGCCGAGACCTGCACGCCCACCCCGCCCACGCGCACGACCTGGCTCCCGGGCCCGCCCCCGCAAGCACGCCCGCGCCCTTGCCTCTTACTCGTGCTTCCTGGCCACCATTACTCGCAATTATTAACGTCACTATCTCCTACCAATTCGCACGATAATGCCCACCGACTGCCGCTCACGGATGCTCCAAGACCCCGCCAAAACCCGGACTCCAGATCTCGGGTCCCTGGGAAGAGCGACGGGGCCGGTGGACCGGTCCAGGTGTGGGTCGAGTCGGGCTCCTGAGAATCTGTAATTACTAGACCAGGCTGAGTTGGTCCGGCACGCACACCGCCGCCAGCCCGACCCTCCGCCACCACACACTCACACCCACCGCCGGTCTACTGCCACGCATCTTAACTACTTGTGTTCATTACCACAGAGAAGAAACAAAGCTCAGTGACACCCACGTTACCTCAAGCACCACAGGTATCATGTCTGAGGGTAAGGGCCATCTTTATCCAGGCGCGACCACCTCCCCAGCACCCCTGACACAGCCTGCCATTCACCGCCGTGTACCGTGGGTCACCTCCCCATCACGCCTGACACAGCCTGCCACTCACCACCGTGTACCGTGGGTCACCTCCCCATCACCCCTGACACAGCCTGCCACTCACCATCGTGTACCGTGGGTCACCTCCCCAGCACACCTGACACAGCCTGCCATTCACCGCCGTGTACCGTGGGTCACCTCCCCATCACACCTGACACAGCCTGCCACTCACCGCCGTGTACCGTGGGTCACCTCCCCAGCATCCCTGACACAGCCTGCCTCACCGCCATGTACCGTGGGTCACCTCACCGTCACCATTTCCAAATTCTTCTTACCTTTACATATTCTTTTTCTTCTTTTGTTTACATATTGTGAATGATAGACCTGACACATTCATATACGCAATGCAATAAATGATCTGACAAGTTATCCCAAACTATACCGTACGACTTTTTACGGCAGAAAAGTTCCCATAAGAGTGACCTATTACCCCAGCAGCTGGTCCATGAGACACACCGCCTCACGTGCACCGTCTTAACACCATCAACAATGTTTTGTCACCAGAATCCTCGTGTATAAACAGTGTCTGGGTCTCACCTCAGCTCACTCAGCGGGGCGGAACAATTTCACGTTACTTGACTCTCTCGTCTTCTCCTCCACCTCATTTATTCTGCAATAAATTTTCTTTTCGGCTTACTTGCAATGACTGAAGATAACAACACACCGAACACACATCTCCCATCACTGAAGAACAAAACTTTGGGTAATTTTCTGTAGCTTTTCTAATCAGTCTTCAACGTCTACCTATTTACGTAAAACTATAGTAAAATTCCAGAAAATAAAAACCCACACATTCAGACTCACCAAACAGCTTAACCACACGAGTTCACCTCAGACAACCAAAGGGAAATATAATAATAATTGACATAAAGACACATAAATACCCAAGTCCAAAACATGACAAAACAGTGTTGATGAAGAATTAGTCACTGGATACTTTAAACTGCACTTAAAAAAAAAAAAAAGTTACCTGCGAAAACCACTATCAGTCAGGTTAGGAAAGATGGCTGACAGACGAAGCTATAAATCTTGCTCTTTGTCAATTAACTACAAAAAGACTCTGTAAATTACAACACACAACAAACTAACAACAGTACAGTAGTAACAGTTGACTCGAATACGCAATTTTAGCGCAACTTTCACGACCTGTCTCCCTAAACAAAATGGCGGGAGTATAACACCGAGGACACTGTGGGAACTCAGAGGACAAGAGAACATGTAACTCAATGATGGTGACTATACCTTGAGGAACGTGAGTCATGGTGATGGTGAGGCATTCCTAACATGATAGTGAGTTTAGATAACATGAGAGTGAGATTAGATGACATGATAGTGAGATTAGATGATATGAAAGTGAGATTAGATGACATGATAGTAAGTTTAGATAACATGATAGTAAGTTTAGATAAGATAATAGTGAGTTTAGATAACATGATGGTGAGGTTAGATTATTGATATGATGGTGAGTTTAGAAGGTATAATGAATTTAGTGGAGCATGATAGAGGCTGAGGAGATCATGGTAATATAGGTGGCATGATATTATACTTAAGATGAGGCAGGATAGTAGGTTAAGAGGCGTGGTGGTGACTTTCTGAGACGAAGGTGATGGGTTGGGTATCAGATCTCAGAGTAGAGTGATGGGAGTGTGTGATGGGATCGGTGATGGGTGGGTGATGGGGGGTAGGTGATGGGGAGGGGGGGTAGATGATGGGGAGGGGGGGGTAGATGATGAGGATGTGTGGGATGGGGGACTTGTGCTGGGAATGGGTGATGGGTCAGGTATCAAAAAAGGTCTCTGGTCAGGGTGATGGGGGTGTGTGAGGGCGTGATGATGGCTGGGATAGGAGAGTGATGGATCATAGTGGATGACATCACTGCTCCTTCGCCTGCGTCCAGTGTTACTGTACCTCAATCCTCACTGCTTTACGTGAGTGAGTGAGTGAGTGAGTGGCGTACGAAAGGGGAATGAGAAAGAGATAGAGGAGGGGGGAGGGGGAGAAATCGGATGGGCTTATAGGTGAGAGAGTAAGAGAAAGGTGTGTCGAAGAATCTGCAAGACGTGGCCACATATCCCCAGCCCAGGTAAAAATGCCTACCTGTACACACTCTCGAGGCACAGAGAGACTCATTCCATCACCATCGTTAGGGAAACACATTGTATACACCTTATGTTGATAATAGTGAACAAAAGTTGGCAAAGGTGTATCGTAACCAATATATAACGTTACTGTGTGTGTGTGTGTGTGTGTGTGTGTGTGTGAAATCATGGAAGAGGAAGAGATGACAATATTCAGAAAATACTGTACTGTTCGGTCCATGGGATTTATAGTTCACTATATATATGTTCACCTTCCCTTTGTTTTTATGTTTTGTTTTTGTTTGTGTGGGAGTATGTGTATATATATATGAGTGGCGTCTGTGTATGTGAGTGGCGTCTGTGTATGTATGTGCTTGGCGTGTGTGTGGATCCCTTGAGCGTGTGTGTGTGTTCCATGGGCTGCCACTCCTGGGTTCCTAGTAGTGGTCGCCGCGCCAGGAGGTTCTCGACTATCATCAAGTGTGGTCGATTGGTCGGTAATGCCTCATAATCCTCACCTGTCCGACCCGTGATGAGCGGCCCGAGACTCGACAACTACCGGGTCTGACGAACCAACCGCTCGTTTATTGGGTAAGTTGGCAAATACGTTCCTTATGTGATCACGGTCAGTTCATTTATTTTTATTTTTTAACAAATGTGTTCTTCACGTTATTAGGCTTCGTGTACGTTCTTGATGACACCAGGATCAGTTTTGAATCTTTAGGCTTCTGCTCTTAGGTGAGAATCTGAAGACTTTAAACTATAAATTGTAAGATACGATTTTAAAATGGTAATGCGTGTATCAGTTGGGTGAGGGAAGCTCAGTTGACGAGATGTGACTACGACCAGTGCCTGAGAAAGCCGAGAGAGAGAGAGAGAGAGAGAGGCTGGTCAGTCTCATTTCTCTCCCCGTCATCCTTAAACAGGCGCTGCGCAGGGGGCGATAATCAACGTGGGTAAAGGCGTGGGGGGTAAGTAAAGGCGTGGGGGTAGATAAAGGCGTGGGGGTAGGTAAAGGCGTGGGTGTAGGTAAAGGCGTGGGTGTTGGTGAAGGCGTGGGTGTAGGTAATGGCATGGGTGTAGGCAAAGGCGTGGGTGTTGGTGAAGGCGTGGGTGTTGGTGAAGGCGTGGGTGTAGGTAAAGGCGTGGGTGTAGGTAAAGGCGTGGGTATCTCTGATCTCGTCTCGAGTCAGAAGAGAAAACACAGGAGTCGAGGAGTCATCACATCCCACCTCTGTGTTTACGACAACGAGTGAGATACTCTGCAACTAAGCACCACAAACCTGTTTATAATGAGGCAGCAGCAGCAACAGCACCAATAACAACCCAGAGAGTGAAGAGAAGACCTCTTCCCTATAACACACCTAACCTAACCTAACATAATCTAATCTAAAACACTCCAGGAGAGATATCTTCGCCGTTTCTTACCTTCAACGAGAGAGGTCAGGAGGGTAACATTGGCTGCCTTCCTTCGTCCCGCTGGTAAGTTGAGACCTATCTTCTCCAGCTTATCCCTTAAGATCCGTCCGCCGTTCTTGCTCTTGGCTCTGTACCGGGGAGGAGGAGGAGGAGGAGACGATGTTAGATTATGCGAAGGAAAAAGATGATAACACTAAAAAAGATGGCGAGAAGAGGAAAGTTATCTAACTCAAGGACTGTATGTAATTATAATATATATATATATATCTTGATAAAATCACACGTGAAAAGGGAAACAACGGAGCACCTTAGCTTTCGTCTTTATTCAAGACATCTTCAGTTGCCTCTGAAGATGTCTTGAATAAAGACGAAAGCTAAGGTACTCCGTTGTTTCCCTTTTCACGTGTGATTTTATCAAGATTTATCTTATCCACGTTTTCATTGTGGATCTACATGAAATATATATATATATATATATATATATATATATATATATATATATATATATATATATATATATATATATATATATATATATATATATATAAATGACGATGGTTTGAATGCAGTAAATTATAACATTATAAGAATGAAATATATGAATATGATTTAGAATATCTAGGCCACATAATTTAGTTGTAGAGCATGAAGTAATGTTGGCAAAGATACATATGTATAGATAAACATGTGTACAAACAAACAGAAAGAAAGCTATATATACATAGTTAAACAAATATATAAAACAAATACATAGACAGATAAATATACAGAAACGGACAGATACCCGTGAGTTTGATATTAACATGAGCAGAGAACCTCAGACAAGGAGAGGTGACAGGAGAGAGACAGGTGAGAGGCAGGTGAGAGACAGGAACACGTGACAAATTATCTGGCGTGGGGAGAAATGCCCTACTCATCAATACCTGTCTTGCCTTACCTGAGCAATTACAGGTGTTATGGTCCATCTGCACAGGTGTAGGAAATTCATCTCGGCAAACTGCATCAATGTTAAAAAAAGTCTCCTTACCTTTCTCGGAAGCTCGGGCTACAGGGACTACTGCATAGGCCCACGAGATGGAAATATCCACACACAGATGTACAAACACACGAACATACACACAGGCAGAACAAAACTCATGTACCAACACACAAATGATATTAATTGTATATGAAGCAAAAGGTTTATGAACTCACGTAACTAAGATAAACTTTCCTCGTCACTATCTTAGTCTATAGTCTCGATGCTCGTCTGTGTAAATGTCTAGTATTTTCTTCCTCACTCTGTATTATAAACAAAAGTGGAGGGTGTACGTGGTGAAGGTATAAGCAAAAGTGTTGGTATGGGGGAAGGGGCAGGTGGGGCAGAGCGGGGCGGTGGGCTGTGAGTGGGGCGTGGGCGGTGTAGACGGGCGTGGTAGGCGGTGTAGAGTGGGGCGTGGTGGGCGGTGTAGAGCGGGGCGTGGTGGGCGGTGCTAGGCGGGGCGTGGTGGGCGGTGTTGAGCGGGGAATGGTGGCGGTCAACGCAGGAGGCCGTCGACAATTACCTTCGTTGTTCCCGCCGTCCGTGTCAAGACTCCCACACTGACCGTGAACTGCTCGTCGTTGTGAAGAATAATACCATTGTAATATAGATTTGTCTTACAGCAGAGAGACACTTAACCGGGTTTCCATTTCGAAACTCGCAAGAAGTTGAAGCGTCAATTTTAACGATTTAAATAAGCCGAAAAAATGCAGAACAGCAATACTCGTTTTCTAAGTTTACCCAAAAATGTTGAACTTCAATATTTCTTATTTGTTTTTGTTAGTGAAACAGTCAAGTGTCTGGAGACATCAGTGACATGTTGTTTGGTTCTGTAACACCCAGAGTGCCGGAGGCCACACCGAGAGCCTGGTAACTCCCCTAAAGCCACTAAAGCCCCTAAAGACCGCCAGCAGTGTCGACCAAGACCGCCAGCAGTGTCGACCAAGACCGCCAGCAGTGTCGACCAAGACCGCCAGCAGTGTCGACCAAGACCGCCAACAGTGTCGTCAGACCGCCAGCAGTGTCGACCAGACCGCCAGCAGTGTCGACCAAGACCAGACCAGACCGCCAGCAGGCCGACCAAGACCGCCAGCAGTGTCGACTAAGACCGCCAGCAGTGCCGAAGACCGCCAGCAGTGTCGACCAAGACCGCCAACAGTGTCGACCAGACCGCCAGCAGTGTCGACCAAGACCGCCAGCAGTGCCGACCAAGACCGCCAACAGGCCGACCAAGACCGCCAACAGTGTCGACTAAGACCGCCAACAGTGTCGACCAAGACCGCCGCAGTGTCGACCAAGACCGCCAACAGTGTCGACCAAGACCGCCAACAGGTCGACCAAGACCGCCAACAGTGTCGACCAAGACCGCCAACACTGTCGACCAAGACCGCCAACAGTGTCGACCAAGACCGCCAGCAGTGTCGACCAAGACCGCCAACAGTGTCGACCAAGACCGCCAACAGTGTCGACCAAGACCGCCAACACTGTCGACCAAGACCGCCAACAGTGTCGACCAGACAGCCAGAGTTGACCTGGTCCCATGCAGATGTGAACACTTTTGAGAAAAATATTTTAAAGAGTGCGTCGCCAGTCCTGCCTACAGTAGCTGGACGATGGGTAGCCACGTCCACGAAAGAGGCAGAGATGCGGGGAGAGGTGCTGGAGACGTGAGGAGACGTGAGAAGAGAGTCGAAGACGTAGAGAGGGCCTCCACAGGGGCTCCGGGAGGGCATGAGACCACAGATTCTTGGCGCCATTGTCTCCCGCCTGCTTGTATATGCACCCTCTACGCCCGCCTCGCCTCTTTGTGCCTCCTAAATTAACTACGGCCTTTTCGTGGTCTTTGTGTCTCTTAAATGCACGGGAGATTAATGATAGCAAAGATTCCCCCAGCAGAGCCGTGATGTGGGGCCACCATCCTCGCCTACCGCCTCACTATCTCTCTTGGCCAGCGACCTCAATTCTTCAGCAGCTTGGCACTCCAATATATTCGTCGTCATCTCACGCCATTTGTGATCTATATTATGTTTTCCTATTCTCTTCTTTGGATTAATTATTTCTATGACTTCTTACCACATGTTCTTCGTCATTGAAAATCCTTGATTGATTACCTTTCAAGGACTTGTACTGAATAAACTATATCCTTACAATTATAAAGAATGTTTGGTGATAAACTGTATATTACTCACTGCGCCATATATTTTGTCGGACACCAACCTGACTCAATGTATTAGAGGGATCAAGTACGTGCGCGTGCAAATAGGTGGTGCTCCAGGTGAATGGCTGACCCACACTTCCTGAGGGTAAACTAGCGGGGAGGTGAGAGGTGGACTAGAGACCGGGGTACAGAGGTACTCAACATGGACGGCGGGAAGAGTCGGGGTTCCTGACGAGGCTACAGAAGGGAAAATAACAAGGGTGGTCCCGCTCATGAATTCAGTAGGGTTGATGCTTCCTGTTGTGGGCAGCGACGGTGTTGTGGTGATTCAATTCCTCCCCCACCTGGCACCCCGCAGCATCAACAGGTTTTCAAGTGGGTTCAAGAGTTCATAACTAGCATTGGCAGGTTTTCCCCCATTGTTTCAGGAGTTTATAAACGATAAAAAGATCTCGTGACTTCAGGGGCTTCTAAACCACCCTAAGATACCCAGTGACTTCAGGAGCTGTACACAACTCGGGTCCATGGAAACACCACCGGGTTCTTCCGCGGCCTCAGGACCAACAAACAGTGGAAGTTCGTCGGTAATGTTAAATCCCCCTGGGTCTTAAAGACTTCGTCAGCAAGACCAGGTTTTACCGTGGCTTCAGGAGCAGGTAAACAGGGTACGGACGAGTGTAAGGCGCTGCTACAGGATACGTCGCCTCGCATGACAAGAGTAGCAATTTCAGGTTGGAGATAAGAGCGTGATGGTGTGTGTTCCCAGGCTGGCCACACGAGTCAGGCGCCCCCTCTCACCACACCGAGTACCCTCCCACACACTCCTCGGTGACGCCCAGGTACACATAACACTTACTGGGGTTACGGGTCACCTGGTGGGGTCACGATCACCTGGTGGGGTCACGGATCATCTGGTGGGGTCACGGGTCGCCTGGTGGGGTCACGATCACCTGGTGGGGTCACGGGTCGCCTGGTGGAGTCACGATCACCTGGTGGGGTCCACAGGAAGTAAGTGGGAGCGGGGGAGAGAATAAAAGACGGGAGAGGTGGACGGGGAAGACGAAGAGGGAGAGACGGGTGAGAGCAGAGAGGATGAGAATAAAGGGGAAAAATGGGTAAGCAAAATGTGAGACGAGAGAACGGGGAAATGTAGAAACGTGTGTAGAGGGGGAGAAGTGAGAGGGAATGAGTGGGAGAGCGGAGAAAGGGAGAGGAGGTATGAAGTGCGAGGGTGAGTGGGGATATATGATGAAAAGGGAAAGGAAAGAACCGTGGCAGGGGGGAGAGAGGAGAGGGTGGATCTAAGTGAGAATGGAAAGTCAGAGGGAAGGGGGACAGGGAGGAAAAAAAACAGAGATGGGGAAAGAGAGAGGAGAGTAAGAGGGGGTGAACGTAGTGGATGAGAGGGGGAGGAAGTAGGTGATTGAAAAGGGAGGAGAGGGATGACTGAGAAAAGAGTACGGAGGGATGAGGGAGGAGGGGGAGGGGGGAGAGGGTAAATGAGTGGGGAGAGAGGGGTGAGGGGTGAGGGGGAGAACTCTGACGCCATAAACAAAGGTCGTCACCATTAGTGGTCGTGAATGCCACTCTCTTGATTTATGAACTCGGGGCGTTCAGGAATGTGTGTGCACACGGCTCACATGTGCACTCGACTTACAGGTGTGCACACTCTTATTTGCACACCTGCATCCTACACGCGTGTACACAACCACTCACTTGTGTGCATACGTGCTTACACCTGTCACACGCTTGTTTACGTGTGCACACAACTGCTCTCACGTGTGTTCACTCCCTTGCCAATGTGCACGCGCCTCTCCACCTAATGACGTATCAATAATCTATTATCTAAACCTATGATCATATTTTTCTTCCACCACGATACCATCAGGAATCACGTCATCATAACATCACTTTCATAACCTATCATTACTACTAGGTCATGTCATCATGTCAACAGTAATCATATCATAATTCTTTAATTCATCAGCAGTCATGTCATCGTTATCTTCCCTTACCTACATTACCCTAATCTAACCTACCTATGCTTAACTTAATCCAATTTAATCTAAGGTAACCTAACTTAACTTAGTTATAGACTGAGCCAATGAGTCAATGGAACAGTAACAAATTAAAAGAAAAGAGAGAGAGAGAGAGAGAGAGAGAGAGAGAGAGAGAGAGAGAGAGAGAGAGAGAGAGAGAGAGAGAGAGAGAGAGAGAGAGAGAGAGAGAGGAGCTGGAAAAGGGCGATGGGAGAGACAATTGGAGAGGGTGAAGACTGAGCGGGGGAGGAGAGGGAAGAGCGAGAAGAGGATAATTTAAGACCTAATGAGAGGGAGGGAGAGGAGAAGGAGGGGAAAAGTGAAGAGTAAGAAGAAGGGAGAGAAAGGAGGGGGGGAATAAGGAGGAGGACATTGAAAGAGAACAGGAGGAAAGAAGAGGGTCGAGGAGGAAGGGGTGAAGAGAGAGAAAGGAGGAGAGGGAAAGGAGGAGGGAGGAGGGGGAGGGGGGAGGAAGGAGGAGCAAGACAATGACTATCGGGGAGAATATCAGATGAAACGAAATGATTTGTTGAGGAGTTAGGGTGTTGTGGGGGTGGGGGACCTGTTGGGGGGCTCTGGGGACGTTGTGGGGGACTTGGGGACCTGTTGTGGGGGGCTCTGGGGACTGTTGTGGGGGGACTGGGGACCTGTTGTGGGGGACCTGGGGACCTGTTTGGGGGGACTCTGGGGACCTGTTGTGGGGGGGGGCTCTGGGGACGTGTTGTGGGGGGACTTGGGGACCTGTTGTGGGGGACTCTGGGGACCTGTTGGGAGACCTGTTGTGGGGGACTCTGGGGGACCTGTTGTGGGGGACTCTGGGGACCTGTTGTGGGGGGGGACGTGTTGTGGGGGGACTCTGGGGACGTGTTGTGGGGGGACTCTGGGGACCTGTTGTGGGGGGGGCTCTGGGGGACCTGTTGTGGGGGGACTCTGGGGGACCTGTGTGTGTAAACGTCCACAAAGGAGAAGGAAAACAAACTCTCTGACTCCTATCCCCAATTTCCTCCTCACGTCGAGTTTTTTCCCATGATTGAAAGATTTAGAAACACCACCAAGAGTCCAACATGACATCATAATTACATTAAGACTGTACCTGTACCTGTACCTGTACCTGTACCTCACGCTAGATACATCCACAGAGTACCAGCTATAGGAGATAATAGAATCCTTACGAGTACTGATGCCGAGTACCTGGCTGGAGGATAGACGACAGGTGGAAGACAGGAGGACAGGTGGAAGGAAGACAGGTATTTTATTCAGGTGAGCGGAGCCCCTTACCCCTACCACTCAATGGGTTAATGACATTTGTATAGTTTATATATGAGGAACATTTCTCATACGATGAGAGAGAGAGAGAGGGGGGGGGGCTGAGACAAAGACTAGGACGGTTGGCATAAGACACGGCGGGAAAAACGAAGGGATTCAGGTGAAGGAAAAGGGTCGTGAGGGTGAACGGCGGAGACTCGTGAGGGAACTGCGACAGGGGCGGGAGGAGGAAGGGGAGAGAGTGGTGGGGGGAGGAGAGGGAAGGAGGAGTAAGGAGAGGAAGGGGACAGAAAAGAGAAGGTGGAGGAGAAATGAGAGGCTTATGGAAGAGGAATAAAAGAGAGATGGAGGAATGGAGAGATGGTATAAGGGAAGGAGGAGAAAGACAGAGGGAGGGAGAGAGGGAGGGGATCATAGCGTGCAGGGCGCTCTGCAAAGGTCACAGGTGTCGAGCAGAGGAGGTAATACTCCATTTCCTGTGGGAGGTGAGGCAGGAGGGAGGAGGTGCGGCAGGAGGGAGGAGGTCGGTAGTGTCCAGCATCCTCCTCCTGGTGTGTACCTTCTCTCTCCTCCTTCCTCACTCCTACATACCCCCCCCCCCCTCTCCGTCAAGAACCACTAGATTGGGCGAGAATTACAACGGTAACATTTATCAAGACTGAAGGAATCACAAGCAATGGCGGTCACTCTATAAGGTGTTGTCGTGTTCTTCCTCCCCCTCCCTCCTCCTGTTCCCCTTCCCTCACCTGAGCTGTTATCCTTGCCCGTTCCGGGACATCCCCCTACCCCCCCTACCTCTCCCACCTTCTTCCTCTCCCACCTTAACCTCCTCCCCCCGACACCTGGCGCTAAAGACTCTCTCCTACCTCATCTCCCTTTCCGGCGGACTCTGAGAAGGTTATCAAATAATTAATATAAACTTGTTCCTTTGTGTTCCAAAACTTTACTTCTCACCAAAATCCTAACATTGTAGGGCACAAAAAGAGCGTCCGATGTTCCGGCCAACCAAATAATACGAATAAGAGTTTAATATATTGTTCCTTTGTCTCTCTTGACGAAATATTTCTTATATCCTACAAGTTATAATGTCAGAAAAGTTTACCACAGAAACAACCAAGATGGTTAGCTTGAACTTAAGTAAACTTCGATATTGTATTGTGTCATTTTTACCTGTTGCTGTGAGCCCCACGACACCATTCCTGTCACCATCTTTCTTACCCATGATCCACCATCGTCATCAAAACATGGACTCACATAACAAAACTCGTCTCGTTTTTATCAGAATCCACCAAATAGATAACTAACCTGTTTCTCTGTCGTGTGGCGTCCCTCAGCTAGGACAGTTCACGATCACGGGGATCATTTACTTACGACAGATGTCATCAGTATCACTATTGAATGTAATTTTGAGGCATAATTACCCAAGATATGATGCAGATACTCACGACAATCTTTAAGACAAATTCTCTCCCACAGAGGTTGACAGCATGAGGTGACACACAGCTCGTCAACACACACCGTCGCCACAGTCCACCACGAGTGACAAAAAACACGGACTCGCATGAACAAGGCGTCACAGACAAGAACATCAAGGAGAGAATCTGTCCGTACCAAGAGTGGTGGAGGTGGCGTGGAGGTTTCAGACAATAGATATTAGCGAGTGAGAAACACGGCGACAATAGGCCGTGAGGTAGGCTCACAAACGCCCACAAAAGCGCACTTGTATTCCTCAAATCGCCGTGACTGGCCACTTGCCGCAGTCGGCCTCAATACCAGGCGTAATTACCCTGCTCCTACAGGCTGTGCCACACGCCACTACTATTTCATTACTGTTTTGGCAGTATATTTTTTCTTTAGGCATCTATAATGCTAACGTCATGAAAATTCAGATATATCTCAGCACACTAGGTGGTCCGGATCTCAGCACATAATCGTGGAAACGTTCACAAATTAATATCTAGTTGGCACCTCTCCTAAAGTACCTTCAAAACAGGTGTTTGCCAGAGCGTATGGTAAGGCTTGGTCAACGGCTCCACTTGTTTACGATTAAGAGTCGTTAAGGTGTACCATTAACACATTCTTTTTTTATTTATTTCTGATACCACTACAAACACAGACACGTATTCTGCTTCTCACTGAACTTACTCGGCGAGAGAGACTTTTGATAGCAGTGAAACACAACCTTGGAAGAGTCGGGTTCTAAATCATAACAATACTGTCGTCCGATTCCTTGGCTTTAAGGCGTCGGCGAGGATGACTTCTCAAGCCCACGGGAACCTCGACAAACCGAACAAGGTTGACGGCTGCGACATCAAGTGAGAAAAGGATGACCGAGGAGCAGCTCATTGTACCACCTCGACCATTGTGGAGGAAGGAGACCGTGACGAATGGTGGTACAAAGCCATCTTGCCACGGGTACGAACACCACTGGTTCATCCTAGCTAGGGCCAATTATGAGACGGGCACAAGGCACTGCAGGAGGGAGATGAGAAGCTGAGAGACAGAGAGACAGTGAGATGGAAAAATAGAATAACACAAATAGGAGCAGAAAAGAAACATTAAAAGGAAAGAAGAGTTTTTGGAGGCTATTATTCCCAATTGATTTTAATTTAAGTATCCCAAGAGTGTTCAACTATTCCCAACATTTACCGTAAGTGTTGTCAAAAGAACCGTTATTATCAGGAGTGTAAAGATCTTGGTGAGTCAACAGGAGAGTGAAAATACTAAGTAATTCTTTCACAAGATTAAGATGTAAACCCCACCGCCTGTGATACAAGCAAACACATCCCATCACCTGTGCCTTAACAAATCCAAGTCATACGTCTAACACATCTAACACCTGTGGTAAAATACATGACTTAACACAGGTAGGTAAGATATATTACCAACAACTGTGTGACGAGGAACACAAACACACACAAACACAAACACACACACACACACCAAAATCTGTGGCCATCAATCTTGGGGTCATCGCCGCCTTACTGACCTCACCTGACCTTACCTGACCTTTACTTGTGATGAAGACAGACACACACACACACAGCCATCGGACATCTAAACCAAGAAGACTGTTCGTAATTGTGACTTTATGAAACATGAGAAGAAAATACAAACATTGGTCAACCATAACACATCACACAGACCACTGATATAAAAACTAACGCAGCTCACGGGATCACAAGTCCACTAAGAACTAATTTAAGCGTGGATATGTTCACCCTAAATCCCTTAATCCCATAAACTTGACAATACTAACAGGAGGAGGAGGGGGAGAGGGAGGGGGAGGGAGGTAGAGTGAATCCCTCAGATCACTTTGGCCCACTGCGTCCAAATCCCCCACGGGAGGCGCTTAGAGGAATGCGCCTGCTGAGTTACCAAAACAAACACCTGCGCAGGGTAACTCCACCCCTGTGACGTACTGCCGTTGGTGTCATATCTCCGTACAGCGTTATGGAGGTAATGCATATTAACAACGTAGTCACCGAGGTATTGAGAGAGAGAGAGAGAGAGAGAGAGAGAGAGAGAGAGAGAGAGAGAGAGAGAGAGAGAGAGAGAGAGAGAGAGAGAGAGAGAGACACTCCTAATAGTCACTCACACTAATTTCACAACAAATCCATCAGCAACATTAGTGGAATTAAAAAAAGTGATTAATATAATGGCCACCAATTACAGTTATATAAATACATATTCCTGTCCAGCTTTGTTTTACAGGGAAGCGCTGGTACTGGCTCTAAAGTCCTGCACTAATGTACTATTTTATCAACTCACCATTTCACATAACGTCTGTCTGTCCCTTTGTCTGTCTGTGCGTCTGTCTGTCTGTCTGTCTGCGTGTCTCTGTCTGTCTGTCTTTGAACGATATGAAAAACCTTTGAAATATAGTTATTAAAGATCATCAAATAACAGAAGATTAGGAAAATACACAAAGCAAAAAAATTAAAAACTTTACAATTATATAAAAATAGACCAGAAAAATTAAAAAAAAATGTAAAATGAATAAATACGTAAAATAAATCACAAGATAAATAAAAAAATAATGAAAGTCGGTAAAAAAAAAACTAACATTACAATTATACTGAATTTAAACACAGGGAAAATAAAATACGCACAATATCCACCTGACACCCGGGAAAAAAATACGCCACACCGGATCATTACCACACGGAGGGAAGTAAATATTAACTCACTCTCTCTCTCCTTCCTAGTCATTTGGTTATTCAAGAGCTCAAAGGTGCCACTACGACCTTGACCCCCGTGCCCCCCCCTCCTACCCGTGGCCCTCCTTGATCTTGAACTCACGGTGCCACCACAGGCCAATTTCCTCCTCCACTCATCTTCTCTCACGATTACTCTCTCTTTCTCTCTCTCTCTTTCGTTCATTTTGTATCATCTTCCTCTTCCTGTTTTTTTATCTTATCTGAGGACAATTCATGCTCCTAAGAACATTTAAATCTTAACTCATATGTGAAGTAAATTTTTTTTAATCTTATGAACAAACAACTCAACTGTGAGGAGGAGAAAATCACATCTTTATCAATACCACAAAAAACTTCCTATACGACTTACGACCATGGCACTAACTGCTAAGGATTACGTAAACACAGGTACTTAACGCTTGATAAGAGTGACTCTCTTAAGCTGGCATAAAACCCCTTCCGCTCGAAGGGTCAGGAGTCAACCTCGAAGGCGGGGCTGGAGGTCGACCTTTGAGAGGGAGAGTAACCTCCAGGTGTATGAGGGGGCACGCAATAGGTTTGTTTCCGTTGACCTTGAGGTGGGTGGGTGGATGGTAGGGTTGTTAGTTGGGTGGGTAAGATGTGGTTAGGTGGGTTGATAGGCAGGGAATTGGCCAGTAGGAGATGGGTTGATGGGCAAAAGATGGGTCACGCCCTTTTTCATGCCACAATTGACTCTGTTCTAATTTCAGTTTAGTCATACGAAGCTGACATCCATCTGGTAGTAGCTGACATCCATCTGGTAGTGGCTGACATCCACCCTTCATCTGCTATGTTGTTGCTAGCATCCTATATCCACTCAAGTATGACAGACAATCACTCTCCATCCATTACTCACACTCATTTATGTGAAGCTGACATCCTCCATTCGAGCATGAGTGACACCAACTAAGGCACTGCTGATAACAAGCTCGAGTCATGGCGGATAATGTGGTCACTTTCTACGCCCCGTCGCTGTACGCCGCTCGGCCATGGGGAGATGGATGACGCGAGAGAGTGTGTCTGTAGCGTCGTGAAGGGAAAACAATGCAGACAAAACCTCAGTAGTGGCCAAGGAGCCGCTTTAGTGACCACAACTCTCACACATGAACAGTATTACTCAGCTCCTCACCACCAACGCCACCTATTGAAAGTAAGTGTGACCAGTGATGAGGTTTTAATAGGGCGTCTTGTACGACCAGGAACAAATCCAAATGTATTGATTTACGTGCACAAAATACATAATACAGACACATCTATGCAATGATATAGAAATATACAAGTACACAGTTATACACACATTTAGTCACACACCTACATACATACATACATACATACATACATACATACATACATACATACACATCCAGGTCATAATTCACTAAAAAATAAAACACGAGCGAAAAAATGGATGGAAACCTTGCCATGTTGACCCAAATAATTAATTACCAAGAAAGACAAACTTGGACCTTAAGAAATATAACTTTCAGAAGAACAAAATGTTTCCCGCGATAAAAATTAAGAAAACGCGGGAGTTTAAATCACAAAAAAAATAACAATATCAAGTTCACATATTAAGGAAATAATGAAGAAGCAGACAGAGCCAAAGATGGTTGAGCCATTGCATGTCGAAGGAGTTAGGTGTATTTTGCATCACAAAGAAGACTAATTTAAAAGTCTCCAATTACAGGTTCCAACACAACACAGTTCTATCAGCGGCAGTAACACTAGTGGGGCAATAAACACGAAGATGGTGGTAGAGGAGATGGTAGTGATAGTGGTGAGTTGTGGTTATAGTGGCTGTGGTGTGGTTATGGTTTGGCTGTAGTGGTGTGCTTATAGTGGCTGTGGTGTGGTTGTAGCTGTGGTGTGGTTTTAATTGTAGTGGTGGTGAAGGCTCTTGCTGGTGTCGTCACCGTGGGCCAGTGAAGCTTTACAGGAGAGGTGGACGCCCACACCTGCTCCAGCGGGACCTTGAAGGACTCCTCCCTACCACCTGTTGCTTACCTCCTCCTCCTGCTGTGACCACCACTAACTCACGCCCGCCACAACCACAACACAACACGTTTTCACTCTAACAACATAGGACGCAACCTTTCAACCACGTCAAGATACAACCCTTTCAACCACGTCAAGATGCAACCCTATATACAACACGATTACCCCCCCTCCTCCACCACACCACACCCTCCAGCACACCACACCACACCACCCCCTCCACACCACACCACACCCTCCCCCTCCAGCACCACACCACCCTCCAACACCACACCACACCCTCCCCTCCAGCACCACACCACACCCTCCAACACCACACCAAACACTCCCCCTTCAACCTCAAGTAATAGCAACACCTCGAGGTCTCACAGCACCTCCTTAAACAGCGAGAGGTAGTAGAGGCATTGAGGCAAGAGGCTGCATCGTCAACACCAGGTGGGAGATTAATTATATATCCCCGCACAGGTGAAGATTTACAACTGCTAGTGAATCATGAGTGAGTATTTACGAGTCAACAAGAAGCTTAAGGTGTTAATTTAGTTGTTTTTTGTGTACGGTAGGGGGTCACGGGAGCCCGGGGGACTATTGGTTACTGATAACAACAGCTTTCATCTACTCCACAAACACACACTTATGTGAATTACCAGCCACTGTGTACGTCTCTCTATTCACCACAACCATACACTCACCACACCCACACACTCACCACACCCACACACTCACCACACCCACACACTCACCACACCAACACACTCACCACACCTACACACTCACCACACCCACACACTCACCACACCCACACACTCACCACACCAACACACTCACCACACCTACACACTCACCACACACCCACACACTCACCACACCCACACACTCACCACCCACACACTCACCACACCCACACACCACCACACCACACACCCACCACACCCACACACTCACCACACTACACACTCACCACACCCACACACTCACCACAACACACCTCACCACACCCACACACCTCACACCACACCCACTACACACCACCACACCCACACCTCCACCACACCCGCCTGTTCACTACACCCGGTCTCATGCCGACACAACATTCACTCACAGAAGGACTGGAAGGTGGAAGTCTCTGTTGAGAAGGAATTGAAGAGATGTGTGGAAGGAGGGAAAGGGGGGGGGGAGGCACAGAGTGAGCGGGGATGTAGAGAGTGAGGGGGAAAAGTGGAGGAGGGTGAGGGGAAGGTGAAGGGTGAGGGGAAAATGGCATGGGTGGTCGGAAGGGATATAACACGTGAGCATGTGCAGTATAGTGAGAGGATATCAAGTGTTTCTATTCGCCTTTGTTATAGTACTCCGACCCTCAACCCAGGTCAGTAAAAGCCCTATACAGTACAGAGCTGCCAAGACCAACCTAGGTCAGGAAAAGCCTTGTCAGCCAGCCCCCCCCAACAGGTAACCCGACCCTACTGGAGTAAATAGGTCGTAATAAGAGAGTGAACATCGTCTGGGAAACTATGTTTATTGGTAATTAATCAACAGCCTCTCTCTCTCTCTCTCTCTCTCTCTCTCTCTCTCTCTCTCTCTCTCTCTCCCTCTCTCTCTTTGTTATATATATACACCCCCGTAATGTGACCTTCTGTAGAGTGAGTCAGTGTATTTCCTACAGGTGTGAGGTCTCTGTATGAGTTTGTGTAATCAGTTGGCTGTATTTCTTATAAATATCAGGAAGTATCTAAGCCAGTCTGTGTTTGTGTATTGCATCTGGAGAGGAGATGGATGGCGGTACTAGCGGTAGTCGGAGGGTAATTAGGTGAGTTATATTATTAATGTCCCACCTAACCTAACCTAACCCAACCACCTCAGTGTAATGTTGAGGCTCCCACGTGATCACCCGGTCTCTAGCTGAGTCATCCTCGCTGGCAACACTGATTCGCGATACCCGGGTTGGCAAAACTGACGAGATATTCTGGCTGGTAACAATGACATAATACCAGCGTCAGTAAATGAGGTATTTGGCAACAGTGAGTTACCCGATCTAGCTATAATGGATTACCTGGAGTAGCTATGCTGAATTATTTAGATATGGTAACACTGCGCTCCCCGAAATGGCTATACTAAGTTAACTGGGTTGGTTATAAGGAGACATTTAGGCTATCCGAGTTGGCTATAATGAGCTATAGAAATTGGGTAGAAAACTATACTGACACTGACTAAACTGTGCTATCCTGAGGGGCTGTCGTCATGCCCTGCCCAAACTGGTAACACTGATAACTCTACCAGGAACCATCCTTGCACCATCATCATCATCACCACCATGACCCTGACACACAACAATTCACCATCACCACCACCACATCCCTGACACACCATAATTCACCATCACCACCACCACATCCCTGACACACCATAATTCACCATCACCACCACACCCCTGACACACTATAATTCACCATCACCACTCTGTCTGTCTGGTCAGAGCTGAACCACTGTATCAATACCTCTCTGAAGCCCTCACACGCTGGACGTCCTAACCAACCTAAACCTAACTAAACCTAACCTAACCTAACTAAACCTAACTAAACCTAACCCAACCTAACTAAACCCAACCTAACCTAAGCCTAACCTAACCTAAACCTAACTAAACCTAACCTAAACCTAACTAAACCTAACCTAACTAAACCTAACCTAACCTAAACCTAACCTAAACCTAACTAAACCTAACCTAAACCTAACCTAATCCGATGGCCCGATAACTAGACTCAATCTTGAAAAAGTTTACTGATCAGTGTAAAGTTTAATTCTAAATATCCTTTCTCATCAGTTACCACACCAATAGATTTATTTTCACTCTTTCTATTTCAATCGTCAATGCTGCCATAAAATTCAATGCATCAATTTACATTCTATCGTAAATAAGACTGTCTTTATACGTTACTCTACTGTGATTGACTAAAATATTTCTTCACTCTCTCTCTCTCTCTCAGCTACAAACAATCTTCTTCTTCTCACTGTTTAATCCTCTTACTTTCGTTCGTGTTAACTCATTCCTTACCCCCATTCTTTCTTCCTATATACCCCTTCCCCATTCTTTTCTTCCTATGTACCCCCTTCCCCATTCTTTTTCTCTTTCCTATGTACCCTTCCCCATTCTTTTCTTCCTATATACCCCTTCCCCATTCTTTTCTTCCTATGTACCCTTCCCTATTTTTCTTCCTATGTACCCATTCCCCCATTCTTTTCTTCCTATATACCCCTTCCATTCTTTCTTCCTATGTACCCTTCCCCATTCTTTTTCTTCCTAGGCACTCTTTTCCTCAGCTCTTTCTTCCCTATATATACCCCTCTTCCCCCATTCCTCCTTTTTCTTTCCTATATACCCCTTCCCCATTTTTCTTCCTATGTACCCCTTCCCTATTCTTTTCTTCCTATGTACCCCTTCCCTATTCTTTTTTTTCTTCCTATGTACCCATTCCCCATTCTTTTTCTTCCTATATACCCCTTCCCCATTCTTTTCTTCCTATATACCCCTTCCCCCATTCTTTTTCTTCCTATGTACTTTCCCCATTCTTTTTTCTTTTCCTATATACCCCTTCCCCATTCTTTCCTATGTACCCCTTCCCCATTCTTCCTATATACCCTCTTCCCCCATTCTTTTCTTCCTCCCTATATACCCCTTCCTCCATTCTTCTTCCTATATACCCCTTCCCATTCTTCCTATGTACCCCCTTCCCCCATTCTTTTCTTTCTTCCTATATATACCTTCAACTTTTCAATCGTCGGTAAATAAACAATCTATCCCCAAAACAATTTCTAGCAGCTGTAAGTCGGTCTCTTCTGTGTGTACCCTAATTCTCTCTCCCTCCCCCTTCACTCCCCTCACGTGCTGAATTGAAGAATGAAAGAATGTAAAAAGTGAAACGTTGCTAGAAAGAATAAGGTCGTGTCAGGTCGAGAGGCTATTGGTCGAGGCAGAAGTTGAGTGCGTTACGTCCTCTTGATTGAGATTAAATACTGGTGGATAAAATTTTTGCCTCAACGCCATAATGAGGAAAAAAAATCGCTTTATATGAGAATAGTGAGTCAAAATTTGCTTAGTTACAGAGCCAAAGGAATGAGATTAGTAGAGGTTAGGTTAGGTTAAGTAGAGGTTAGGTCAGGTGGTAGATACGACAATTAATGCTGGTTGATGCCAAAAGCGAGAAAATTCAATATACACTCAGTGGTGGTGAGGTACTACTGGCGGTCGGAAGGTTAGAGAGGTGTTGAGAGGTTGGAGAGGTGTGAGGTACTGAGAGGCCGGAGAGGAGAATTCACGTGTGCCCTCTCAGTCAGCCAACACCAATGAGTGGTGAGAGGGAGAGGCTGCAGGTGTAAGTCAAGCAGGCTTTTAGGGGGTATAGTGAAGAGTGTTAATGTGATATTTATAATGGCTCATGACCTCTTCTGACCTCCCCTACCCCCTATTTTCCTCATTCCTGATCAACCTCTTCACCCCCTCCCCCTCATGATTTCTCTTCCATCTTTTTCCCTTCCCACATCTTCCCTTTACTGTGGTCGATCTCTCCTCCTCCTCCTCCTCCTCCTCTTCATCATCACTACTCTCTCTCTCTTCCCATTCACTTATTTACTCTTCACCATAAACCATCCTTCTTTCTTTCTACATTCCTTGATCTTCCCTATTTATCATGACCTACTAGTCTTCTTCTTCTTCCTCCTCCTCCTCTTCCTCATGGTCTTCCCCCTCCCCCCCCCGTCTCCTGCGCACTCATAAAATCTTCCTCACCCAATCACCATGACTCTTCTTTCCTCTGCCATCATCTCCACTACTACTCCTCTTTTTCTTCTTTCGCTTGACTCCTCCTCTTCTTCCTCCTCCTCCTCCTCGTCTTTTAACCATGGCCTCTCCCTCTTCTACGCTCATCATAAATCTTTCCTCACCCAATCACTGTGAATCTTCCTCCTCTACTACTCTCTTTCTCTTCTCCATGACTCCTCCTCCTCTTCCTCCTCCTCTCCCGTCCCCCAGTATCACCCCCACCCCTCCTCCCCACCCAGCACCCCCCTCCCCACCCAGCACCCCTCTCCCCTCCGCTAGTTTCGCTCTGGCCCGCGGCGATTTAATTTGTCTTATCTGGCCGGACGACTTTGATAATGAACATTTTATTGGGCGTAATGACGGGTGACGGCATCAAGACCTGATCCTCAAGCAGCTTACCGGGGCCCCGTCTACCGTCCATTGGCAGCTCCTCCGGTGACTGTGGGGACGGTGGATAGACAAGAGTGAACGGACGGGGAAAATAGACGGGACATAAACACGTGAAGTGACTGGTAGAGGGACACACGAGATACAGTCAAGGTGACGAACTGAGGCCAGGGAGGACTGTACTAAATGTGAGGAGCCAAGAGGACTATGGGGCCTACGCTGGACGCAATCATGCAAGTGAACTGGAGAAGAGTAGTAGACGCAAGCACACAAGGGGACTGCTGGGGAAGGAGGGGCTGATGGGGGAGGAGGGACTGCTAGGGGAGGAGGGACTGCTGGGGGAGGAGGGACTGCTGGGGGAGGAGGGGCTGCTGGGTAGGAGGGACTGGTGGGGAAGGAGGGACTGCTGGGGGAGGAGGGACTGTGAACACGGTAGGAATACAATAAACGGCAGCTGACAAAGAGACAGGAAGGGTCACGATAAAACAATCGTCGGAGCTGTGATAAAACTCTCCCTTTACCTCTCAAGGGGAATAAAATCGTTCTCCCCATATTGTTTGTGAAGTAGAAAAACACAATAAAGAATATCTGTAAAATGATATTAGATATTTGATGACATTCACTTTAATCGATGTAAAGTGACTGTCAATTTTCACAGCCGGTGTTAGCAATCCCAACTGGCTAGGTAGCTGGCTGGTTGGCTGGTCAACGGCATGGTTGACCGGCTGTAGTCTGGCCAAGTGGCTGGCTGGACGGTTCCCCATTACACTCACCTCTAACCTACACTGACGTCACCACCACTAACTTTTATGCTAATCTGACGATGCAGCTAAGAATAATAATAAGAGAATTCCCAGCGAGGTTAAGCTAAAATATTACACACAAGTCCGACCAGTACGGGGAGGAACGAACGAACTTTCAAGAATTTGGAGCCTCACAAGGTTCCTGTAGAGGCTCCTCATAGACTTCGTCAGCGCCGACGGCAGGAGTGATACCCTCCACACCCACCTTGTTGGCAGCACCAACCAGGACCATCTAGGTGTGTGGGTACACCGCAGTTAAAAGGAAACATTCATGAGGGAAACATTCTCATTGCTGACGTCTTTTTTACACATGAGAAATAATCGGTGAGAATTATATACGTGTCCCCGGCGAGGGTCCTTAGTGGATGATGCCCACTGCCTAATATGGCGGCAGTTTCATTTATTTGGCCATACCACAGTGACGCTGAGACAGTCTTGCCAGACACGCGCACCCCTGCTCCAGAGTGAATATTTACCACCACTCGGGACTGACGGAGGACCTTCCTCTTTAGTGATTACGGTGGGTAAACTTTGGAAGTTTTCCGTGACTCTCCGGCTAAGATCCATTTTGGAGAGGGAAATTATTACTTACTCTTTCTCGATGCAAACACTAAGTAATTTTACCAATAATAATAAAACACTTTTATTAGTGAATTAAATAGCCAAGCAACAGCAGGTTTAAACTCGATTACACTTGAAACGCACACAAACACAAAACCTTGAGGTCATCCCACCAAATTATGTAAGTTCCCCCTGAGAGACGACAACAGCTGGGTGGCGCTGGGCTCTGTTGCTGGGAGTGGGTGGGGCCACCAGCGAAAATGGGGGACGGACGCAAGCACCTCTTTTCATTCCTCTAGCGTAAGAAAAAAAAATAATCACCGTACCTGTTGGAGAATCAACTCGGAGTTTTCATCAACAATATTCCAAGTAATTTTTTTTGGTGTGAGTGTGTGTGTGTGAGTGAGTGAGTGTGTGTGTGTGTGTGTGTGTGTGTGTGTGTGTTTGTGTGTGTGTGTGTGTGTGTGTGTGTGTGTGTGTGTGTGTGTGTGTGTGTGTGTGTGTGTGTGTGTGTGTGTGTGTGTGTGTGTGTATCCGCGTGTATGTGTATGTGTATCTGTGTGTATATGTTGGGCTGGTAGAGAGGAAGACCAACAGCCTCGGGGTATAATTGAACTGTTCAGATGTAAACATTAGAATCGGGAGATGCAGTGTGAGTTGTGGTGCAGTGAAACGCGGCCCCGGGCAGGACGACCTCGCCTGGAAACTGTTGCTGGTATCCTGGTACCCGGAGGAGTGTAGCAGGAAGCCTGGGAAAGCCGTCGACACATTGGCTGTTCCTGAAGTGTATCTGTGTGAGTGTAGGAGCTGGGTGTTGGTGTGAGTTTAAAGGTTAAGGTGTCAGGAGCAGAGGTGTGGTGGTGTGACCTGGGGGTGGGGGGACTGAGGTGGAGAGTGGTTGTGGGTGTAGGAGAGGTAGGAGTGTACAGTGTTGGTGGGTGTCAGGGGGGGGGGATAGGGTGTAGAGTGTGGTGATGGGGGTAGAGCGTGGTGGTGGGTGTCGGGGTGGGGGAAGTAGGGGGTAGAATGGGGTGAAGAGTGGGGCGTCCCCAGCCTGGCAGCGCCTGGGGCACCAGTCAGCCGCGGGCCCCCGGGTGACCGCCCTGGGTTGATGACCCACACTCACCCCGCCGCCACCTCCGCCTCCTCCAGGGGTCGAGGCAGTGGCAGACAATCTTATCAATGTTTACAAAGGTGTTGATTTTTACTGCGTGTATTCAGCCCAATTCCCGTCTTTCTAGACTTGATTGGTGAATGAATCTCGCGCGTGAGGGATATTTCCTTCGGTGCGCCTTAACACAGTCAGTTATCAGTACTTGGTCACTCTTGTTTCCACTAAACATCAGACACTGACACAGTCTCGAAGCTCAACACTAACACCTTGTCATTGGTCTTTGACAGTAGGGTAGACCATACCCCTCACGAGGAATATATCACAAGAATAATTTAATATGTTGTTTACGAGTAACTTTCACTTCGCTATTATTCAAGAAAGATTCCAGACGGTGAGCGGCGGTGTAGCATCTTACTGTGTTGTGTTCAGGAGAAGGTTGTTCCCACACTGCTTGAGGTGACGACACAGCCTAAGGCGTATACAACTGTTTTAGGAAGCAGAGAACATCTATACTGGGGTGACGTCCCTCGAGTGTGAGCTGGGGTGGTGTGTGTGTGTGTGAGTGTGAGCTGGGGTGGTGTGTGTGTGTGTGTGAGTGTGAGCTGGGGATTCATTCATCTCCCTGTGTGAGTTGGGATTGCAACTCCCCCCCCCCCCCCCAGTGGGTGGTAGGGGAGGCAGTAGCGCCTGGGGGCCAAGAGTCACGCCCCCGGTAATCGTGTAAGCAGGGATGTCACAGTCCATCCTCTGCCTTCTCGTCAAACCACCAACGAGGCCAATTACAGTGTCCTGATGGGCGCGGCCTGCAGGGTAGGGCCGTGCGGGGACGCGTGCGGCACCCGTCATCTGGTGGGCCGCCTCCAGGCCCGCTGACAGGTGTTGGCCACAGGGACAGCGGGAGGACCATCTCGTGGGCGCCGGGGGCAGACTGGGGCAGCCCATGATGCTTCACCACCCACCTGTTGACTCACACGCCCGCACACTGGAGTCTAACACGTTACCTGCTGCTGTGACACCCCTGGCCTCTGACACGTCTGTGCCCTGACCTACATGACCAGTGACACAAGTGTACACACCTGTTCCTGCCAATATTAACGTCGTCAGAGTACAGTAATGTCGTCCTTGATACGTCACCTACTGCACCTCTCCTTCCTTCCCTCTGTTTCCTCCCACAGGAGACCACCTGTACACCGCCAGACCTGCTGCAGAGTCCTCGTCCCCCACTCCCTCAATTACTCCTGCCTGATAAGCTGCGAACAGTGCCTGCCTGACAACGCTCCACAATACTGAGTTAATGGTGCTCATCGTCCACTATCATTACCCTCACTCCACGCCCCGCGCCTCAACCACTTCTCTATTTTAAAACTCGTCCAGGGACAAACTTCTCAGAACGATTTTCAAATTCGGCGTAGATCGATACGTGGACAATAGGAATCGTTGTGAAATAGTTTACCAGCCGAAGAGGGGAGATACAGCAGCCTGATACTGGATCTCCGACTCTTACAACTTTTCTCACTCTTCTTCGTTCTCTCTTTCCCTTTTCTGCGTCTTCTTGTACTTGTTTCTCTTTTATCTCGTGGTAATTACAAGGAGTGGTGGATGAAGGATGGGCGGAGAGCGTCGGTTGACCAGCAGGAACCTGTCACCCGTTCCATTCATCCAGTTGTTTTAGAAGCATCCACGGCTCACCCGGGGACAGTCGGCAATCAATACTTGAAGCCCGATGACGCGGTGGTGATGTACGGTGCTCGCTCGCCGCCTCCACCCTCCCCTCCCCTCGCTATGTACTCCCTCGTACTTTTATGTGTACATGTACTCTGTGTACACGGGTACTCCTAGTTTACGTGTACATATGACTCCTCCGTGTACATGGATTCCTTGAATATATCCAAATGCATGTACTATAAATTACATCAGTGTACGCATTCTTACCCTGTTCAGAGAGAGAGAGGTGATGTGGATGTACAGTACTGTGTACAGGGGAGGTGGAGTAGGTTGGTGTGGATGTATTGTTCCCAGGAGGTTGGGAAGCTGACAAAGAAAAACTTATGCTGTGCACCAACGCGCCAACATAGCTGTGTACTCTAACATATTACACAGAATATTGTATACACAGACAGTGAGTGTGTACCATTGGAGAACTGTGTAAGTGTGTGTCTTCTGTTGTGTACACTATATACAGTAGGTGCATCCTTGTGTACGTTACACGGTGTGCACATGAAACCGTTGTCCTGATATGTGTGAACGCTTTCTCTCTCTCTTGCACACACACACACACACACACACACACCTGACCCCAGCACAGCTCAAGCAGGAAGAAAGTTTAGAGTGTCAATAATTACACACAGATGCGCCACGAACCGTAAACCCGATAATTACTGAACCTCGTCACCAAAAATGTCTCCACCATTGACGAAAAAAGAAAAAAATCGAAAGTGAATAAAATAAATTGATATTTTCTGATACTTTACAAACAATATCGTCCAAACATAATGACTGATTCAACTTAGTATTGTAAAGTGAACTAATGATGTGTTTTGTGAGGTAATGTGGAGGGTATAAGATTCATTTTGTATTATTGCGTTTGTTGAGGGTATGATTGGATGAGGAAAAGATGATATGAAAATTGGATAGGATAGGGTAGGTCCGAAACGCTTTGGGTTGGGTTGGGTTAGGTTAAGGTCTGAAACACTTGGGGTTAAACCGTCTTTATTTCAGCCTCACTTCAGTGGACAGAGACGCGGGCGCTGTGATGGTGTGAACGACTTAACAGCCACCGGGACTCGGACCATCAACCTAGCGACTGTGGATTAGTGAGTGGACGGCACCCTGTTTGTTTTGATGGGAAGGATTAGGCAAACCGTGTGACCTCCTGTGGACTGACCGGGGCGAGGCAGAGAGGCACATCTACACACAGACAGATTCTAAGGCTCCCAGGGATGTGTGTTATTGTACGAATTTATCAGGACCTGCAGGAACCCCAGAGCTACGAGGACTTCACAAGGGCTCGTAGGAACCCCAAAAGACCCACGAGGACTACATAGGGACCCGTAGGAACCCCAGAAGACCCACGAGGACTTCACGAGGACTTCACAAGGATTCACAGGAACCTCAGAGCCACGGGGACTTCACAAAGATTCACAGGAACCCCAGAGCCACGAGGACTACACAGGGACCGGTAGGATCTCCAGAAGACCTACGAGGACTTCACAAGGACCCGTAGGAACCCCAGAAGACCCACGAGGACTTCACAAGGACCCGTAGGAACCCCAGAAGAACCACGAGAATTTCACAAGGACTCGCAGGAACTCATGCAAGGATTCCAGATAAGGTCCCACCAATATTAACTCGTCCTTATAAGAGAGACGAGGAGGCTGAGCTTGTTGGCCAGCGCAGTAAAGGTGATTAAAGCAACCACTAATAGCAATGGACTACTGAGGGAGGGGGTGAAGGAGGGTAAGTGGCAATGGACTACTGAGGGAGGGGGTGAAGGAGGGTAAGTGGCAAAAAAGGAGATAATGGAAGGGAAAGGTGGAAAAAAGAGGGGTGAGAGGGAGAGGAGGAAGGAAGAGGGTTGAGAAAGAGAGGAGGGATGAAGAGGGGTAAGGAAGGGAAGGAGGGAGGAATAGGAGTGAGAGGAAGAGGGTTGAGAAGGAGAGGAGGGAGGAAGAGGGGATAAAAAGCAGAGGGGAAGGAAAAGGAAGAGTGGTGAGGAGAGTTATTAAGTGGAAGGGAGAGAAAGAGGAAATGAGGAAGAGAAGGGATGGGGGAAGAGGATGGAGGAGAGTAAGAAAAGAGGTGATTAGAAGAGGAGAGAAACAGATAAACAAAGGAAAGAAAGAAGGAAACGAAAGATGTTGGATGAAACTGTAGGTGAAGAGAAAAAGGGAAGAAGAGAAGACAAAGGAAGATGGAAGCAGAGGAGAGGATGAGAGAAGGCAGTAGAGGAGAAGGAAGGGAAAAGTGAAATAAAAAAAAGAAAGACAAAAGACAGATCGTTTGGATGGTAATCACTATTCATGACACAGTAAGGTTGTGGACAGCGGCACAATCAACCTAACCTAACCTAACCTAACTTAACTTAACCCCAAATGGATCAGAATATTTTGTGCAGCTGGTGAACTGTGGAGGACGGAGAGGTATAGAGAGGGGGGGAGAGGAATGGGAGGGAAGGGAGGAGAAGACGAGAGGGGTGCAGTGAGGATAGGGAGGGGAGGGAAGAGAGAGGGAGTTAGGGAGGGGTGAACTGGGGACAGGGAGGGGTGTGGGAAGGGAGGAGACGGGAAGGGTGCAGTGAAAAAGGGAAGGGGAGGGAGGGGAAAAGAAGAAAAGAACGGGGGGGGGAAGCAGAAGAGGAGAAACAGGAAGAGGAGGAAAGGGTAGAAAGAAGAGAGAAAGGCAGAGGTAACATCATCATCATCATCACCATCATCACCATCATCATCATCACCACCATCATCACCATCATCATCACCATCATCATCATCATCACCATCATCACCATCATCACCACCATCATCATCACCATCATCATCATCTACCCATCATCATCCACCATCATCATCACCTCACATCATCATCATCACCATCATCATCACCCACATCATCATCATCACCATCATCATCACCACCATCACCATCATCATCATCATCATCATCATCATCATCACCATCATCATCACCATCATCACCATCATCATCACCATCATCATCATCATCATCACCACCATCATCACCATCATCACCACCATCATCATCACCATCATCATCATCATCATCATGTCAGTATTAATCGTCTGGTCTAGTACAGTGGTTAATGTGTCCGTAAGTGCATTCATAAGTGTGTCCGTAAGTGCATTCATAAGTGTGTCCGTAAGTGCATTCATAAGTGTGTCCGTAAGTGCATTCCTCCACAGTGTGTATAAGGTAATCACATACACTGAACCTACAGAAGGTATAAGTGTATAAGTAAGAGGCTGTGTGTGTGTGTGTGTGTGTGTGTGTGTGTATTTACATATGCTAAGTGACGCAAGTGTGTGTGTGTAGTGACCCGTGTTTATGTGCTGCAAGTGTTGTGTGTTGAGTGTAGCTGAGTGTGGGGAGTGTAGCTGAGTGTGGCTCAACCAAGTGTGGGTGTTTGTGTTACCAACAGGTCGTAAGTGTATGTGTTATTGACAGGTGTGGTCAGTATAGGTGTGTGTGTGGCCAGGTGCGTATATAAAACAGGTGTGAATGTGTGACCAAATGTGTACATCTAGAAGCTGTGCGTGTGTATTGCTGCGAACTGTACATCTATCAGGTGTACATCACGTGTGTGTGTGTGTGTGTGTGTGTGTGTGTGTGTGTGTGTGTGTGTGTGTGTGCGCGCGCGCGCGAAATATGGGGCCCTCGCGTGTGACTATACATCGCTGCCTAAGATGGTCTATAATTTCCCCTGATTCATGTGAGACTGAAGAAAAAGGAGCGGGATGGCTATTGCCGCCTCGCACCCTCGACCTCTCCACTGCTCTCCTCATAGACGCTCGACTTCCTTCAAGTTTCTGTAAATTATCTGCCTGGACTACCTACTGCTGCCTTCAGTAACTTGTTTCCATCAACAGCGTCACCACAGCACGCTACAGGTGCATATTTTCTTCTTATTTCCTGTCCTGTACTCATCAGGTTCCATCGTTTACCGCGACAACACCTTCATCAGGTGTAATAATACAAATAAAGTTAAGTTCCTTCTGTCATCAGGTGTGTGAAGGCTCCATTCATCTCGTGCTAACCCTCCCTGTGCCCCGGACTGGTGGAACGACTGGTCCTGGTCTGTGCTTCTCCATGTAGCTGGCTTCTTGGCAGGCCTGGCCGAGCGTTGCCTTATGGTGGGTAATTGCGGGGTGTGGCGAAGCGATGGGCCGCCCAGCCAAGACCTCCTCCTCCTCCTCCTCCTGCCCCTCGCTAGGAGCAGCCGCACGCCGCCAGCATCAAGACAACGAGCTCGTCTTATAAGAACTCAGGAGGTTACGGATGAATGACCAAGACTGGTATTGTTGGGCCGAGGGTCAATAGAAGCTCTCAAGGGTCACTGAAACCTTTTAAGTGTTCTCTATCATCTTCAGGGTGTTACCTTGTCTTGGGCAAATCTGGAATCTCCGTAATAGGCCAGCGGAACATCTTCTGGTCACTGGTATCTCTGAAGGTGTACAGGGGTCTTAAGGGGTGCTGAACCATCTTCAAGTTTGGTTACAAGGAAGACGTGTCATTAAATGAAGGTCATGAAGGTATGAAGACCTTCGGGGAACAGACAGCCCGAAGTGCCCTCGGTTGTTAGCCGAGCTCCCGATGGCGGTAGGAGAGCCGAGGCCCTGACCGTGGCCACGACTGTAGCCGCGACGTCAATTACTGGAGCGGAGTGGTCCCGGCGGTGATAGAGGGTGTGTGGTGGGAGGCGGCGGAGGTAAGTGGTGCAAGGTACGTGGTACTGTGGTGGTACGCCGGCTCGGTCCCCATAATGACGGCTGGCCAAGATTCACGGGCTACGTAATGATGCAGTGCGCGGCTGAACCAGGGGGGCCTATACCCAGCACTCACTGCTCACACAACTCCCGCCCTTAGGCATGAGGGCCATAAGGGTTAGCAGGGTGATGTGAACACGTGGAGGGGTGAGACCCTTGCGGCTACTGGCGACTTGGGGATGTGTAACATGGTTGCCAGGTGCGTGAGTGTTGCGTGAGTCGCCCCTAGCCTGCAGCCCCAACCAGAGGGGCTGCAGGCTAGACCCCTCTACGCTCTGCCCCTCCCCCAAGTTCTCTCCAGAGCCCCTGCTCCGCTCCTGGTGCTCAGGGCCTCAGAAGCGGAGCAAAGGGCGGAGGAGTGACCGAGGCGGCAGGAGGGACGTAATAAGTTCCACCTTGACCCGTCCAACCGCAAGGGTCACCTCCGCCAGCCCCGCCAGCCAGGCCGACGATCCCGTACACGTCACCACCACCACCGCTGACACCACGCACTGACACCATCCGCTGATACCTGGGGCTGACGCCATGTAGTAACACCAGGAGCTGATGCCAGCTACTGAACTAACACCAGCCAAAAGCATCGGCCGCTAAAACTTAGTGACCAAAATCAAGCACAAGGTCCGAGTGACGCCACCAGGAGCTGATACCGTCACCCGCCGCTAACTCCCAGAGATAATGCCAGGACAGAGCCAGATACTGACACATAAACAGACACCAGACGCTACATCACCTGGCACCCACTACGAGTATCTCAGCGTCACAGATACAAACAACTCTTCCGACAGACTTAAGCCAGATGCCCCGTAATTGTAAGAAAACACAGGTCTGCCATCACCGCTACACCACCTTACTGACATGGATCATCACCTAACACAGGTCTGCCATCACCGCTACACCACCTTACTGACATGGATCATCACCTAACACAGGTCTGCCATCACCGCTACACCACCTTACTGACATGGATCATCACCTAACCCAGGTCTGCCATCACCGCTACACCACCTTACTGACATGGATCATCACCTAACACAGGTCTGCCATCACCGCTACACCACCTTACTGACATGGATCATCACCTAACACAGGTCTGCCATCACCGCTACACCACCTTACTGACATGGATCATCACCTAACCCAGTGCATTATTTTTCTTAAAGCTTTTTTCTCAATCCCTACGCCTTTAACCATTGACAGCTACAGCAAGAGGTAACACTCAACTTTAACTCTCGTATTACTAAGATAAAATAGTATAAGCAGAGAATATGTATAGAGAAATAAGTAAACACACCTATAGTCATTGCCAAGTCGGATAATAAACGTTAACGCTGAAGATTAATGGATTTTACGTTTATATATGAGAGTGTAAAGAAGAGGAGGAGAGGTTGGCACAAGTGTAGGATGTTGGACTCCTCAGCAGCCGCCCGAAGTAAACGAATCCTTATAACCTTAACACTTTACTATCCGGGGATACTTAAGGCTTATTGCTACCCTTCTAGTACGTTCAGATAGCCCAGCCCAGCCCAGCCCAGCCTAACCTAACCTAACCTAACCTAACCTGGCGCACGTGAAGGAGATAGAGTGAAGGTCTCGGTCCATGGGAATAACGTTATATTTTGGGATCGAACTCGGGATCTTAAACAAATCTCCCAACGAAATCCATCTTAAGGTACAGTGACGATTGTGGTGATAGTGGTGCTATAGTGATGGTGGTGATAGTGGTGATAGTGGTGATAGTGGTAGTAGTGGTGATGGACTCTACACGGGACAAGGGTGGACTGGGACAAGATTACAGGTATTTTGTCTCACAGGTGGGTAATTGGCATCCCAGGGTCCCAGCCGCACGCTACGCTACCCTGCCTCCTCTCCCCCGATCTGCCCTCCGCCATCACGCAGAAGGAACCACCGTGGGAGAGAGGTGAGGGATGGAAGAGAGAGGCGAGGGATGGAAGAGAGAGGCGAGGGATGGAGGAGAGAGGTGAGGGATGGAGGAGAGAGATGAAGGATGGAGGAGAGAGGTGAGGGATGGAGGAGAGAAGTGAGGGATGGAGGAGAGAGACGAGGGATGGAGGAGAGAGGTGAGGGATGGAGGAGAGAGGTGAGGGATGGAGGAGAGACGCGGGGGATGGAGGAGAGGCATGGAAGAGAGAGGTCGTGGGAGAGAAGAGTGTGAGAGTGGGGGAAACATGGTGAGAGGGATCGAGAGAGAGGGTGCTGGATGGAAGAGGGATGTAGGAAAGGGAATTTGCGTATGAGGAGTATTGAAGAGAAGAGTTGGGGAGGGAAAGGTGGAATGGAAGAGAAATTGAGAGAGAGAAGGAGGGGGGTGCACGTGCGACACTGATGGAGAGAAGACGCATCAAGGGGAGGTAAATGGAAGAGGGGCGAGGAGGAGAAGAGAGAAAAAGAAGAGTGTGATAGATGAAAGAGGAGGGATGAAATAAAAGCAGAGGAGTGTTACAGGTATAGGAGAGAGGGTGAGAGAGTGTTACAGGTATAGGAGAGAGGGTGAGAGAGTAGAGGAGAGGAGGGAAGGGCGGGAGAGAAAGGGTGGGGGTGGGGGGACATGTAGGGAAGTGAGTGTAACAGGTGATTGTGGGAAGGGAGGGAGGGAGGAGTGGGGTGATTGAGGGTGGGAAGTGAGGAGGTTGCCCATCATGTAACACGGAAAGGTCTAGTTACGTGTTCCATTAATGATCTCACTATATAATACAATGAACTATATTAGTAATGTTAATATGCCTCTGTATTAAAGCTGTACGTGTTTATTAACTCTTACTAATGTCAGGTGTTAAATATAGATATTATACACTTATTATTAAAGCCAATTGGCGCGCGCGCACACACACACACACACACACACACAGCAATGCAAGCAGAGCGTGTGAAGATTACTACAGGCAGACACACAACCAGATGCTTCCTCCTATTAGCCACAGGTAAGAGGAATCATTCACGGCGTCAATCAAGGCGCCGCTGTAGGGAAATAGGCGTCATAGGCCTACGTCTTAGGTCCCCAACTCTCACTTCTTTACGGTCTTGTTTACAACTTCTTGCCCCGCTGCTCACTGCCCACGACCCACACCATCTAAGTCCTTATCCCTGACTTTAATTTAATGCCCCTATCGCCCTTATATCAGGTGTCATTACCGCCCAAATCTGTCCTTAGGTTGGTGCTGTGGTGGCCACGTTGTGATCCCGGCCTGGTCCACCATTATCACGCGGCCCAGGGATTACTACACAGTGTGGCCGACGCCGTTTGTTTATAGTCACTCTTCCTAAGTAAGAAGCGATTTAGTTCACGAATTACAGCTATAAAATTAATTCTGAATCATTTCCTGAGCGTCAGGTTTTATTTTTCGGGTGAGAACAACTGTTTCCGGAGACGCTGAGTCACCAGGATAAGCGGGTGTGAGGAGCAGAGCGTCTGTCACAGTTAGCTGGCAACACTGCAGGGCCGTCACAGGTCGCGGGGCTAATCGGCGTTTCGCACAATTTGAGGCAGAGGAGAGGACGAATTTCCGGTGGGGACGAGTAACCTGCGAGTCGTCACGAGAGGTGAGATCTTGGTGGGATGAAACATTATCATTGTCCCCGCGGTCTCCCTCCAGAAAAAAAAAGAAAATGGCGGGCGGGAGCTGCAGGCGTGGGTCCCAGAACAACGGAAGCGACAGGTGGACTGTGTTTACTGTCCCTCCTGGATTAGCACCTGTCCCAGGGTCTGTGGCGAGGGCTTCACAGCGTCGCGGGAGGGAGGGTGATAAATGTGAGAGGCTGGCGGTTCTTCTCCACCTTCTCAGGAGGACACGTTAGTTATCAAAAACTCTGGTTGATTTTCCAGTCAATTGATCACCGAGTCTGTTATTCTCAGGGTCAAGTTAATATCCTATAATTACTGAACAATATCACGAGGGGCTTCCCTGACGAGGGTTTCTTTACCTCTCCGTGTGACTGTGCGCCGCGCGCGTCCTTGTTTAAGTCTCGGACGTGTGAGTAAGAGTTATGTTGGTGTTGATTATTATATATTCTTTTAACTAGACAGTGACTGCCGCTGGGTGCCGACGGTCGTCATCTTGAGCGATTCGTGTCAACTGATCATCAAGATGGAGACTCGATAGTTCCAAACTGCGAGATTCAGCAACGATTGATACATTTGTTTTGAATTTTGAAGGTCTTCAGACCACAGAGATAACCATATTTAACGTCGCACTAAAAAAAAAAACTAAGACAAATATCCGAATAATTACACCCGTCATCAAACACCCACACACCATCCACCCGCAACCACACAGCTTGTACTTACCGGTGACGCAGACGCTGCAGCGGCAGGAAGAGAGGAACTACAGAGCTGGATCTTGTCGAAGGTCACCAGTTGCGACGGAGGGCATCATTATGTCTTAAGGTGAGAGACTGAGGTAAGGATGTGTTGTGAGGGACTTACCTGCGAAGGACACCCCCTAGGAGGGAGGCGTTGAGGCACTCAGGCGGGGAGAGGCGGCGCTGCACCTCCGCCACCGTCACCTTGTACTTGGAGGTGGAGGAGAGGAGGGAGAGGCGGCCCGGCACCGAGCAGAACACGTCATTACCCGAGAGCATCCCGGACACACCCATGCTCTTCTCGCTCTTGAGGCCTGCAACACACCACACTCTCTCTCAGGGCCGCGCCACGCCAACCCCACGCCCTCTCCGGACACTCATCGAGGCGGGGAGGGCAGCAAGGGCAAGGGGAAGGAAGGGGAAGAGGGCACGTGAGGGAGGGAGGGAGACGATACGTTAGGTAGGGAAGGGGTTCGGCGTGGCGTGGGTTTGGGTAAAGAGGAAAAGAAAGAGGAAGGGAAGGACCACAGGGAAAATTATAGCAGGTTATGTGAGGGAGGGTTATGTGAGGGAGGGTTATGTGAGGGAGGGGGAGGGTTATGTGAGAGGGTTATGTGAGGAGGTCATGTGGGGGAGGTTATGTGAGGAGGGTTATGTGGGAGGGTTATGTGAGGGAGGGTTATGTGAGGGAGGTTATGTGAGGGAGGGTTATGTGTGGGAGGTTATGTGTGGGAGGTTATGTGAGGGAGGTCATGTGAGGAGGGTTATGTGTATGTGAGAGGGTTATGTGAGGGGGTTATGTGAGGGAGGGGTTATGTGAGGGAGGGTTATGTGTTATGTGGGAGTTATGTTCATGTGAGGGAGGGAGAAGTTATGTGAGGAGGGTTATTTGAGGGAGGGTTATGTGGGAGGTTATGAGGAGGGTCATGTGAGGGAGGGTGTATGTGAGGGGAGGGTCATGTGAGGGAGGTCATGTGAGGGAGGTCATGTGAGGGAGGTTATGTTATGTGAGGGGAGGGTTGAGGGAGGGGTCATGTGAGGGAGGTTATGTGAGGGAGGGTCATGTGAGGGAGGTCATGTGAGGGAGGGTTATGTGAGGGAGGGTTATGTGAGGGAGGGTCATGTGAGGGAGGGTTATGTGAGGGAGGGTCATGTGAGGGAGGGTCATGTGAGGGAGGTTTATGTGAGAAAACATTATACAAGAGAGGTGGTGTTGTGAGATTATAATATGTGCAGAGTGAGAGACGAGGCATCGAGGAGGGAGGAAAAAAAGGTGTTCACATCCCTCAGGTGTTCAAGTAGTGTTCACCAGCAACATCACCTCTGACTTGAACATATAACACCTCTACCCTGAACACCAGGACCCTTGAACTTCCTGAAGGTGTGTGAGGAAGTGAGGGGACACACGCGAATTCGAACACTTCACCTCATCAGTGTGTACAAGCACCATAGGATTGCCTGCGCTGGCGTTAATCTAATCAACTATCGCTGACGCCTGGCGTACTTTTTGAGCGAACAATATCTTAGGAACTTATTCTTCTTGTAAAGTTGACTCTATCCAAGACAAAATTTGGCTTATAAACCAAAAGTAAAAAAAGTCAGGTCATATCTATTTTAAGACAGCAAGTGACAATAATTTTTAGTCTTTTTTTTTTAAATGGCTTAAAGGTAACGGGATTCAAAGCCTGGTCAGTGTTAGCTGCCTGGGAGGTGGACGCCGGGGCTGACGCTACTGGAGTCATACACATCTCGCTGATGCTTGTGTCCCTATCACCTGTAGGCGGGGGTGAAGAAGGTTAGGGAGTGGTGGAGAATAAAGGGGAGGTATAGAGTAGGCCAGGGAAGGATCAAGAAGGATGGGGTAGAATGAAGAAGGTTGGGAAGGGGTGAGGAAGGCTAGCGTCCTACGAGCTCCCAGAGGGCCACATCAGTCAGCTTCCCCCATGAGGTACACTGAGAGGACTCGGTCGTCAGTAAGGCTACCCTCAGTATATATCTCAGTACCCTGGGACATATACACTGTAGTCAGACCATTACCGCCCTCACTGTCCCTCACACCACTGAGGAAACAACACTGGGTCCACTGTCTCAAGAGTTCACCCGATGAATATTTTTTGTAACTGGATATATAAGAGTTTACCTTTCACCATGTTGTACCTAAGTGAACATATCTAAAGTAAAGTTTCTCTCGCTGTAATTTTGATGTTATTTTTGGACGTTGTTTTTGTGTTTTGCCTGAAGTCAAACAGTTCTTATGTCTTCAGTTACGAGGAAGATTCATCGTGAGAACCTTTGAGAATTTAGGCGCTGATCTTCGAGAACTGAGTCGAGATTCTCTAAGACTCATTAGTAACTTTCCCCCTAAAGCGGTAGTCTTTTTGTAATTCTGATGCCAATTTGGTCATTAACGTTTGTGTTGTAGTTTAGGTTAGTTAGAAGTGTTCTCATATTCACTTTGGGTCAAAATTAAACGGATGAGTTTTGAGAATCATCGCTCAGGTCTGCCCGCATCAGGACACTGGTGGTGGATATGTCTCTCTTTCACTTAAACGTAAATTACTGTTTTATGGACCTACTTCTTACTTTTAATGCATATACTTACGTTACTTTAGCACCGAGCGTTAATTGGCACCTAACCTACCAATCAGCGACCAAACAGGGATTTTAACAATTACTTGTCAACAAAGTGTGAAAATGAGTTTAAGAGGCGGGCTGTGTGTGAGCCCCTGGGGGAGTCTTGGACCCTCAGAGCCACGACCTCTACTCGTCTGCCGTCCATCCAGCTAGGCCACCGACACAACTACTGTCATGCTACCTGTCAGCCTCATCCATGCAGGGAAGTGGGAAGGCGAGAGGACACGGAGACAGAGAGGAGGAATCTACCCATTGAGGACCAGTGATGGAAGAGCAGGAGGAGGAGGTCAGGAGACTGGCCAGAGACCTGGTGAGAGACAGTGTGGTGCTCATGCTTTACCCTTCACCGTGAGACACTTTGTACCAGTTGGGTATTACTTGGTAACATTCACGAGAGTACAGTTAATTACCGGTGTTATTTGGGGGGAGTAATTAAAGGAGGTCTATGAGACTGACTCATTTTTTTTCTTGTCCATTTTGTAGCGTCTCTGTTTCTGAGAGAGACTTATAGTGCCTCCGTGAGCCAGGTTGCTGAAGGCATGAAAGTTGCTCCTGGCGTTAATGCAGACTCCTTGCTGGTTGAAGTTGCTCGAAATTTCTCTCGTTCAAAGGAGGTGCAGAGATGCATCCAGGGCTCAGAAGCTGACGGTGAGAGAGGTTCGTTCCTGTATCTTGAGGAGGGGGACGCTGGAAGGGGGGGCATGGACATCAAATGGGAGATCATGGGCGTGGGGACATGAGTGTATATGCGTGGGGGAACGCGGCGTGGGCTTGTTTTGGGTGGTGACGGTATGCTCCCGGCAATGGACGCCGCCTCTCCTGCCTGCCTGGCGCTGTGGGTGTTGGTGCAGGAGGGAGTATGGGCGTCTTACCTACGGAGGATGCCGCCCAGGATGGAGGCGTTGAGACACTCTGGAGGGGAGAGTCGTCGCTGCACCTCCGCCACCGTCACTTTGTACTTGGAGTTGGAGGAGAGGAGGGAGAGGCGTCCTGGCACCGAGCAGAACACGTCGGAGGGCATCGCCGGGCCCAGCAGGTTCTCCTTCATCATGTGGTCGCCCATCTTGCCTGCAACACAGGCCGTCAGGCAGCGGGGAGGGCGCGGGCTGGGGTAGGGGGCTCTTGACATGGGGGTGGTATAGACAGTAAGATGTGAAGGGCAAGGGACACGCAAGGGGCAATGGGGGCGTCAGGTTCAGTGTGGGGGAGTGTGATGATGGGTGTAGTGCCAGTGGGGAACAACAGCAGCAGTAGTGATAATGGTTATGGTGGATGTACAGTGCTGGGAGCTGTGGCAGGTGTGGTGCCGATAAAAGAGAGGGTAATGTATTATTTTGTACCAGCAGAGTCGACGCTCAAATGAGTGACGAAAGTAACGTACAGTATAGTGCCAGTGGATGTGGTAGCAATTATGTATAGTGACAAGGGTCCAGTGGTTGTGGTGATGGATGTGTATTGTGGCAGTGGTTGTGGTGGTAGTTAACAGAGTGCTAGTGGCTATGGTGGTAGCAACGTTCAACGACTGTAGTTATAGCACCATCAATAACAAGACTACTAACATGACCACTAGAGAACGTTCACACACACACACACACACACACACACACACGCCGCCTACTCCCTCCCTCACGCACCCTGTAAAACTTGACCCCAATTACATCCAGGTTGAAAAGTTAACGTCTTAATTACCCTAAGAAACCGTTTAATCAAAACTCGACCAAAGAATCCGCGGCAAAAAATGTGAGGGAGCGTAGACCGGCATTCCTCCCAGTGGTCCGTCCGCCGAGCCGCACCCGTTCATGCAGATAATTTGTTTCCAAAACTAAGCACTTTAATTAAAATCCCAAAAATGTCAGCCACTCCAGTAATGCGGGGTCCAGAGGGAGGTACTGGGGAGGGTAAGAGGAGAGAAAGGAGGATGTAGGGATGGGGAAGGACGAGGTAAAGGATAGGGGAATATATGGTAGTAAGGGATTGAGAGTGAGGATAGGTGAAGGGAGGGGCTTGCTGAGGGGATGTGGGAGTCCTAATGTTGTGGTGTACGTGACAGTGTAAGGTACGTGGCAGTGTGAGGTACGTGGCAGTGTGAGGTACGTGGCAGTGTGAGGTGCGTGGCAGTGTGAGGTATGTGGCAGTGTGAGGTACGTGACAGTGTGAGGTGCGTGGCAGTGTGAGGTATGTGGCAGTGTGAGGTGCGTGGCAGTGTGAGGTACGTGGCAGTGTGAGGTACGTGGCAGTGTGAGGTACGTGGCAGTGTGAGGTACGTGGCAGTGTGAGGTGCGTGGCAGTGTGGATTATGAGTCAATATGAGAGACACACTCATGTGAGAACAAAGAACGTGTGTGGGTGATGTGGTGTGGATGGCTAGACACGGGATGGATGATGCAAGTGCCGTGTGGGTAACGTAGATGGCGTGGGAAAACCTGTGTGGGTGTTGCGTAATGTGTGTGTGTGTGTGTGTGTGTGTGTGTGTGTGTGTGTGTGTGTGTGTGTGTGAACTATGGCTGGCACTGCTTCCTGGTCTCTTCAGCACAGTACATGTAAACAACAGTAAACACGACCTGGAGTAAACAGAAGATTACCAGGGAGTGTAAATCCGTGTTGGGAGTAAGTCAACAGTGTATCCCTCGGTGTGCTTGAAGATGTGAGATGGAAGGGGTAGTGCCTCTGGTCTATACTATGGGAGGGGAAGGGTGGAAGGTGGGGCGAGCCGCTGTTATCTTGGAGAGTGAGGTGAGGGGGTGGGGGGTCGGGGGTGGGGGGTCGAGGTTCTAGCTCTCCCGGAGTTGGGTGAGGGGGCAGCGGCACTGATGTTGTTAGTCACAGAAAACGAGATGCAGTACACACGAGAGGTAAGGATCAACACCCTGCTGGCAACACTGCTACAGGGGAATCCTCGCTATAGTCACCCACCCGATGAATGAATATCAATAACATCTAGTTCCCGATACACGCAGATAGACGTCGCCGCTTCTTCAAACGATCAACAATCGTATCAAGGCCGAAGAATGCCACTCAGAGTACAAAACACGTCATAACAGGCTAACCAGAGCTCACACCAAGCCACGAGGAGACCACAAGACGCCAATAAGAGCCCATGGGATTGAAAAGATGTCAACTGCAATCCAAACGGGGCAGCACAAGACCCAATAGAGGTCTTAAACAGCAAGGTGTACCAGCGTGAAGAATAAGGACGGGAAGAGTGGCAGATGAGTCTCCTTCTTGCTTCCTCCCGCCTTCATCCACCCATTCACGTTATATCTCCTGCCTTGTGTCTCGCCACTTACCTCCCCCCCCCCCTTAGTACCTCTCTCTTTTGTCATACCAAATAGCGTAGATCTCTCGTCTCCTAACCTACAGTAGCTCTCAACTAAGGCTCGTCAGTGTATCTAATACTGTAGCCAGTACTCCGGTATCTCACTAGACCCGTTGTTCCGGAATATCTCTCGTCTCTCAGTATGACCCATTGACCGTCAACCCTACCAAGCTATTTCATCTCCTCGTCTTCTTTCTATCTCAGCTAGCTGGTCTCTCAATCTCCCTCGTCTCCCCTACCTGGGCCGGGGCAGCTGCAGGCGGCCGACACTGTCGTGGACAGACCAAGCGGCTCTGAGGGAAAATGAACAATTTCCTGGGCCGCGTTAAAGGCCGGGCGTGGGGGAACCCTGAGACAAGATAAAAATGGGCGACAACTGGGCCGTCCTCCATTCCTTTTGTCTTTCGGGAGGTTAGCTCCGTGTTTTGTGCCTGGCAACCTTTTAACATGGTAATATATGTAAATCTAACTATAACCCGCCACCCCTACTACCACCACCCTCTACAGTCTACACCCCCCCTCTACTACCTCCCTACTTCTCCCACCACTTCTACTACCACCATCCCACCCCCACTATACCACCACCCTCCACACCCTCCCTTCCTTTCCTAGCCAGCTTTCATCTCACCTCCTACCCTCATCCCCTAACCTTCATACCACTTCCTTTCCCCTATCCTCCTCTCTTCACTTACTTTCCTATCTTACCTCCCTCCCTTCCCCTACCCTATTACCTTACCTCCCTCCCTTCCCCTACCCTATTACCTTATCTTTCTCCCTTCCCCTACCCTATCCCTTATCTATCTCCCTTCCCTTACCCCACCCCTTATCTTCCTCCCTTCCCCTACCCTCATCCTCCTCCCTTCCCTACCCTCATCCCCCACCTCCCTACCCTCACTTTCCCCCTCTAAACAAAGATCACACCGGGTTAGTCAAAAATTATCGATGGCGTCCGTCAGCTGCCAGAGATCTTCGCCCTCCTGAACGCCCCAATACACACACATAGCCCACAGACTGATCGATGACTTCAGGAACGAGCGATACCAAGTGTGGTGCGTCAAGGGACCAGATGGGGTATGGAGAGGGCAATTTGAAGTTCTTTTTCCCTTTTTTTAATGCTCAATCGACTGGGCGACGGACAAAGTGGTGGCGTTTGGTAACCTGAGCCCCCCGCAGACTCTATTAACAAGGGAGATAACAGGACTCTCTGGCCACCGAAGCAACAATAATAAAGGAAGTGTCAAAAACACGAGTCTAAATAATAAGCGGCTGTTTGTAACGTGTGTGGACGCATACAAGAAGAAGGAAGTGTGTGTGTGTGTGTGTGTGTGTGTGTGTGTGTGTGTGTGTGTGTGTGTGTGTGACTGTATATATGGATGTACATAATGTATGGATATATCAATGTACACATATTAATAATGTATGTGTTCGTGCTGATATATGTATAGTTATGTAAGGTAAACAGACACATACACACATACGTATACAACAGAGGCGGAAAATAACAAAAGTGTATCATTTTCAAATAAAAACTGAGGTCAATATTTTAGTTTAATATTTTGATAAAGACTGAGAGGATCAAAGGCCGGGTGGACGGGCCGGGTTATGAGATTTTCCTCTGACAACACGACCACGTGGGGCTACACACACACACACACACACACACACACACACACACACACACACACACACACACACACACATTACCGCTCCCTATTCACCAACTAAAAAATAATAAATAGGTAAACGACGAGCACTGTTTTATTAATCAAGCTCTCTCATAACTGGAACTTTATTTTTTTTTTGCATTACTGATGAAATATGAACTTAGGTTAACGTTTTTGATTATATACGGTGACCTGCGAGTGGCAACACCGATGGGGGGGACAAGTTGCAGTAGTACTCTTCAAGCAATGATCCAATTGACTGACTTGACCACCAATCTATAACAGTATTAATTCACAACAGTTCAGTTAGTCACACATCACTATTTGTCTCTAGTTTATAGTGGAGGTGTGTGTGTGTGTGTGTGTGTGTGTGTGTGTGTGTGTGTGTGTGTGTGTGTGTGTACAGTGATCCAATAAGATACAGTGAATGTCAGATCATTATTCATTAACAGGAAAAACAGAGGAACATAATTAAAAGAGAGCAACAAGCAGTGCCAGTTATATGACATGACAGATGTATGTGTGTGTGTGTCATGTCATATGTGGGTAAATACACGTATGGATAAACGTCATGTATGGGTAAATGTCCCGTGTGGGTAATGTCATGCTGATAAAATGCCATGAGGTAGCAGATGTCACGTATGGATAGATACCAAAGGCACAGGTAAAATGCCAAGTGCACGTGGAAGCGAGGGTGACAGTTCTGTGTTCCTCAGTGCTGGTGTGAGGACGACCAAGAAACACCACAACGGCATATATTCTCTTTGAACCTGACGGACACACACACACACACACACACACACGGCGCTCATGACAAGGCTGGACCATTCTGTAGGTGGATATCTCAAGCGATGTACAAGAGTGAGTGGAATTAGTTGAACTTCATACATGGGACGGTGTGGGTGGGGTGGAGGTGTGGGGTGTGGGGGTGGGGTGGTGGTGTGGGGTGGTGGTGTGGGGTGGTGGTGTAGGGGTGGGGGGGTGGTGAGGGGGGGTGGTGGGTGTGATAGGCGTCATGCAGGGTGTGTGGTGGGGGACAAGGCAGCACAGGTACAGGGAGAGAGAATCACACAAGTACTGGTGTTACTGAAGGTAAGGGCATAAATTAGACACCAAGAGGCATTTACGGGGAATAAAAAGGAGGGCGTAGAGGATGGTGTTAAGGGCAACAGGGCATACACATTTATAACATTTATGGGTAAAGAAGGCATACGAAGGTGTGAGAGCAGAGGAAGAGAAACATGCCAAGACGCCAGACAACACTAATGGGACGGGAACATTTACATACACGGGTCTTAGTGTAAAGCAAGACTAACATGCATAATGTGTGGTGCGCTGCTGGGATGCACAGTTCAACGAGCAAACACTGATCCTGGTGCACTGAAGGGGACCTAACACCCTCCCTTACTAACTTCTGATGAACAGAGTGATGGGTACTAAGGACAATCAGAGAGAATCAATGACTGTAATTCAGAATTTACCATCAGAAGTCAGTTAAATACGAAAGAACATACCATGATTTCGTTACTGAGTGACATAAGTTTACCACAAAGAAACAATCAGAAATATTTTAACTATGTTCCTCTGTGCTAATCATTTACAGCCTTTAGGAACAAGGTCATTATACCAAACGGTTGTGGTCGGTGGGTCACTGTTTTGACTTTCCCCTTGTGGTAAACTCACACCGATGACAAGGCTTATAAACAGAGGAAACTAGTTTATGAGAACACAGGCAGGGAGTAGAGGGTCACCTGTCCCCCCCTCACCACCGTCTTGCTCCACCACCTAACCAATTATGTGGCGAGTCTTTCAGAAATACATATTGAAACAAAAAAATACTAACTAATCTCTATAACTTTAAGCCAACGATACATAGTTTTTATGCAGAAATATATATATAAAAATCCAATTAATCTGTGAATATAAAAAGTACATCACAGTAATGGATAGTTAAAAGCATATTACTGTGGAAATGAAAGTAGATATAAGAGTCAGAATATTATGACTCCCTACTGAGTATCATCAATATATATAAGACTCATTTAGCGTGAGTATGGTGAGGTGTGGAGGCTGGTGAGTGGGGTGAGGGAGGAGACAACAGCCAGGGACTCCCTCATATATTACCAATAACCCGTGACTTACCGAAGCCATCGTGTTTAAAGATATCACCGGTGAAGCTCGTGTCCGACTCTAACACGCCCTGAAACACACAAAATACACAGTGTAGTTATCAGTACTGGAGAGCTGCCACATATGGTCACACGTGTCCGGTTAATTATCTTAATATAAAACAAACTTAAACATTATCAAGACATGCATCAACACGGGAGGTGGAAGAGGGTGTACGTCATGCTAGATACCATACGTTTTGGCATTACTGCCCAGACTAAACTCTTTATCTTTCTATCTATGTAGAAACAGGACTGAAGGCCGCATAATCCTAAGTGGATAGTACAGAGGAGGAGGAGGAGGAGGAGAAGGACTGGAATTCATGCAAGCAAGCGAGGAGCAGCGGAACGACAGCAAAAAATAATGGTAAACAAGGTACTACAATGCAACACAAGTTTATCAATTAAGCTGTAGCAAGAAACAAGATTGCATCTCATTGTTCATCACACACACTGAGGAGTGTGAAGGACACATCCGTGCATGTTTTACTCACACACTTGCATGCTCTGACATCAGACATGCAGACACTCGTACAGGAGCAGCGTGGCTGACATGAGCAGTGAAAGTGTATCTGGTAATACCTCGTCGGTAGCTCTTGATGGTTGTCTAATGGCGTCACTACCCTTCAGGCTGTAGCACGCACACAGTCATTTACACCAGCACGCATATACACTCATGTACGTACAACGTCGTACTCTCTAGTATACACACGAGTACATATGTGCGCGTGCTTATGTGCTTAAGGAATTCACTTACTTTGAAAAGCATATATATATATATATATATATATATATATATATATATATATATATATATATATATATATATATATATATATATATATATATATATATATATATATATACACACACGCACAATATTCATTAACTCAGCTCCCAGGTACGCTTCAGGCTGTAAGTGATGACAAAGTTCTTCATTCTGATTATCGGACAACCTGCCCGTCTCGTGTGGCTCCCGTGTAGTCGGCAGGTTGTTCCTCCTCAGGCTTTCCCCGTCCTCCCACCATCTCTCCCTGGGTCATCCTGGTGGTGTTGTCCGTCCAGGCAGTCCTGAATACCTCCTCTTGGTAGTCCTCCCTTCATCCATCCTCTTCAGGTGTCTCAGCCATCCTTCCTGTGACACCTGTGTCTTACTGAGTACAGGTGTCGTGCCCACCAGTGTGTTGTTGCTGTACCTGGTGTCATCGCGGCTGGCTGGCTGGGTGTTCTACTCCTCCTATCCTTGATAGTTATCGACCAACTGTCAGCTCTCTCCACCAATGATAGAGTGAGTACAGTATGAACAAAACACTTCTATTTTTATCTACTTATGGTTCTGTATGTTGCCCGTGTCTCATAACTTCCTTCCTCTCAATAAATACTTCTGGAGTATTTAATCTTATTCAAATTTTAACTTTTTCTCTATGATAAGATTCAAGTCTTCCTTCACTCTGCATAAACTCGATATTTCTTTTGGTTTTACTTTTGTTTTCATTTCACTTTGTGTCGGACAAATAATTTAACATCAAACGTATTTGCCATCACTCTTCACTGTTATCCGCGATGACTACAATAGTCAATATATCCTCGACTTTCCCGAGTTTCTTTTGTGTATCTATTTATCAATCTTATATATATATATATATATATATATATATATATATATATATATATATATATATATATATATATATATATATATATATATAAGATATATATATATATATATATATATTTTTTTTCTGTAAAATTTGGCCACGAACAATAACATACCTACACATAAACTCATAACAAACATCCACACATACAAGCATAACCCAAACACACACACACAAACCTTCATTCTCCTATGAGTAACAAAGTTTCATATAATAATTCTCCTCACTGATAATGACGCTAAACAGCCCAATACCTCCTAAGACCAGAGAATAAGTCCATTTAAATACTTCCCCCTTTTTAATCCCAGCACACAGGTGTGAGAGAAAAATTGCCCCTTAGCAACAGCTCATTAACGTCAGCATTAGTAACAGGGCCTCCGGGAGATGCAGGTGTGAAGAGACGGGTCATAATGTGCCCAGTAAATGACGTGAATAGGTAATTGGGAGTCCGCCTCACATAGGTGATATAAGCTCACGCGTTGATAATACTAATAGGGCTGGAGGGAGAGTCGTGATAAGGGCTGTGTGAGAATAGGACACGTCTGGGAAAAGCTCCTCTGAAGATGGGAATGAATGCGACAACCGGACTCGAATGTTATAAATAAACAAGTTCTATTGCTGCGTTGTATACAAGAGGTCAACAATCCTTATAGAGACGTTCTTCTGAAGGAGTAGGCGTACCGGTATATGTTCTTTCATTGGTTCCCGGAATATGTCTGAATTGTCCGTATATTTGGTTGTTTTTGTCGCAAGTTGTGCATCCGTTCTCGGGGTTGATGGCATGGTGTCGAGCAAATAGTGAATACAACCAGTACATTATCTTCATATGCTGATGATATACGTGAGACTCTTCCTTCCACGTTGACTGTCCTACCTCATATATGACCTGTAATGAACCTGTAGAAGACCTGTATTGACCCTATACATGACCTATACTAAACCTGTATATGACCTGTACAGACCCTACACATGACACTGCCACCACCTGTACATCGATGACACAGGAGGTGGACAAGCGCCCACCTCCTGTGTCTCCCATGTAGTAACTAACACCCCCCCTCCCGCCCCTCATTACCCCCATCCTCCCCTTCCCCTAAACTTATTTTCCCTGTCCTCTTATGTGCTCCCCCATCTCCCTCATCCTCTGGCCTCCAACCACCCACCCCCACTACTTCCCCTCTCTCGTCCTCCCACTCTCACCTCCTCTCATGGTTCCTTCACTCTTGGTTGACCTCCTGTCCCTTCCTCATGCTCTCATCTCCCTCACCCCCTAATCTCCTCCTTCACTCATCCCCATGATATCCTCCCTCCCCACAGCGGAGACCCAAGACGGTATAACACACACACAACTAAACGGGATTTAGGGGGTCTCCTTCCCCGCTTCGCCAGATTCCTGTAGATTTCATATTTTGCCAGCAATGCCAATAAATCAATGCCTGAGGGGCTGCAATACCTGAACCCAGCCGGAGGCTCGGGGTTCAAATTGACTCCTGTGTCCCCTGGCAACAAGGGCTATAATCCCCTTGGGCGAGACCGAGGGGTTGAGCCCCGGGGGGAGTGCGGATCGCGAAATGGCTGGAGGGCCCTCGCAGGGGTAATAAAGCGAAGGGGGGAGACGAGAAGGAGAAGATAAACACATGAGGTAGGCAACATGTGAGGAGCAGTGGCCCTGGCCCGCACATATTGCCTCTCCCAGAGCCTCACTACCTCTCCCTCTCACCGCACGTTTTATTGGCCCCTCGCCTCAACACGTAGAGGGATAGAAGTATAGCGAGGAGGGTGAGCTATACCTCCAGCCAGGTCCCCCTCGAGCACCCGGCCCCTCACAGAGCAGTAAGGTTATATACATACTCAGTTCATATATAAAGTTGTTAAGAATCAGTAAAATAAAACCTCAAGAGGATAAAGGTCTTAGTTGTATCCCCTAAGTCGAAAATTGTAACCTGAAGAAGTGACTAAGTTATGACAGCGTCGTCGTGCGTTTAAATGGCTGACACACACGTAAAGAGAGTCACAGGAGACGAAGGGGAAGAGTGGTTAGGCCAGGCGTCTATAGTGAGTCAGGTGAAGGAGAGTTGAATCTATATATGTGTGGGATTCAAGAGGACAAGAAAGATATATGTGACGTGACTATTTTTTCTCTCCACACGATTACTTCTGACGTATAGTACAAGGGAGGAGGAGGAGGAGGAGGAAGAACGGCAACAGGAGAAAGAGGAGAGGGAGAAGAAGAGGAATAGGAGAGAAGAGGAGGAGCAGGAGTGACCCCATCCAGCTTTCGATACAGACCTAAACGAAGTTACAGCCGGCAGAAATATGTGAAAGCTGAGGCCAATGGGTTACAGGTATACCTTAGTCTCTCATCACGGGGCCCATCACACCTGGTGAAAAGTGTCGGAGTGGTACAGAGAGGGCACAGGAGGGTGAGTGGTGAGGGTGAGTGGTGAGGAGGGTGAGTGGTGAGGAGGGTGACTGGTGAGGGTGAGTGGTGAAGAGGGTGAGTGGTGAGGGTGACTGGTGAAGAGGTGGTGGTGAAGAGGGTGACTGGTGAGGTGGTGAGGAGGGTGACTGGTGAGGGGTGGTGGTGAGGGTGAGTGGGTGGTGAGTGGTGAGGGGTGTGGTGAGGTGGGTGAAGAGGGGTGACTGGTGAGGGTGAGTGGTGAGAGGGTGAGGTGGTGAAGGGTGACTGGTGAGGTGGAGTGGTGAGAGAGGGTGAGTGGTGAAGAGGGTGACTGGTGAAGAGGGAGTGGTGAAGAGTGGTGAAGAGGACGAGTGGTGAAGAGGGTGAGTGGGTGAGGGTGAGTGGTGAAGAGAGGGTGACTGGTGAGGGTGAGTGGTGAGGGTGAGTGGTGAAGAGGGTGACTGGTGAGGGTGAGTGGTGAGGGTGAGTGGTGAAGAGGGTGACTGGTGAGGGTGAGTGGTGAGGGTGAGGAGGAGTAGTGGAGAGAGAGAGACCTAAAAAGAGCGATATTTTTTATACATTTTAGCTCAAGATGTCAACTGTGTTTTCTGAATCGACTAATTTATTATTATTATTATTATTATTATTATTATTATTTTGCACTATAATTCAAAAGTAAATAAATAAATAAATAAATAAATAAATAAATAAATAAATAAATATATATATATATATATATATATATATATATATATATATATATATATATATATATATATATATATATATATATATATATAATCAGGACAGGAGACTTCAGTGGTGTATAATTTAATGGGTGGTAAGGCAGGATTTTAATCAGCGGTACGGGAGGCTCATTGCTGCTGTAATGTCATGAATAATTAATATCAGCAATCATTATTTATTAAAGGTCGCCAAAATTATTAATTAATTGAAGTTCGCCAAATTTCATAATTACATTAAAAATAAGGTATAGTATTTGTGACTAATTACATGGGCGTGTTTTTTTATCTTTGTTTTGTTTATTAATTAATTCAGTTAATTCATAATTATTAATTGGAATTCGCCAATTTTTTTAATTAGATAAATAACAAGTAATTGGCTACGGTCGCTTTTATTATCAATTTAAATCTTTACCTGTTAATATATTAGCGAATTTTAGTGGAAACGTTCGCCAAATTTAATAACTCATATGATATAAGTTCGCCAAATTAAATAACTCACAACACTTCGCCAAATTTAATAACTCACTAAAAATCTCAACTTAAACTATTTGTTACACTTTCATCATTTTTATCATTTTCAATTTTTTTTTACCATTATCTGATTCATTTGTTTATTTGTTTTACTTGTTTATTTATTTCAGTCAACCAGTAAAAATAATCACTGGTAAACAATAAGAATCATTTGTTTTATATTAAACTGAAGTAAAATATTCTCTAGAAACTTCCGAATTAAGTTTTTACGTTTTATTCGTATCAGTAAATTTCTACAATATTTCAAAGTTTATTTTTTCCGAAATTCATGTCTACGTTATTTTCTTTGTAAATTATGTAAATGTAAATGAATAATATAAGTAAGAATGTAAATAAGAATGAATAAGGTCATTGGTGGTTAGGATAAAATGTTGTTAAAAAAAAAGTGAAATCATCCCAAAATCGAACTAGATCAAATATGTCAACAAACTCAAAACAAATATTCAGTTGTTATATTTGTTGTTGTTGTTGTTGTTGTTATTGTTGTTGTTGTTGTTGTTTTTTACGGTGTTGCCCTAGAGTCACGATCGAGCATCCAGAATACGGTCAAGTTGTGTGGAAGTTTTCTCATTATTTCTGGTAAGACTCGTATATATATGGCCAGGCTGTTGTGGGGTAGGGCAGGGAGGGAGGGGTTGTAGGGGGAGGAGGGAGGGAGTTGTGGGGAGGAGTTGTGGGGAGGGAGGGAGTTGTGAGGGAGGAGGGAGTTGTAGGGAGGGAGGGAGTGGGAGGGAGGAGGGGAGGGAGGTTGGGGAGGGAGGAGGAGGGAGCAGGGGAGGGGGAGGGAGGAGTTGTAGGGGAGGGAGGGAGCAGCTGTAGGGTCAGTGGGAGAGAGAGAGAGAGAGAGAGTCTGGAAGAACGGAAGGACGTGAAGAAGATTTAAAGGAGTAAACAGAGGAAAGAGGAGGAGGAGTGTGGGTGGACGGGAGGAGGAAGAAGAAGGGTACGGGAAGGAAAGGGGGGCTACAGGAAGGGGGAAAGGGGACGGAAGGAAGGGAACACATCCCAGCTACCTCCACCTCAACACTACCACCGCCACACAGAGACTGGGATCAAGTCCATCTTCACGTCTAGCGGTGTTGTGGCTTCACGTTCCACCAGTTTAGGACAAGAACATTAAATTTTCAGCAGCCAGGAAGAACTCTTTGAAGAACAGATTCGAATCCTTCTTTGTTCAGCAGTAGGAAGTACTCGATTTCCAGATTTAAATGATATCCAGATTTCAAATTTCCTGTCAAGAACATAAACATACGCTAATGATGAGAACTATTTGGGTAGTTGGGTGGTTGAGGCGTTTTGGGGGTGCATCTTCTGAGGACTTCCGCCCTTAGTGACCGCTGGTTCCGGGTCACTACACTGCCTCTCCACACCAGTTTGTTTGGGTTTGCCGACACGTGATTATTCGTATTGATAACCGGAGCTAATATGCCCCTCGTACCTGTGTTCTATCCTAATTGTCTCATTAAGTTTCTTCTGGAGCTGTGAGGTGTAGGAAGGTGAGTGGGGGGTAGGGTAGAGAGGGGGAATTAGAAAAGGGAAGAAGAGGTTTGGTGAGAGGAAGGAAAGAAAAGTAATGGGAAGGAAAGTATGCGGAAGGGGGGGCGAAGAAGAATTACCTGTCCTACATGACGCGTTCTTATAAGAAGAAGCTCACGACAACCTACTCAAGGGGCACTGGACAACTCACACCCACGTCCTGTAGTAATGTAATCATGCCTGACTTCCTTAACGCACCAGACAGGGCGGCGGCCACCCGTCAACACCATTCAGCTGGTTCACGCGAAAAGCAGTCACCTTTCCCAGCATTCCCTGGTGACTTTCACACCGCTCACGCCAGCAGGAGGGCGCCTACAGCACAAGACAGCCTGTTGGCCCCTAGGCTACCACCTCGCACCCACACATTTCACTCGTTATGTAAGACGAACAGACTAGATAATGATAACTGAGAATCCTGCTCTGTATATTACCGGTGTTGTCTGTCACGAACCAGGAAATGTGATGATTCCGAATGATCTGATCCTGGTACAGTCTTTAGACGTTTAAAGAGCCTTAGAACATGAGGGATAGTAACAGGTTGTGTTTTACAAAATAACAGAATTACTTAATTACTTAATAAGCTACATAATAATATTCACCAATAACCGTGGCGAACAAGACACATCAATGGGAACTCACCAAGTACTGGTCGAACAATAAATACATATTATCTACAAATAATTAATACAGTAACACAAGTAGACATGCCCCTACAACAAGTAAAGAACCCGCCACCGTCCCTACACAGGAAACAAGGTCTCTACGACTACAGGAGGCGCCTCTACTCCACTGCCATGCTGTACTAGCCACAGCCCCGGCCAGCTACTGTTGGTGGTACCTGCTGGGGGCGGCACCGCCAATACCCTACACCCGCCTGCATTGCCGGAGTTAATGCAGCTGTCTACGTGCACATGCTTGTTGTCTGCAGCTTAGCATACACCAGGTAGAGGTGGCGGAGGACCGATGGTGAGAGGCCTGCAGATGGCTTGCTCTAGATGGATTACATTAAGTTTATTCAGATGCGTTGGCGGCAAGACTTGGTGTAAAGACGCGTATTGACTGTCTTTTGTTTTCCTTAATTTTCAGCCGCCAACACATCCGTAAGTTATAACAAGAGTCAAGTTAAAACAATAACAATATATCCAGAGCATGTTACCTACAGGCCTTGGTCTGCCTCGGTCCAGCCAACTCTACCTTCTACTGCTGGTACTGTACTGTACTGTGTTGCCCACTCGTCTACTCACTTCCAGAAAGAGGCCACGCTCGGCGAACTGTTGACTAGCAATCGCTCGTTTTGCCTGCACCTGTCGATGGGTACATAGCAGAGTTAAGGTGTCGCTGAGGCTACACGGTGCATCCCTCTCTGGTGCACCACTACTTTCTGGTGCACCACTACTCTCTTGTGCACCACTACTCTCTTGTGCACCACTACTTTCTTGTGCACAGCTACTCTGTAGTGCACCACTACTCTTTGTGCATCACACTGTGGTGTACCACACTCTCTAGTGCACCTCTTTTTATTGCAGCACTGCAGTGCACCACCACTGTAGTGCACCACCACTGTAGTGCAACACCACTGTTGTGCACCTATTACCAAGTGATGTTCTCACCTGTCTTATAAAAGTTCAGCACTGATCATTTCCCCAACGAGCCCAAACTCGTTCCATTTTATGGTGATGAGAGAGAGTAGAGCAGTTAGTGGCACTATGACCCCTCATGGACCACACTTGTCAGCCATTAACTGCACTGCTTCCCAGTTACAACACCTAAACATGACATTAACTGTATTATATATTATATGTTTTGGTTACATACTGTATATATATATCATTGTTCATTTTTTAGTATGCAGATTCCTACTGTCATTAGTAAGTATTAGTTATTATTCTTAGTATTTGTTACTGATATGACTGAGTGATGCACTGTCAAGCATGCACAGCTGGGATGAGTGAGATAAAACAAACATCATTAGCCTGGCTGGGTGAAGCAAAAGGCTGAACTCAGTAGTGTTGAGTGATGTAACAAAAGCTGTTGCCTGGGTATTAGTGGTGAGGGCGAGCACTGGGTAATATTATTGACAACACAAAAAATAACACACATGCATAAAGATAATGATAATTATTTTAGATTAACTGAATAATGAATATGGCTGTCTTATACTAAGCTGGAAAAAATATATTTATTAATTTATATACACTTATAAATATACATTGAAGAAATTAAGTGAATACCTTTATGTTTATGACAAATAGACGGACATTAAATGACCATTAATTAACCCTCCAAACAGTACAAGCTCCCCCTCTCCCCCTCCCCTGCCTCTCCCCCCTTCCCTGCCTCTCCCCAGCTGCGTGTGGGAATAAGGTTAGTGGGGGATATGAGCGACGACTGACACACACACACACACACACACACACACACACACACATGGTTATGCACATCAACCGCTCCTCCGACATTGTCCCACCTCCTTCCATTACTTTAGGTCCGAACACACTCCAGGTTGTAGATTCCACTAAGCTCCTCGGCGTCACCATAGACAACAAACTAAACTGGAAACCACACGTCAGTGAAGTTGTCAAATCCTCCAGTTTCCGTCTCCACCTCCTTCGCCGACTCAAGTCCCTCGGAGTTCCTGCACCTTACACAACATTCATACTTCCCAAGCTCACCTATGCCTCCCCTACCTGGTCTTCCTCCCTAAATGCCACACAACGTAAACACCTAGAAAAAGTGCAAAAGAGGGCATGCAAGATTATTCTCTCCCCTTCCTACTCCACATATCAAGAAGCGCTCAACACACTGACCCTTTCGACTCTCACTGACCATCACCACGACCTCATCTGCAAATTTGGTAAGAAGCTTCTACACCATCCTCGACACCGGCTCCTACTACCACCTGAGATCCCTAGCCCGAGAATTGCTGTTCGACACCACAACCGCATCCAGCCCATACGAGCACGAACTGATCGCTATAAGAACAGCCCAGTCCCAACCATTGTAAAAATTATCAATAACTTGTAATACACCAGTGTATTCACTCCCAGTAAATCCTACTTCTTGCACTGTCACTATGTTGAAATGCCCTGTAGTTTGAGCTTTTCCCCATCTAGTTATTATATATCTTATTTATATCACTTATGTTATTTGTATATTATTTGTAATTCGTAACCCATTCCCCAAATATGTAACTGTATATTTTCAGCCTTCTGGCTGCCAAGCTCTTTCAATAAACCGTTAATTATTATTATTATTATTATTACATTATTACACACACGCACACACACACACACACACACACACACACACACACACACACACACCTGCAATGAAAAAAATAAAATGTTTTCCTGTAGTGTCCATCATCATACAGAGAAGGAGATCCATAAACAGGATCCCATCACTGTAGCCAGAGTAATATAAACACCCCACCCCCTTCCATAACTCCATAATCCTCTTTTTCCCCGTTCTTCCTTAACTTTAACTTACCCGTCGCTTATTCGTTCCTCTTCCTCTCAATCCCTCTCAGTTGTTCTAATTCTCTCTCTCTCTCTCTCTCTCTCTCTCTCTCTCTCTCCAATCAACTAAGCTTTTGTCTATATTCCCCATTTTTGCCAGTCTTTCTCACTCTTAATCTTTCCTTTTTACTTAATCCCTTACTCCTTAAATTCCCCATGCATTATAAATCCTCCTCCCCCCCTATCGTCCTCCTCCCCACCCTTATCGTCCTCCTCCCCACCCCTATCGTCCTCCCCTCCCCACCCTTCTATCGTCCTCCTCCCCACCCGTATCGTCCTCCTCCCCACCCCTATCGTCCTTCTCCCCACTTCTATCGCCCTTCTACCCACTTCCTCCTCCTCCTCCTCCTCAATTCCAAGAAACCCAAACCTCTGAATTTTCCGTCTTCACTTCTTCCCTGTTTACTGTACTGTACCTCCCAAGTCTTCTTTCCATTTTAGTCTCCTCCTCCCTACTAGTTGCGGGGGAATAGAGAACGAGGAAGTAGTGGCCGTCGGGTTAGGAAAGTAGCCCACAGGAAGTAGCTTGGTCGCCGCTACTGGCCGACACTCGAGCGTAAAATAACAAGTGTGGACAAATATATAACATTTTTCCCCCCGATGACAACGATAGATGGTAGTCACGTGAGGCGGTGTTTGGCGGGTGTCGTGACGCAAGATACACCAGTTGCTGCGTCACAGTTCCTGAGTCGTCACCTCCAATATTGCGTCTCACACGGGGTTATCTAAATTGTGTCACGTGTTTCAGGGATGTGTGATAGACAGGTGGGTTCAGGTGTGTAGGTGACAGCAGGTGTATTGAGCAAGTGGGTTCAGGTGTGTAGGTGATGGCAGGTGTATTGAGCAGGTGGGTTCAGGTGTGTAGGTGATGGCAGGTGTAATGAGCAGGTGGGTTCAGGTGTGTAAGTGATGGCAGGTGTATTGAGCAGGTGGGTTCAGGTGTGTAGGTAAAACACCAGGTAGGACAGGTGAGAGCAGGTGTGAAAGTGTACTGTACAGTGTATGTGTAGGGTCGTGCACACACAGTGTTGTGCTGAAGTGGAGACATTACTTTCGAGGGTACGTGCACGTGTATGGGCGTGTACGTGCGAGGAAGTGCACGTGCGGGACGTGTACACGCGTGGCGACGTGCACACCTGGTACCACCACGTCCGGTCACGCACAACACACTCCGGACAACACGGGCATATCCGCCACACACAGTTACGCATAGAAGTACAGGTAATTAATCTGGTAACCTGGATATAGTGAGTGTGTGTGTGTGTGTGTGTGTGTGTGTGTGTGTGTGTGTGTGTGTGTGTGTGTGGAGAAAGACGGCGATTTGAGGATGAACATGACATGACTGCAAGACAATGCTAACGAGGTAATGATAATGACGTGATAAAATATAATGACGATGACGATCACTTAACAGACGACAATATTATACAATGACACCTGATAATGATGACGTGATAAATTTAAAAAATAATAATAATAAAAATAATATTAATAAACGTCCATCAATCACACTGACCAAACCATCCATCAATCACCAAGGGAATTATTACTCTATCAATAAAATAAACATTGTCACAGCTTAACGTTACTCTCATCTTTATTATTATACAAAAATATTAAAAAAACATTACAGTTATTTGTCACATTTAAAATAATTCAACAAAACTATATTTTTTTAACCTTAGAATGACACGCTCTCTCATTCCCTCTCTTCCTCTCTTCTTTACGATATTCCTCATTTATCCCTTTTCCCTGTCTCTCTCATATCTTTTTCCTCCCTCCTTCTCCCCGTCCCTCCCTCCTTCTCTTTTAACCTTCTTTCTTTCCTTCCTCCCACAAATCATCGCAGGTCGACTCTAGGTCCCTCTAGCCCGGGAAGGTGAGTCCGGTGCCACTCGGTGAGACGTAGAAACACAAGGTAATGGGTCAGTTATTTACTCTACCATTCCCGAGCTAGAGGGGCACACAACACCGCCCAGGTAAGTAACGTGTGGAGGGGTGATGAGGGGAGGAAGGGGGTGGGGGGGGGTTATGAAAGAAGCATAAGGGGTTGCACACGGCAGAGATTCTCACCCCTCCCTACACACAACCCGGGGAAAAGCAGAACAGGAAACACGGAGGAACCAACACAAACACTCTCTCTCTCTCTCTCTCTCTCTCTCTCTCTCTCTCTCTCTCTCTCTCTCTAGGTCCACCTTGCCCCGTCACTTTGTCCGTAATTTGAAATGTCGGTATATATCGGGTTAGTCTTTGTCTGTTTCCGTTATCAGTGTGTCCGCACAATCATTATTTTTCTCTGTCTCCATTTATGTCTGTTTTTGTCGTTTCCACCACTTCCTTGTTTCTTTTCAATCCTTCCCAGGTCTGTTCACCCCGGCTAGAGTCCTCATACACTTCCATACGTTTGGGTTTTAAGGGAAAGACCGAAGAACAGACTCAGAGGAGAAGAGGAGGAGATAATCAGAGAAAAAGAATAAATATTATAAACGGGAGAATGGGAAAAGACGCCGCGAGTTTTTCCTTTAGAGGATAAAAAAAAAATATTGATTTGCATTTGTATCGTTACCTAAGAGCAGAGAGAGGAGTGACAACAATTTAAAAAGCGAAATCAAATAGCCAGGATTATCGCACCTCACGCACCTCATTCCCCGAGGACCAGCGTGGAGATGCGGCAAGATGCTGCACTAAATACAACAGAACGATAAAAAAAAAGGTAAAATAGAAAACTGTCCATTCACAAATCAGCCCCAACAATGGCATCAACGTGTGCGAAGATTCCCTCAAGTTCTCCTCAATGAGTGGAGCTCCTCAGTCAAGTCATCCAGCCAGTCTGTCCAGCGTCCTCAACACAAACACAACCACCATCTCCGCCTCCTCCTCAAAGACCCATCAACCTAATCCCTCCTGGTGCCTGGCGCTGCGTCTTTGTTTGGCCGCCGCACACTGTTTACCAGACTCACACCGGGTTGTGTTGACGGTACCGGTACTGCCACGACAGCGACCCCACGACGGTGACAGCCATTACTAAATGATGATGACGACTCAATGCCGATGATGACGACTTCACTTCGAGGACCAATAACGACAACGACGCCATAACGACGATTTTCACGCCGCCGACATGACCACAACGACGACCATAAAATTAAATGGAATTAAGAGGACAGCGCAGTGACACACGATAAAAAAAAATACAGAGAGGGACAACACCGCAGCGTGCAGGGAGAGACACATGTGAGATGGTCCCTGTTAGTGAATTCCGAGACCTGAAGGTGATGTTGTGGTTGAGTGTGGAGGAGGGGGGGGGGGAGCCACCGGCGACGTACACACACACACACACAATTTCCTGGATACAAACCATAAGAAACATCATCATATATCCACTCAAGACGTTCTCCTCTGCAGCGAAATAACACTTTGTTTTAGATAACCAGTGAAAGAGATTATCGATTAAGCTAGACTGCTATGGGAGTGTTTCGTACATCAACTAATAGCGTTTTTTACTATGCGAATCACCCAAAATTACAAACACCTACACTCTATGTCTGTATTGTGTGTGTGTGTGTGTGTGTGTGTGTGTGGGTGGGTGGGTGTGTGTGTGTGTTTGTGTGTGTGTGTGTACAAGTCGCTACAAATATTCGCCTAACTCTCCTTACAATAGACTACAGGTTACTACAGTACATCATAGTTCTACATATAACACGTCACCCATTGCATTAAATCACGATCAACTGTCCCAAACATCTCTACGTCTTCCTGTGGCCAAAATACCACAACAGCGGACGACGAAAACGAAAGAAAATCCCGTGGAAAGTTGAGGGAAATCATCCTCTGACAATGGACGTCTCCAAACCTGTTGACACTTCTCACACATCTACTGTTGACCCGCGAGCAATTAGGCGCATGCAGAATTAATGCGACCAATGAAATGTGCAATTGACGGGCGGGAGGGATGGCGCCTCTCACCTCAGCTGGCACAGGTGAGAGAGAGAGAGAGAGAGAGAGAGAGAGAGAGAGAGAGAGAGAGAGAGAGAGAGAGAGATAAACGTTAAAGCCATGTTTGCAAGCAAGCTTTGATAACCTCTCATTGAGTTACGAAAAACCGTAAAATTATATATATATATTTTTTTTTCCGCTGTGATACATTTAATTACGTTTCGATGCGGTACAACACTTATGAACGAACGAGACTTTACATAATAATCTATAACTTAAAACATATAATTTAGGTAATATGTTTGTCATCCATGTACAGCTGGGGGTGTACGGCCCGGCAGGAACACACTTCACGACGGTGGGCAGAGATCGAGGTGAACTACAGTATTAACCACAGCTTGTTCTTGCTTCGCCACGCCTCGCCGCTATGTACAGAGAACCTGTTATTGCTCCGCCATTTATGCAAATCGTAATAGGAATACTGGGATGAGTATGACACTAATTTGCATCTACGTTATTCTGAAAGGAGCATATCCGTGGGCGGTGGTCGCTTAGTTATGGGCGGGGCAGGTGATGTGGGTGGGTGGGTGGTGGTGGTACAGGTGAGTGGTGGAATAGGGTCAGGCAGGTGGGTGATGGTGCAGACAGGTGATGGACGAGATAAAGGTTGTCCAGGTGTGCCATGGAAGAGTAATTAAATACAGGTGAAAAATGCAATCAGTGTATGAGTTTGATTGGGGGTGGGGGTGACGTGTGTGCCTTGTAAAGAACTTAACGATAAAACAGACAAACAGACGGATAGAATGAGAAACAGACAGACAACGAGACAGACAGGGAGAGGGGTTGAGGGGGAGGGGGGTACTATGAGGGCCCTTAAGACTGGCCAAGGAGGGGAGAGGAGAGGGTAGGACTGATGGGTCATCCACCTGCACAGTTATTTCAACACACTGATGGAGAGCCTGTCATAAACCTCCTCCCTCCTCCTACCCCTCCTCCTTCTCTTCCCGCGCCCACGCCTTCTGTTTGTTCCTGCTGAAAATACGCCCACATCTCCCCTCTCACGCTTTAGTATGTTTCTTCTACATACATACATACATACATACATACATACATACATACATACAATGACGTAAGATCGAGTTTGGAGACACATGGAGTAATAAAGCCGTAAACCACACACTTACGTCTTAGTTTACTCCAAAAAGACTTAAAAAATATAACATAGTAGAGTTGAGGTGAAAAATTTAATCCTTGGTTCACCTTCACGAGATAAATTTACAAAAAAAAGAAGAAATATTGAAATATAAAGTAATTGAAAAGTAATTGAAGTCGAGAAATTCTGAAAACACTTATTATTTTTATTATGATTATTGTTGTTGTTGTTTTTGTTGTTATTGTTGTTGTTATTGTCGTTGTTATCTTTATTCTGTGTTTATTTACAAGCACGAAGACATCTTTCACGGTGTCTCGGGTATCAAGGTCCAGGAATAGTGAGGGAGGGGGAGGAGGGACGCTTGCATGTGTGTGCTTGCGGGCGGGCGGGCGGGCGGGCGGGCGGGCGGGCGGGCGCATCGTGGTGGGCGTGGGAGACAAATTAATAGACGTGCGGTATGTACCAATTACTAGCGGTTCGGGGTAAGTTGCAGTCCGGGTGTAAGCTGCTTGTACCAGTCCAGAGTCGAGATTCACAAAGATCAGGTTCGATAATTCTGTCCCTTAAGTAGTACTAAGTGAAGCTATCTAGTTAAAGCAGAGTCTCGGTGTAACTCTGCTTCTAATTTATCAGGATTTCAGTATTGGTGTTGTAGCTTATGAGAGACACTGAGTTGAATTTATTTTTCTTTACTTACGGGGGAAAAAACATCAATGTTGGTGTCTTGCAGAATATCGAGTCTTGTACATATGGCATCTTTCCTTCATCAAACATTAAATTATTATACAAATCTTTTTTGTAATTTACTCCCACGTTCATATTAAAAAATAAAATCCCGATACTTTTTTCAAAATCGTGATGACTCGATTAATTTTAAGTAATGATGTTAAGAGATAAATAAATGTCCCATGAACGTGATTTAAAAATAATAACAAATAATATTCCCCCACACATGAAGTTTCCTCCCAGTCATCATTATTCTAATCAGTCACATAGAGATTACAATCACCAAACCGTCAAATCCCGCTTATTTCACTTTAAAGTTAACCATCATAAGGCTAACCTACCCTAACCTAACCACCCTGATACTAACCTAACCTAACCTAACCTAACCTCACCTAACCTCACCTAACCTAACCTAACCTCACCTAACCTTACCACATCAGTTACGTTGGGTTGTTTAATCATCAGGTGAAATTAAGCTGGGGTGTCTGATCCCAGGAGTCAGACTGTCTCCCCTGGCCTCCTCCTGCACAAGGTTCCCGCCACCGCCGCCGCTCGAGATCCTTAATAACAACGACACCAAAAGTTTCCACATGCTGAGGTTTTGACCCTTCCCTAGAAACTCATTCAGCCGCGAAGAATGTGTACCCAATTTCCCGCCGCTTCAGTGAGCTGCTTCACAATGTGTCTGTGTAAAATCCGTCGACCAAACATTCAACATATGGTCCCGTGAGCTGCCTTTCAGTCCCTCACCCCTCCCTCCCTCCCTCCCTCCCTCCTAACTCTCCCCTTACTCTCTCACTCTCTCTCTTTCTCTCTTCTTCCCTACTCTCTGTTTATCTTTTTCTTCCCGCCCTAACCCCCCTCCCCTTTCTCCCCTTTTAAAACCAGACCATCTTTTCACTCGCCCGGCTTCTGTGTATCTAAGGGACACGTGTAAAAATGTTGATTGACTGCTTAGGCTGTCAGCGGTTTGTCGTTTGTGGGGGCACACTGTTAGTAAATGGGGAGGGTAAGGCGGGGGGAGGGTCAGGGTAAGAAGGGGAGAAGAAGGAGGAAGAGGGTGTGGGATGGTAAGTACGAGCAAGAGGACGGAGGAGCGAGGAGGAGGATGTGAGTTTGTTTATCATGGAAGGATCCTCGACGTGTAGTATAAAATGGTTGAGTAACATCAGCAGCGAACATCATCGAGTAAATTATTGACGAGATTAATTACACTTCAGGACGGCGGCAATTACACAACCGATAAAAAATCAAGACTAGTTAGTGCCTTGTGTCCCGCAGAGGTCCCCGGGGCAGACAGCGCCAGCAGGACGCCCCGCGGGGCAGCCTAGGGCAGGGGCAGAGGAGGGGTCACCAACAATGGCCCCTTTCACGCCCTGACAACCTGTGGGAACCCTGACCAGGGTAGCCACGGCGACCCCCCAGTCCAGGCCTCCGAAGGGGATGACTGGTGATGGTGCAGCACCGTCGTCGTGTGGCCGCCCCCCCGCCCCTACCTCCTACCTACCCCACATTTGTATTCCCCCAACACCGTCCCAACAGGTGATACCGCGTTGCGCTTGACAGTGAAAAAAAGGAAGAGAAAAAAGAATCCAAATTAATATCATCCACGCTGAGTCCAGTAGCAAAGGGCGGGGTTCCCAGCCTGCCCCCCGTGACGTCATGACGCCGAGGACCAATGAGCGGAGAGCGAGGTGTGAGGGCTCAGTAGGGGCGCCGCGGACCCCTACAGCGTCACACAGTAGCTTTTGTTGCGGGCTCCGGGAGGCTGACGCCCGATGAACGACTCACATTATACAAACTGGCTATTTCGATGACTCCGACGGGTTAACAGCCGTTCAGGAGGGCGGAGTGAGGAGACAGACGGAGTGAAGTGAGGGAGGGGCGCTGTGAGAGGAGGGGGAGGGGCGCTGAGAGGAGGGGAGGCTGTGAGGAGGGGGGCGCTGTGAGAGGAGGGGGCGCTGCGGACTGTGGTGAAGTTGGGGAGACGGAATGGGCTGTGAAAGAGGGGTGAGGGAGTGGAGGGGAGGGGTGAGGGAGTGGAAGGGAGGGGTGAGGGAGTTGAGCTCTGAACTTGAACTTGCCTTACCATCCATGGGTGATTGGTGGTGGTAAGAGCTGATGATGAGCGACGCTGATAGGTAGTGGTGGTAGTGATGATGGCAAGTGGTGGTGATAGTGATAGTGGTGGTGATAGTGATAGTGGTGGTAGTGGTGATAGATTGTGATGGTGTTAACGGCCGGCAAGTAAGTTACCTCATCCGGAGACAATTGAAGTTCCAGAGGGGAAGAAATGGGTGAACGGAAATGGCGGAGATTGAACGAAATTACCGTCCACTACACGTTCACCAGCGCCCTCTGACAACACATACAGGGACCACTCGACAACCTCAGCTTGAGAGAGAGAGAGAGAGAGAGAGAGAGAGAGAGAGAGAGAGATGCTGAAGATAAAAACTAAGAGGAAATATGAAAGAAAAAAAGGGAAAACAGAAGAGAAAATAAATAATAAATTAAACCACAAAATATTAAACTTAAAACACAAAAAAACGCAGCTTAATAAACAACAACAACAAAAAAACAAAAACATCCTAATTCAGGCCCCTTCCCTCTAGTCCTCCTGACTTGGACAAATTATATCCACGCTTCGCTCCGCCAGAGTGCGCTCAAGTGAGTGGGTAATCGGGCGAGCACTGGGGCGGGGCAGGGGGCGCCCACCCAGGGGGATTATCACACCTCCACCACACCACTACCTGTTATTCCTACACTCTCCCTACACCACTACCCCTCCCACACTATCACCTACCTCCCCCACACCGCCCTCAAGACAGCCACACCTAATGTTTCTCGTTAATATAGATTGTAGCATAATATACCTTCGAATTTACTGTCAATTTGCACTAAGAAGCCAAAAAAAGCCCCCTCCCCCTCCCACACACACAGATAAAACACAAGTCCTTACACGGGAAACGAAAAATAAAACTGTAAAAGAACAAGGTCATGCAGTAAAGTACTCCAGGACAGTCAACCATCACAGAGGCATTTCCCACACTTCATGATGGCGTGATGCAGCTCTTACTACCAGCGAGGTCGACTTGTGCAATGTATGATGATGATGATGATCATGATGATGATGATGATGATGATGATAATGATTCAGACGTAAAAAAATTAAATTGAACTAAAAAACAAGAGAGGTATGAGAGAAAACCCGGGACGTTCCGACATAGCGAGACGTTTATTACCACATCTCGGCATGACGGAGACCTCACCTCATGATGGCCACCTCTCGCTCCATGATTCAATTTCCCATTATGGTTCCTCCTCAAGGTGGTCGTCCAAGGCAGCGTCCGACTGTGGTCTTAGGGGAGGAGGTCCTAATGTAGTCCCTTCCGAGGCGAGGTTTGATACAGCTTCTTTTTAACATGAGTATAAAAAGTTTATTTCCTGTGATTTTTGTATTTCCTTAACTGATTATTTCTTTTTTTAAGAAATTAATTTACTTTCGAGGAGTCAAGATCTCTTTCTACAGGTACCAAGTAACGATATACCAGGTAATGAAGCACCAAGTAACGATATACCGGGTAACGAAGCACCAAGTAACGATATACCAGGTAATGAAGCACCAAGTGACGATATACCAGGTAATGAAGCACCAAGTAACGATATACCGAGTAACGAAGCACCAAGTAACGATATACCGGGTAACGAAGCACCAAGTAACGATATACCAGGTAATGAAGCACCAAGTGACGATATACCAGGTAATGAAGCACCAAGTAACGATATACCGAGTAACGAAGCACTAAGTAACGATATACCAGGTAACGAAGCACCAAGTAACGATATACCAGGTAGTGAAGCACCAAGTAACGATATACCAGGTAAATAATCAAGTAACGATATACCAGGTAACTAAGCATCAAGTAACGAAATACCAGGTAACGACAAACCAAGGGTAACGAAAGGGCCAGCAATGACACCAAATTGGCCAGGGAAGCACCAGCTAATGAACATAAATACAGAGATTTAGAAGCATATTAAAGTGACAAGCGACGATGTTCTCGAGTTAATAAGACGAGGGTGAGAAAGTACCGTGTCCCCCCCCCCCTTCCCTTACCTCCCCCTCCTTCTACTCATTACCACCTGAGCGCAAGGTACTGAGGCAGGTATAAGTTCACCCAGCCAGGTAATTCAACACCTTCCTTGTGCCGGCCAGGTAGGTAGGTAGGTAGGTAAGGTGGCCAGGTAGATAGGTTTCGTCTCCCTTATATAGGAAACTGTGAGAGAGAGAGAGAGAGAGAGAGAGAGAGAGAGATCCAAACCTCCAAAAGAAGTTCCATATCTTTATAAAGGATCTTCAAAACTCCTACAAAAAATAATTCACTTTTATAAACGAATTTCAACCCATAATTAACAGAAAATACACCTTGAACCTTATAATGGCGTTTTAAACCTTTATAAAAACAATCTGAATCCTTAAGAAGTTTATAAAGACAATCTGAACCTTTATAACCCAGCTCATAGTCCTCTATAAAGGAGTGGGTGGGTGGACAGGATGTGAGAACCTGTAATAATGACTCAAATTGACTGTCTTTATTATGTTTATACTCTCTCTCTCTCTCTCTCTCTCTCTCTCTCTCTCTCTCTCTCTCTCTCTCTCTCTCTCTATGAAGCAGAAAAGGAAAAGACGAGGTGTGTGGGGAAGTCAGTAGTGACGTAATATCAGCTGCACACACACACACACACACACACACAGAGTCGTTCCCTCCGCTTAGTAATGCCCAGAGGCTACACACTTTCTGATTGCCAGTCAGTCGACCACTCACCCCCCCCATCCCTCACTCACCTCCAGACTGTGGGAAGACTGCCTGGTGTCTAGCTAAGACTGTGTAGACTGTCTATAATATGACATACTGTATGACTGGTAAATTACAGTCAAGAAACAAATACGAGTTAATTATAATACATTACACCTCACGATCATAATACAATAACCTAATCATTAACAATCAGAGCAAAAACAAAAAATTATTACCCAACAATCACAAGTTAATCAGACAATCAGAATATAAACAATTCCCAATCCAAATAATTACCAATCAGAACAAAAACATCACACAATCAGAATATGTGAGTTAAACGCTCCAATATGTCGCTCAAAAGTAGTGGGTGGAAAAGGCGAGCTATATTGTTGAGTTAATTAAGGAAAATGCAAAAAAAATTATGATAATTTCTTCCATTTCCACGATGAAAGAATCCTAATCGCTAATTTACATACCAAGTGTAAATGGTTATTATTGTTTTTAGACTAATTACAGGTACAGGTACAGGTAGAGAGGAAGGTACAGGGATAATGTAGGGGTACAGGTGAGAGGTACAGTTAAGAGGGATGATGAAGGGGCATAGGTGAGGCATACAGGTACAGGTAGAGAGGAAGGTACAGGTATAATTTAGGACAGGTGAGACATACAGGTACAGGTAGAGAGGAAGGTACAGGTATAATTTAGGACAGGTGAGACATACAGGTACAGGTAGAGAGGAAGGTACAGGTATAATTTAGGACAGGTGAGACATACAGGTACAGGTAGAGAGGAAGGTACAGGTATAATTTAGGACAGGTGAGACATACAAGTAACATCATATACAGAAAACAACACAGACGACGCGGCTTAATATAAAAACCAGAAAAAAACAACAGAATGTAAAACTAAACAGATTAATCATAAATAAAAGACCTGATGGCTTTTTCCCCTCTTCCAATCTAAGTTGTAAAATATCATGTGTAATAACCCAGTTTGTGGCGCGGTTAAAATTTGTTGATTAAAATCGACTGTTCCGATTTGATCTGTGTGTTAGAGGATACCGGTAATTATAACACCTGTTGCTGGTGTAGATGTAATTAGATAATTCAACCATATGACTAACCTGGGCGTGACGCTTTAAACCTGTGCAATATTTATTAATTAAAAGTATCATTTGTAGCGCCGTAATAACCTGGTGTGGCGTTAAACAATTAGTCTGGCGGCGAGTATTTATATCTCAGAATATAATGGTGTGAGTGTGTGTGTGGTCAGATAACGATAAGATTTATAATGCAGTCGGGAGGACAATTAAATATTATATTCCTGATAAATAAAAACATAATCGTTGCTATGGTGACAGATAACAACAACAACAACAACAGACATTTTGTTAATTTTCTAATATTTCAAAAATATTATATTGAATAAGTTAATAAATTCACACCGATGTTGTTTATTTATCGTTTTAAAAATGTAAGCAAGATTATTCCCGAAACCACAGCCACACCTAACCTAACCACAGCCACAGCCACAGCACACCTAACCCAACCTAACCTAACCACAGCCACAGCACACCTAACCTAACCTAACCTAACCACGGGCAGTTTACTTTACTGTATTATATAAAGTGATGAAAATCTCTTTGTGTTTATCTATCATTAAGATCTCTCGCAGCATCATAATTGACGGGACAAGGGAAGGGAAGGGGGGGAGGGGTTGGGAGGGGTTGGGGGCGGCGCGGTCGTCTGCTGGTTCGGGTCACGTGATATTTTCTGCCTAATTGGCCAAAGGGTCATCTATGGTTTCGTGGTCCGGAAGTCTGCTGACCGCACCCATCACGCCACACCACGCACAAAGTAGGTCCACCACACCACCGCTGCCCCCTCGCTCGCCTGCGCTCTCACACACGACTCAGCCCGAATACCCGAAACTGCGCTCACCAAAAAAAAAATAACTAAAACTTACTATCCCGAACTGCGCACCCATCCAAACACCGCTTACACACAGATCCTAACCTATCCGTTTACCTCCGCCGCGTACTTCCCGTTGGTCAGAGCCACTTAATACTGCTTGTATAAATTGCCAAGTTATCTGGTAATATAAACACCATTTGGGCTTCACTTCAGAGCTGCATAATGAAGCCAACGTGACCCAAAATTATTCGTTTAAATTACCTGTAGCTTCACTTCACGTCGACCGGGTGTTTTGTTCACGGTGATGACCAGGTTGTTCTAACGTTGTATGGCTGCTCGAGGGTTACCTGGCTGGTCATTTACGCTACCTGGGCGATCATACCTGCTACTCACACACGCAACTGGGCTGTCCATGCACGCTGATCCGGCTTCTCATTCACCCCCACCTGGCTTCGTCTTGTCCCCTCCACCACCGCTTGTCACGTTATCACAAACACAACATTCGTCTCTCTCTCTCTCTCTCTCTCTCTCTCAGCTATAAGGGTTTAGATCAGGAGCCAGCAGTGACCCTCCTCTGTTGTGCTGTCCTTCTCCTACACCAGTGAACCATTACAGTACTTTACCCTCGCCACTCCACACAACACAGCATCATCCACCAACATGTTTACACTACTTAATAATAATAAAGCTTTTATTGCTTCAGTACATCTCTAGTTTAATTTACTCAAAGCATAACTGATGTAGGTCACCAAGACTCTACATGTAACCTGAATGTAAAAGGAAACAATGACGAGGAGGTTTATATGGCTGAGTGTCTCTATAACCTTCAAACATTAATTACATCTCTATATAATTTTCTTAGAGTATTTTTTTGAGTTGTAAATCATATATAACAATCATTAATTTATCTAAAAATGGTGATAACTTTCCATCCCTGGCGGCTGATCAGTACTCAACACAGTCAGTCTTTCCAACATTTAATTGATGTCTTTTATAAATGTATTGTTGTTGTAACCTCTATATAATTATCTTACTGAATTACGAAGTGACCAGAGCAGAGAGGTGGTGGTGGTGGTACTGGTGGCGGTGTTCAGCGTGAGAAAGATCCCACATTTATTACAGCGGCAAAATGTTTGTCCTCTTTCGTCCCCAAAACAATAAAGACCAACCAGCTGGTGACGCAAAAGGCTGCCGCTCTGTTCTAACCTACTGTAAACCACTGCCTGCCTCCCCACCCACCCACCGCTACCACACCCGCTGAAAGTGCCGCCACTGTCTACCACTAAGAGTACCGCTGTTTTCCCACCAACACTGGCGAAAGTACCACCATTGGCCTACCACCATAACCACCCCTCGTCTACCCCCCACCATCACCAGCCTACCCCTGCCCACCGCCATGCCACGACCAGAAGCCTCCACCTAACCGCGGCCCCTCAGAGGTGGTGAGGGTAGTGGTGTGGGCCACCACCACCCTGGCAGCCACCGCAGGGCCCGCTGACCGCACTCTGTCCGCAGTCGCCGCACCCGGGTCACTTGACATTCTCAATGAACTGTTAATACACCTTCCTGTCAAATGGACCCCTGTTGATTCTCCCCGTCCACAACACACACACACACACACACACAAAGAAAAGAAGAAATGCGACACAATGAAAATAGAGAAAACTGGCAAGGGAAATAATAAGTAAAGAATACGAAAAAAACTGATGATAAAGAGTAAGAGGTAGTAGAGAGGAGATAAAATACACGACCCTGAGTCAGCCTATAGCTCTTACCTCCTGACACACACGCACTGCCGGAACAACCTCATCAATTAAGTCATCTTCTCAATATTACTCGGTTCTCGGGGATCTGTAGCCCCCCACCCCCCCTGATTGACAGTAGCCTGCTAGTTAGTTGAAAGTTTTGTAGCGTCACATCACTTACGACAATGAGGCATAAATCAGGCTCTATGAAGCCCATAGCAGCTCCCGTTAACTTGGATATTAGTAAGGTTTGGCGTTACCCTGGCTCATGTGTTGCAAGGGAGACAGTGTGTAAATATTGCGCCAGGAGTAGCAGCAGCGCCACCTGTTGCACCAGTCCAGCAACCCTGTAAGTGCACCTCGCCTCACGCACCCTTCCCACGTAAACTTCTTCCTTCCATTCATTCTGCGACAAACCGATCAGCCAGCCACCCTGTTGTTGTCTCCCCCACACCTCACGCCCACTAAACAATTGCCAGCTTCATTAAATAATTATGAGCTAACAAGAAGCCAGCGTACTGGAAACGTACAGTAAATACGTCAAGAGGCGATGAGGAAGGCAGAGAAAGAGCTGTTGCCCCCGGCAGTGGGTTGGCTGGACCCGCCGCCGGGGAGGTCGTTCGTTCGTCGTGGGGATCTTGCGGTCCACGAACGCCAACAGCGGATTTCACCCACTCGGACGCTTACCGATTTCTTGCTTCACTCCACAGACCCTCAAAGAAAAAAAAAAGATAAATATTTGACTGCAAGCTACTGCAATGAGTGAGGTAGTTTATATAACCTCTAAATATCAAATTAAAGTTGAGTTGATGTGTGGTGGTGGTGGCGAATTCCACCAATATTTACTAAGCCCGTAGCGTCGCCCCGGGCAGTTCCCGCCGACTGTCGCTTAGGGCGGGAAAAGTGCGCGGGCTTTTTATGGCTCCACAACACACCTTTCAGGAAGTCCAGGCTGCAGCCCTTGGCGGAAATATATGCTCTTAAATGTCATCTTTAGCTTCGTTTTCCAATGTTTATCAAGATTGAAATAGCAGAGAAATCGAGCTCACAAGGGTTTGAAACTGAAGGCTCCACTTACTATAAAGATGATGACAACAATGGTGGTTATAGCAATGATGAAATGATGGGTATTATGGCTATGGCGATAGTTTATATATATAAGAAACAGATAATGATACGAATAACAATTGTTTGCTTCCTGTTCCCCCTAGCCACCACGTACACCGAAATCCTCTCCTGAAGGCAACGCTGAGGGTGTTGGAATGCCCCTGCCCGCCCCGTGAGGCTCTACAGCGTCCTCAGCAATGCAGTACAATTATTATTGTGTTGTGTTCCTGCATTCCTGGAGAGAAGGGAATATATATATATATATATATATATATATATATATATATGCATGTGTGTGTGTGTGCGTGTGTGTGAGTATGAGTCCCTATAAACCGGAGGTTATCGCAGATACTAAAAACTTTAAAAAATACACAATACAACACACATTGTAGAAGCCACACTCTTGCAATATCTCCAATGATCTATACCGTCCATGTAATACACCAAGTATACACTTATGTATATTTATCTTCTGTCATGTGTGATATCGCATAAGCAAATTCATGTTACGTGTATATTGGCACACCTGATCTCATGTAAGTACGCATGTGTGTATGGCGCTGGTGGTGAAAACTTCCATCCGTGAGTTCCTTTATCCCAGGTGATGTATGACGTGTTTGTTATGGTTCAGTGAGGGTCGCTGGCAGGTGTCCGGGACGTAGATGACACCTGTCTTGTAATCCCGTATAAGAGCAAAAGTGAGAGGCATCACATTTACTCACCTGCTCCTCCACACGAGAAGAAGAAGAAGAAGAAGTAGAAGAGAAAGATTAAAGATAAGTAGAAAGAGAAATATCAAGAATAATAATAAAAGACGGAGAGAGAGAGAGAGAGAGAGAGAGAGAGAGAGAGAGAGAGAGAGAGAGAGAGAGAGAGAGAGAGAGAGAGAGAGAGAGAGAGAGGTAAAAAAGAGGCTGTAGTGATCTGGGTGGTTATGATGCGTGATTGACAAGGGCGCATCTATTGATTGGCTGGAGGCAGTTGAGCACCGAGGGGAGGAGAGCGCCTCAGGCCAACGATCAGCCCAGAGAGGGGAGACAGGGAGGAAAGAGGGGAGACAGGGAGGAAAGAGGGGAGACAGGGAAGAAAGAGGGGAGACAGGGAGGAAAGAGGGGAGAGGGAGGAAAGAGGGGAGACAGGGAGGAAAGGGGAGACAGGGAGGGAGAGACAGGGAGAGAGGGAGACAGGAGGAAAGAGGGGAGACAGGGAGGAAAGAGGGAGACAGGGAGGAAAGAGGGAGACAGAGGGAGGAAAGAGGGGAGACAGGGAGGAAAGAGGGGAGACAGGGAAGAAAGAGGGAGACAGAGAGGAAGAGGGAGACAGGGGAAAGAGGGGAGGCAGGGAGAAAGGGGAGACAGGGAGGAGGGGAGACAGAGGAAAGAGGGGAGACAGGGGAGGAAAGGAGGGGAGACAGGGAGGAGAGAGGGGAGACAGGGGAGGAAAGAGGGGAGACAGGGAGACAGAGGAAAGAGGGGAGACAGGGGAGGAAAGAGGGGAGACAGAGGAAAGAGGGGAGACAGGAGGAAAGAGGGGAGACAGGGAGGAAAGAGGGAGACAGGGGGGAAAGAGGGGAGACGGGGAAGAAAGAGGGGAGACAGAGGGAAGAGGGGAGACAGGGAGGAAAGAGGGGAGGCAGGGATGAAAGAGGGGAGACAGGGGGGAAAGAGGGGAGCTAGGGAGAAGAGAGACGGGGAGTAAAAATTGACAAGGGAAACGAAGAGGAAAAACAGAGTGAACCAGGAGGATAAAAACAAGAGAGACAACGGAGACTAAATGACAAACACAAACAAACAAACAAACAAAGTTAAATGAAAGAGATAACGAAGAAGAGACGAAATGGAAGGAGGAATGAGAGGTGAAGGAGGGAAAGGAAGTAGAGAACGGACGGGTAGTGAAGGATGGAGTGGGCAGTAGAGGAGGGAGGAGGAATGAGAGGGAATAGGTGGCGAAGGAGGAAGAGGAAGGGAGATAGTGAGAGAAGAACGGAAAGAGGAATAAATAGCGGGGAAGGATGGAATGAAAAGGCAATAATGAGGATGGAAGAGGTAAGGAGAGAGAGAGAGAGAGAGAGAGAGAGAGAGAGAGAGAGAGAGAGAGAGAGAGAGAGAGAGAGAGAGAGAGAGAGGGGGGGAAGAAGGGTCAACAACGCAGGGAAAATAATGAGAAGGAAAAAACAGTGTCCCTGAGAGGATGAGCAAGTAAAGAGTGAAGGTGATTTAGCGAGGAGAGGAAATTAACTTCATAGATATACCAAAATGAACAATACAATGACAGATTAAGACTGAGGCAACACCCCCCACCACCTCTACAGAAAATATCTAAAAGTGTTTGGTTTATCATGAAAAAAAAAAGATCTTTAGAGAGAATAATAATAATGCAACTTAAAATAAATAAAAAAAAATCGATAATATCCGGTTTGAATGCAAGATCCACTAGAATATAAAGCTAAATAAATGGGAAATTTCCTAATCGAAATCTTACTTAAAAATAACTACTCAATATATTTCAGCCATTATCTCAATCAAGTTTAAAATTAACTAACTAACAAAATCAGAATTCAAACTTTCGAAATTTACTAGGTTTAAAAAAAAAATTGCACCCTGTCTTAAAATTAATGTAGACCCTCCCAGACATTGCGGTGTAGGTTCGCCTGTCTGTCTGTCTGTTTCTATAAGCTTCACTGTCTCTTTACCTGTCAATGTTTTTTTTTTAATATTTATGTTTTATTCTTTATTTTTCTCTTTCTTGTTCGTTTTATTTCATATTTTAGAAGTCTGAGAGAGAGAGAGAGAGAGAGAGAGAGAGAGTCTTGACCATTACACTTTCTTGACAGGCTGAAAGAAAGAAAGAAAGAAAGAAAGTAAGAAAGAAAGAAAGAAAGACCACATATCCGTCCATCATATCACACATCACTACATCTTTCTTAATCAAAATACTTGAAAAATCTAATCCATTATAATACATCATTGTTTTCTCTCACTCTCGGGACCAGCAAGATGAGGCCTCAGTCGTTAGGTTGAGAGAGACAGAGAGAAAGAGAAAGAGAGGCAGAGAGAAAGAAAGAGAGAGAGAGAGACGAAGAAGAAAAAAAAAACGGGAGTGTGTGGCAGACAAAGGGCGGTGTGTGAGAGGCGGCGGAAGGCGACACTGCCGCTGATAATGGGCTGCCACGCTGCCACTCCCGTCAGATATAGCGCCTCTCACGCCTACTGTGTGCGCTGGGTTTCGACGCCCAGAAGAGAACAGCGCTGACACCTGCCGCTCTGAAAAGCCTTGGCGTTAACACCTGTTGTGCTGAGACACAGCAGACATGCAGCAGTGCCACAGGTGAGTCAGGTAGCAGTGCCACAGGTGAGTCAGGTAGGGTGAACCAATAAGCAGTGCCACAGGTGAACCAATAAGCAGTGCCACAGGTAAACCAATAAGCAGTGCCACAGGTAAACCAATAAGCAGTGCCACAGGTAAACCAATAAGCAGTGCCACAGGTGAACCAATAAGCAGTGCCACAGGTAAACCAATAAGCAGTGCCACAGCTAAATCACACAACCTTAACTTTTAGCAGCGTCAGACAGCTCAATGAATGCTAATACTAAACGACTAACTCACACACCGAAATAACTCTACCCCGCCCGGCCTGGACACACACGTAACTCATGATTAACATACAATTATCATCTAACATTACCTAATTAACACGGAAAATAACAACAACCAATCATAACGACTTAACAGATGAAAAAAAAAATAAGGTAATTAATTTAACACAGATAGTTAATTAACAAATGAATCAATGGCCATTTACCTTACCCAATTACACGTGTTAACTCTCGCCTTAACAATATCCACTAACATTTACTTTAATGAAATGGCAATAAATCAACTAATTAAATAAGGCTTTATCCTCGTCCTTTTCCTATGTTCAATTAAATCTTCAGTCAAAGATTCTCTCTGTTCACCACCAACCTCGACCCCTCCTCCTCCCCCTCCTCTTCCTTATTTTTTTTACTCCTCTTCCCTGTTTTCTTTTCTCCTCTTACTCATTATCGTCCTCTTACACCCTCTCTTTCCCTTTTCCTCACGGCCTTTGTGTCTTATTTTCGTCCTCTTCTTCCATTCATTCTCCTCTTAGTCATTATCGTCGTATCTGACCTCCCCTGACCTCCCCACCTCCTCTTTCTCCCCCTTACTCATCGTCCTCTACCGTCCCCTCTGACCCAACCTCTCCTTTCTTCCTCCCCAGTCTCCCCTCACCTCCCCCTTCAGTGTTTATCTGCACTACCAAGACACCAAAGAGAGTCATTATTCCCCTCTTTGTTTTGCTCGCCCTCTGTCACTGGAGCGATACAACCCGCCCCGTCACACGCACGCAAGCAACACCCGCGCCCCCCACGCCAAACTCTTCCTTATTCACGGTACTGATAAGAGTGGTTTTCATCGATGGGAACTAAGAGGTGTTTAAGTCCCTCGTGTAGGATGTCACCAGCACCTATTGAACGGGGTGTGTGCAACATTGCATCGCTTAAGTAGTTTTGCCGAGCTCGTGGGAGTGTCTCGTGATGATGTATATACCCTCGACCACCCACCCGACCCGACCCCACCCCCCCACCCACCCCATCCGACCCGACCCCACCCCACCCGACCCCACCCACCCCATCCCCGACCCCACCCCACCCGACCCCACCCCCCCATCCGACCCGCCCCACCCCACCCACCCGCCAGTCCGTTCGTCATTTGCACTGGCGACAGTTATGTTATGTTTCTCTTCATTCCTTAATTTGTGAAGATGTTTTAGCTAAATGTTATAGTCGGATTTGATCGATTAACCACAAATACTTCTCCTCCTTACAAGACTAACCACAAATTCATCCATTCATCCGTCACTACATCTGTAAAACACTTTTTATTCGTTCAAAGTGTTGGCTGAGAGTACATCCACACAGATCCATTAGCCGTCAGTATATCTCCCTCACAGCGTCTTATAATAGGCCTAGGTACTGTACTATAATTTCCGGCGATACAATCACACTCACTATAACGTAAAGGGTACCGGGCGTATAGTACACACACCGCCCCCCGTCAGCCATATCATCGAGCTACTCTATCTGCCACATCGCCCTCCTGTTGCAAAATTATGAGAAAAAAAAAACTTGCGACATCTTACTAGTTGCGGGGCAGATATCGACAGGCCGGAGCGACGTGGCCGGGTGAAACACTGGGCCGTATCTCTGCCGCCAGACGCCACCAGCCGTCAACCTAATATTTGTTCCCTCCCCTGTTCCTCTCTTTTCCTTTTCATTATTTTCACTACACCAATATACCAGAGTTATATCTTAGTTAATAAACATATAAGGTATAATATACACTTTTACGAGGCCTGTTAGAGGGATATAATTATTTACGAACATAAACTTTGCTGTTCTTGTGTGAAGATTGTAGCAGCGGCGGAGGCATCGTGGCTGGTTACGATAAGCACCGCCACTACACACTCGTAGCGTAAAACATATCACACCCAACAAAGGCTTGCCAGAGACCTCTTCTCCCCACCCCCCTCCCGGCCCCATCACGTCCCCCCCTTCAGCGTGGTCTACTCCTCCTCCTTCATTATAACCTCCCGATGTGATTTTTATCAATGAATCAACAATATTGATTCAGTGGTTGAAACAATGAGCCGTCTGGCCGTAGTACGACACGCGACGATACGATAGTTTCCCATCCCGCGTACGATGCATCATTTACTATACTCATGCCTGCAGCGGATGGAATTTTTAATTACAGTAGCATTTTTTCTGCCGTGGAATTTGATGCGAGGTAATGGCGCAGGAATGTTGTAAATTAGAGTTTGGTGTAACTTGCGTATGAGGGAATTTGGCCCCGTCTCTATTGTAAATATGATGTCGATTCCTTCACGCATATTATCTGTGTATTCTGCCCTCATCTTGTACATTCCTCTGAGCCAAACAAGACACAGAATATTGAGTGATACATATTTGGTTTATAATATTAAGGAAGAAAAAACCAGATTATCATACCATACGTTAATTAAAAACTACCTCGTCTAAAAGCTTATCAGAAGCGGCTTGAATAGAACCTGAACACTCTGGCCCACTCGACCATGGAAGCTCATAAACAAAAGCGACCAAGAGGGACTTTTTTTTTGTGTGTCACTGAACTACTTAACTACCTCTACCGAGAGACGCACTAACTACCCTTCCACTCGGCCTCAATGTTATGAAGTTCATAAGAGAAACGAATCACAATGAACGGTTTAAAAAGTCTCTCTCATTAAGTTATTGTATCATCATTAATCATAGTCAGAGCTTTAAGGTTTTCTCATATCTCAAAAGTCCTTCTCTGCCAAAATGTCCATCTCTTCTAGGGTCTCATAAGTCCCTCTCCGACATCTCAAAAAGTCCCTCTCCTACAACTCAAAAAGTCCCTCTCTCTAATTCATCCCAAATTCCTTCTCGCCCATCACTTCAAAATTCCCTCTTCCTCCCTCCTTCCTTTTCACTTTAAAAATCTCTCTCCGATTCAATGCACCTTAAAAAAAGTCTCTCTCCCTTTGATGGCCGCAATTCCCTTTCCTCCTACTACTCAGAAAGTCCCTCTCCGCCTCTAGCTCAAATGGTCATCCTCGTCGCAGCACACGTGTCTCGTGCAGAACACACTCACGCATCACTACCATGAAACAACAACAACTTTGCATTGGAATTAACCAAAGATGCCAAGTTAGTCACTACAACGGGAAACACTGAACCTAACTCAACCCCGACAGTAAAACAAACAATACCCGTTTTGGCGCTCATTAAAAAAAATCTAGTTTAGTTACCCCTTATATTAACACAATCAATGGTCACTTAATTACCCATCACAATAGAGAACAAGAAGAACTTTCACAATTAAACATAAAGAAGGTCAACTCACGGGTTCCTCGATGGCGTGGGGATGGATGGTGTTACTGAGGATGATGTCTTCGTGTCGCGCCGCGCCCATCAACACGGCTCCAGCCCTGTCCACACCCGCGTAGCTCCTGTCGTACAGACCCACCTGCCCGCTCTGCAACACCCACGCCCGTGGTGATGTGGTTAGTCAGGGGTGCTGCGTGACCAGGGAGACACACCACCACATCTCACACTATCCACCTCATCTTATAAGTTTTCCATCCATACTTTGTCTTTTACAGCGATACTTTTTTTTTGCATAGATTCTTTTGCTCTGGTAATTAATCTCTGTTTTGTAATAGCACAGAAATTTTGTATTTTTAGTCAAAATTTTTAAGAGTTATACTTCCATTTTTTGCTAATTAAAAATTTTTTTGGCTATCACAGCAAATTTTTTCACATTCATACTCCACGTTCCTCTCAAAAGTACTGAAGCATCCAAATGTGTTTCATTAGTTTTTAATTATCATATAATATCGTCATTTATTTATTTCATAGATATAGTTGATTAATTGTACTTAAGAATATAATGTTTCTTTCATTTAACACTATGAGATGAGGGAGACTGGGCTGGGTGTTGGGACGCTTCAGTCTGGCTGTACACTCACCACATCTTGGCCACGCGTCAAGCTCCACACACTCGAAGGTTCCTACAATCAATATTCCTCATAACTAAAGATATACATACCCTTAATTGATTTACGTAATATAAAGTACAAATACCATAAAATATTACAATTACAATACACCTAAATTTACCTATTAACTAGGTTGTCCAAATACTACTAAAAAATATAATCTAGGAAAATGTTTTTAGATGCGTAAATAAAAAAACAATTACATTACATTACATTACATTACATTAAAAGCCTGGTAAAACAATTATAAACTGAAGCATTAAATAACACACGAACAGTTCAGTGTGTGTTAATCTCGAGTGTGTGGGTATTGTTCACAGCCTAGAGTAACTTGCCTTCAGCCTTACCCCCAACACCCACCACCTCCCGCACCTGCAGGACAACAAAAGCCACCACAGGCCCTTACACTACTTACGACGTGAAGTGGGTCCTCCCTTCGTGGTACCTCGTGTCTGTTCTGCAGCGTCGCCGAGGTGTAGGTTGTGTAGTTGGCTGGAAGAGAATGCAGCTGGTAGGGGTCGGCGGCTGGGTGGTGTGTCTGCAAACATCACAAAGACGCTTAGTTAGTTAATGGTTTATGGGTGGGAAGAGAAGTGGGTGTGTGGGGAGGTGGTGTGGTCAAATGTGGGTGGGAAGAGGGGTGAATATGTGTATGTTGAAGCGGTGTGGTTGATCTAGCGTTGTGGTGAGGTGAAGGAGAGAAGGTAGGTAGGTAGGTAGGTAGGTAGGTAAGGTGGTGGAGGAGTGCACAAGGGTAGAGTGAGAGACCATGGTGACAGGTGTTGGACTGCGAGGGAGGAAGAGGAAGAAAAGGAAGAGGAAGAATAAGAAAAGGAAGAGAAAGAATAAGAGGAAGAGGAGAAGAATACATGGTGTGATTATAATTAACATCGTATTAAAGATAAAAATATGATAAAGCTCACAATAGGAATAACTGAATAACTCAAGAATAATAAAAAAAAACACAAAAACCATGAAACTAATAAAAATAACTACAGGTATCATAATAAAGCATGATAAGTAAAGCATAATCAGTAAAAATAGTATGTGTGGTAAGTATAATAACAAGCATGATAAGTATTACACCGGGGATGGTATAATAATTTAGCTGTTGTCAGTAGGAAGCTCAGCAGGAGGGTGGAGGAACCAGATGTGGACAGGTGGGGGTGAAGGTAATACAGATGATTTAATGAAGTAGGGGAGAGAACCAAGGTTGTCAGCTCGTGTGTCTGTGTGTGTGTGTGTGTGCTTAGGTTATAGGAGGGTGAGCGTATAGTGTGTGTGTGTGTGTGTGTGTGTGTGTGTGTGTGTGTGTGTAATTAGGAGTTGGTATATCAAGGGAAGAGGTTAGCATTTGCCGAGTGAAGTGATTGAGACCATGAAAGTAATAAGGGTTTACACACACACACACACACACACACACACTTACCCTGAATTAATAACACAACACTGTAATGTAATTAGTGTAACATACAATTTGATAAGAAAAATATCTAATACTGTAAAAATTTCTACCAATACGATTATTTATTTTATTTTTTCTCTAAGGATGTGAGAAGGGTGATGACGTGAAAAGGGTGATGACGTGAGAAGGGTGATGACGTGAGAAGGGTATGATGACGGTGATGACGTGAGAAGGGTGATGACGTGAGAAGGGATGATGACGATGACGAAGAAGGATGATGACGATAAGAAGGATGATGACGTGAGAAGGGTGATGACGTAAGAAGGATGATGACGTAAGAAGGATGATGACGTAAGAAGGGTGATGACGTAAGAAGGGTGATGACGTGACGTGAGAAGGGTGATGACGTAAGAAGGATGATGACGTGAGAAGGGTGATGACGTAAGAAGGATGATGACGTTAGAAGGATGATGACGTGAGAAGAATGATGACGTGAGAAGGACAATGACGTGAAAAGAATGATGACGTGAGAAGAATGATGACGTGAGAAGAATGACGACATGAGAAGGGTGATGATGTGATAAGGATGATGACGTGAGAAAGATGATGACGTGAGGAACTATCGCATAAGCAACATAATAAGGGGAGGAACACGTAGGGATACACCTGTAATTAACAAGACACAGGTGTTCTCAGGGGTCGTGGGAGAAGGTGAATAAAATTGCCTGACGTAAGATAAATAAAATACTAAAAGTGACGTCTTGAAGTGAAGGGGTTAAGAGTTTAATCGAACAGGTGTAAAGTGGAGTGAAGATTGTTTTCAGTTATTGATAATAAACAAAAGGAAAGGTGATAAAGAAGGAGCTGGAAGATTAAGTCAAAGATGATCTGAAGCTAAACGGATTAACAACATCAACTACCATACAACACAGAAGGTATTTTGAACATGAGATAAGATTTGAAACACGAGGAAAATATTTGAAATATAGGTGTTGTTAGTGAAGACTGATGAGCAACAGGTGTAGGTGAGAGGCCAGGTAACTAACAACACTACAGGATTGCTCTAAGTTCTTAATGATGGAGGTTAATAAACTACAGAACAAGACGATGACGTGAGAACACAAAGCGTAAATATTGTCTCTCTGGGGACCAGGAGGCTCAAGCACTAGCACCTTCCACTTGCTAGATTCGTTACTCGGCGGCGACAATCATTTGCTCGTATTTCCAGGTTCCAGAGACACAGTTTCCGATCACATTCATCCTTATTTCCCAGATCAGTGACGTCATTACTTCTCGCCCGCTGATTGGACGACAGGGCGCCGTGCATCAGGTTATTGAGCAAACAGTCTAGCTATCAAGTCTAGTTTTAAATTAAAAGTTTAACTTATTTATCTGCTGTGAATTTCGTGTGTATATACAGTACATTAAATGATAATCCTCGTAATTTCCGCTGCCAACTCAGAAGCGGATTCACACTACACAGCCGCACATCAGCTGCAGTAGAGGTCAGCAGCTGTGTACTGTAGGTGACTGTTATAGATAAAGTGATCTCTAGCCCGGCCACACATGACGACCTTGACCCAACACTCACCTCTGGGTCATTCTCAGCGCCATGGCGGGCTGCCTTACACTCGTCCTATAAAGACAGTGCCAGTACTGGCAGCCACATATAGCCCGGCGTTCCCCAGTCATCGAGTGACGGTGAACTAATGAGAGATACGCCAGACAAACGTTCACCCGGAGTCTGCCAGCACAATGAGATGAGCATTAAAGAGACGCAGCTATACCTGCCTGTAGGTGTTGTGACTACAACAGGTACTCACCGTCATCTGGTTCTCTGTGCCCAGGTAGGGAGGGGGGAAGTAGGGTGGCTGGAAGTCGGTGGTGGGCGTGTGTATCCTGGGCGTGGAGGCGAAGGAGGCTGACCCGCCCACGCCCCCGATGCTCGTGATTGGTCCCAGGCTGGACGGGTGCCCGCCCACGCGTTCCTGAAATGTCAAAGAAGGGGCGGGGTGAGTACAAGGAGGCTGTTATAAAGGGGGGAAGGGCGGGGCTAATACACAGATTGTATTAACTCAAGGACGCCGCCAATACCTGTTGAAGAAAGGCAGAGTAACACAGGTCTTATGTACTGACTCTGGCAGACGATGATTACACTCAGGGAAGTTCCTACACAAGGGGAGGGGGGGGGGTGAGGGAGGTGGGAGTAAAAAAAGATATGAACAAGTAAAACCTGACGGTAAACTGGATAAATATTTCTTATACCAAAAGCATAATGCCAGTACACAAAAGAATTAAAATGTGCAAAAACTAAAGTGATTCAGGTACTACAGATGGTATTGAAGGCTCAGTATCCCAAAGATCTTAATAAAGTATATAACAAAAAAATCGACGACTATAAAAAACAAAAGGTCTTGGTCAGTACTTGAGGAGACAACTGGACAAGAACTGAGCAACTGGAGGGAGTCAAGACGTTTGTCCTCCGTGTGGTAATAACAATGGCCTCGGTATACCCTAGAGAAGATCTTATATATACACGGATTATATATAGTCTTATATATGAGTAAAGTCTATGAAGGTTGTAAATAGATAAAGTAAGGCTGCAGTGTAGGAGCAGCCTCACCAGGTACAATGTCAATATAACGAAGAAGTTTATACAGGTAACATGGGGTTGACGTCAGCATACTGTAGGTGTTTCAGTGCCACAGGGAGCCAAACTACGTGAGGGGGAGGAGGTGTCTGTGCTGAGGTGGTGAGAGGAGGAGGAGGGAGAGACAAGAGAGAGGTATAGTGAGTGGAGGAGGAGGGAGAGGTGAGAGAGGTGTAGTGAGTGGAGGAGGAGGAGGGAGAGGTGAGAAAGGTGTAGTGAGGGAGGAGGAGGAGGGAGAGGGAGAGAGGTGTAGTGAGTGGAGGAGGAGGAGGAGAGGTGAGAGAGGTGTAGTGGGTGGAGGAGGAGGAGGGAGAGACAAGAGACAGAGGTATAGTGAGTGGAGGAGGAGGAGGGAGAGACAAGAGACAGAGGTATAGTGAGGGAGGAGGAGGAGGGAGAGGTGAGAGAGGTGTAGTGAGTGGAGGAGGAGGAGGGAGAGACAAGAGACAGAGGTATAGTGAGTGGAGGGGAGGAGGGAAAGACAAGAGACAGAGGGTGTGAGGGAGGAGGAGGAGGGAGAGGTGAGAGAGGTGTAGTGAGTGGAGGAGGAGGGAGGGTGAGAGAGTAGTGAGTGAGGAGGAGGAGGGAGAGGAGAGAGGTGTGAGTGAGGTGGAGGAGGAGGAGGAGAGACAAGAGACAGAGGTATAGTGAGTGGAGGAGGAGGAGGGAGAGGTGAGAGAGGTGTAGTGAGTGGGAGGAGGAGGAGGGAGAGACAAGAGACAGAGGTATAGTGAGTGGAGGAGGAGGAGGGAGAGAGACAAGAGACAGAGGTATAGTGAGTGGAGGAGGAGGGAGGAGAGAAGAGACAGAGGTATAGTGAGTGGAGGAGGAGGGGGAGAGGTGAGAGGGTATAGGTGAGGTGGAGGAGGAGGAGGAGGAGAGGTGAGAGAGGTATAGTGAGTGGAGGAGGAGGGAGAGGTGAGAGAGGTATAGTGAGTGGAGGAGGAGGGAGAGGTGAGAGAGGTGTAGTGAGTGGAGGAGGAGGAGGGATAGGTGAGAGAGGTATAGTGAGTGGAGGAGGAGGGTGTGTAAAAGTCATATTGTCGTGTGTATCTCGTCGCCTCATTTACACCTTCCTCGGTATCATTTGCACCTGGGGTTTCATGTACACTTTATCTGATTATCCTAACACGTATATCACGGATTATCTGCAGCGTTAGAAGAGCTAAAAGCTAAGTAGGTGGATTTTGTAGTTTGAAGTCAACCAAGTAGGTGGATTTTGTAGTTTGAAGTCAGCCAAGTAGGTGGATTTTGTAGTTTGAAGTCAGTCAAGTAGGTGGATTTTGTAGTGGTTACGGTGTAAGTTAACCAGTCAACTGCAGTCTTTCACCTACACGTAGTTACTAACTTACGACGCTCTGAGAATCCTGGCCAAGAGCCACCCGCCGCCACCCTCCCTCCCTGACACGTAAATCTAAATTATCTTAATCTAAATCTCACAGGTAAACACGACCCAGGAGGCAACAAGTGTCTCACCCACCCAAGGGTTTAGGCCTAAAGATCCAACCAACCAGCCAACCAACCAGCCAGCCAGCCAACCAGCCAGCCAGACAGCCAACCAGCCAGCCAGCCAGCCAACCAGCCAGCCAGACAGCCAACTAGCTAGTATATACCAACCAATCACGTCCTACTTCCATTCCCAAGCAGATTCATTTAGGCTGGGATGATAACTAGGAGCTATCATTAGCTAGAAGCCATCACTAGCTAGAAGCCATCACTAACTGGGAGCCATTACCAGCTAGGAGCCATCACCAGCTAAAAGCCATCACTAGCTAGAAGCCATCACTAGCTAGGAGCCATCACCAGCTAGGAGCCATCACCAGCTAAAAGCCATCACTAGCTAGAAGCCATCACTAGCTAGGAGCCATCACCAGCTAGGAGCCATCACCAGGAAGCCATCACTAGCTAGAAGCAGCTATCATTAGCTAGAAGCCATCACTAGCTAGAAGCCATCACTAACTGGGAGCCATTACCAGCTAGGAGCCATCACCAGTTAGAAGCCATCACTAGCTAGGAGCCATCACTAGTTAAAAGCCATCACTAGCTAGGAGCCATCACTAGCTAGGAGCCATCACCAGCTAGGGGCCATCACCAGCTAGGAGCCATCACCAGCTAGGAGCCATCACCAGCTAGGAGCCATCACTAGCTAGGAGCCATCACCAGCTAGGAGCCATCACTAGCCGAGGGTCGTCGTTAACTAGGACCAACTACCTCCTCACCAACTACTCCCCATCATTAGTTATCGTTCCTTATAAGAATAAATTATCGTTTAGTAAGGGACGAAGGGTGAGTTGATGCTGTGTGGCTCTTGTGGTGGTATACACACACACGCACACACACACGCACACAGACGCACACACACACAATCCCTATACACAATTAAGGTAAAAGCTCCTGTATCGCCAAGTCATTTAAGACCTATTTTTCTTCAGTGCTGAACCTTACTGCACGTCTATACTCCACCATTGTTTACATTCTAACACTTATATCAAAGGTGAAAGAGTTGTCCTGTAGCGGCTAATACAACTGTCGATAAAGATTCCTACATCAAATAACTAATTCTGGGTGAGCGGTTTATTACATATTTGTACATGACCGTGAAGGTGATGCTCTGCTGCGTGTGTGTGTGTGTGTGTGTGTACAGAACAATTATCTATCTATCTATCTATCTATCTATCTATCTATATATAATAAATCTGAATTAACTCGTACACAAACCTGATATAAAGATGGTTGGAATACGAATACCAAGGCTGAGGAGAAGAGAGAAAGGGGAGAAGGAGTAGAATGAAGATGGCAAAGAGAGAGATGGAGAGAAGGGTGGGAGGAAGGAAGGGAGATAGGGAGGGAATAAAGGTGGTAGATATTGAGTGAGGGTTTAAACCAGGGAGGGAGGGAGGGGGTAGGGAGGAAAGGAGAGAGGAGGAAGGAAAGAGAGGGAGGGAGTGAGGGTTGAAAGGAGGGTAAGGAGGGGGAGGGGAGGGTAGGTACGGTGAGAGGTAGGGAGGTAGGGAGGGTCAGAGGTAGGCTGGGAGGGAGCGAGGGTGGGCGAGAGGAAGTCAGGGAAATAGGGAAGGCGGGAAAGCCGAAGTTTAAATTGAAGTTGTATCGATTGTGACTCTGTAACGTGTACTACAGTGATGGTCTGGTGAACTGTAACGTTTCGGTAACCTTAAACAACAACAGCTACGATAATAATAATGATAATAATAATAATAATAATAATAATAATAATAATAATAATAATAATAATAATAATAATAATAATAATAATAATCGCCGAGATAGATAGAGAGAAAATATAATCTTCATCAACAAATATTATATGCAACAACTTCCAAAAATGTAACACACAAAGGCCATTATTCCCTTGTGTTGTTTTCCGTATAGTGCCCCCCCCCCCCTACACACACACATCAATCAGCGTAACACCGTGTTATTTGGTAAAAGGCTTCCCCACTGTACGTGCCAAGGCCCCCAGGCAGCCATTTCGCAACCCGTCCTTACGCCCTCACTGCTTCAACACCTAAATCCTTAAAATTTGGTTCATACGTAAAAAAATAAATCACCAAACATTCATACGGACATTCACTGGTAAAATTAAACACAGTAGTTGTTATTGAAGTAAGATGATCGACGAAGGGTAAAATGATCCTTACTCTTTGGATGACGTTTACAGGTAACTTCAAGACTACATAAGGAGTATCAGAGACGCTACACAACATTAATCAGGTTCTAATCCTAACTATGATCCTCTCTTGAGACATATGACAGTGTTTAGTATGGAGATGGCGACAATTATTCACAGCTAGTCCCAGCGATTGACGACACACTCACCATTGTATCTCCGTGTAATTGATGATATTTATTTACTGCAGTCCTTACTAATGACGACACCACACGCAGACATTGATGTTATTTACACCCTCGCCCCAAACCACCGCCCACCCTCTTTAGATCACCGCCCACCCTCGCCCCAAACCACCGCCCACCCTCCTTAGATCACCGCCCACCCTCGCCCGTGCGCCCTCACAGTAATACTCATTAAGGGATGTATCACCACCCCGTCACATTATCATGGACGGGGTGGACACTCTCTCCCTTGGGGGTCGGGAAGTGAGACACCTACATGACGGTTTGAGGAGGAGGAATAAAAGGATGGAGGACGATGAGAAGAAAAGGGTTAAGAGAAGGAGGATTAAGAAGAGGAGAACAAGATGGTAAATAAAAAAAATGGGAAAAACAGAAGGAATAAGAGAAGAAAGAAAAATAGGAGGAAGAACAAAGAAAATAACACCAACAGGAATATTAAAAAGTCAAAAGACGAAGAACAAGAACATCAAGACTAAGAAAATATGACAAATATATGGAATAAGAAACAGAAGTTGAGAAGAAGAAGAAGAAGAAGAATGGACAGAAAAAAAAGGAGCAAAACTGAGAAATACAAAGAAGGGAAATCGTGCACAGGGCGGGTCGGTAGCCACGCCAGGCGGTCGAGAAATTCCCCAGGTTTATACGCAGGTCGGGCGGAGCACTTAGAAAGTAGCCTGGGCGGACGGCAAGTGTTAAGTAACATAAGTGAGACTCCACGACAGTGTTAACCTGCCGGCGATGCTGAAGGCAAGTGGCACTTATAACTGATGAGTATTGCATTCCTGGATATATTTATTCTTTTGTAATGTTGTATTTAAGAAGAAAAGAAGAAATATAATGTCTTGTATTTTTAAAGTAATTGAAACTTAAGACATTACATCAAGTAAGTCTTATTAGATGATTGAAGATGAAGACATTCTGAAGTAAATGAAAAATAAAAAAATTCCTAAATTATTGAAGTTTTAAGACATTTCTAATAACGGAAGACATTCCCAAATAACTGAAGATTAAAACATTTACTAAATACTGAACATTAAAACAGTCATTAATACTTCAAGTACAGGATTCAGTTTTCTGGCCTCATAAATAGAATCTTGTGGTTGAGGTTGAAATAATCTTTTTGACGTTGTTTCAGAAGACAAAAATACATTCGTCAAAAAATAAAAACATGACGATTATCTTAGATTTCAAATCGCTATAAATGGTACTGAAGTTTAACCCCTCAGATCATGTGTCTTAACAGCTGAAGCGATATAGATTCCAATCCCTTATAAATTGTACACATTGTGGTCAAGGGTTCCACGCCTTTATTGCGCCACAGTAGTTGTAGTCCATTCCTACACACACACACACACACACCTCTCTTTATAAACGATGTTGCAGCCTTACATTAATGGGGGTGTGGATCAGGGTGTGGATGGGGGAGGATGTGGATAGGGGAAAGGTGAGGATGGGGAGGATTTGGATAGGGGAAGGGCGTTAATGAGGGAAGGGTGTGGATAGGGGAAGGTGTGGATGGGGAGGATGTGAATAGGGGAAGTTGTAGATGTGGAGAATGTGGATAAGGAGGAGGATGTAGATGGAAGTAGATGGAGTGGATGGTATTAACTTCACAATCTACGGCTATAAACGTAGAACCTTTTATCCACTAAACATCTATAAAGTTGTTCTGGGGTTATAAATGTAATGTTTTTTTTTTCGTTCTTATAAACAACTATAAATAACCTAAGAGTTATAAACGCCAGGACCCGCCTTGTTGAGTCCTCTTATATCACTACCTCAGGATACCAACCCAGGTAGATGCGAGAAGATTCACGTAAGTATGAAATAAAAGTGAATACAAATTTTCTCCGTCAGTGAGTGAATATCAATCAGTTTTTTTTCTCGGTCAGTTAGTGAGTGAGTGAGACTGTCAGTACATATTGTTAACTTCAGTGTCTTTATTACTACTCAAAGTCAATCAAAGTTCTGTTAATTGTCAAACTACAGCCTTAGTTCTATTCCCTAATAACTAAGTTAAGATCTCCTCGGGTCCATTTCTCTTACAGCTGATCTTATGAAAACACAAGAGTTTAAATCCCTTCCCGCTGACCCCCTCTCCCCCCCCCTCCACCACCAAAGTTCACTGACTCCTATAACTGACCTTAACACCATTCCCAAGTTTTCTAAGCTCTGATAAATGGTTTCTGAAAATAAGCAAAACCCGAGGAATCGTGTGGGTTAACAGCTTGGTTAAGGAGGAGTGTTAATTTGTTATAACTAATATGTAAATTACTGTGTGTGTGAGAGAGAGAGAGAGAGAGAGAGAGAGAGATTCCTCGTAACACCTATGGTGCTGTAGTCGACACACTTCCCCTCCCCCCAGTGCTAGGCTCCGGGTTCGATACCCTGGGCAGGAGTGGTGAAAGTATGGGGCAGGTTTCGTTATACCATTAAACCTCTGTCTACCTGATAGCAATTAAGAGCCTGGAAGTTAATCAATAGACAGACCGTATTCCAAGGTTATGGTTAGCCAGTGCAGTTGGTGTGTCTGTCCGGTCATCCTGGGTTACTCCTCACTAACTCAGGGTCAGAGAGTTAAACTATCGTCTTCTCTGACTTAAACAAAACTCCTGTCCTCGAGCATGAAGTGATGAGAGACAGATGGTGATGGGAGATATGAGAGATAATGAAGTAGTTATATAATATATTTACGTCACATATTACACAAAAGAAGATTACAACACAAGAAGGAAGATAATAATAGTAATAGTAATAATAATAATAATAATAAAACACAGGATTATGTTGATAAAGACAACAATAATGTCAATAATAACAACAAAAACATTATAACAATAACACTCAATAACAATAATGATAACACCTGAGGACTACATACCCGAGGAAGACACACCTGAGGACTACACACACCTGAGGACTACACACCTGAGGACTACACACCCGAGGACTACATACCCGAGGAAGACGCACTTGAGGATTACACACCCGAGGAAGACGCACCTGAGGACTACACACCTGAGGACTACACACCTGAGGACTACACACCTGAGGACTACACACCTGAGGACGACACACACCTGAGGACAACACACCTGAGGACAACACACCTGAGTAAGTAAACCAGCTGTGACATGAGGTCAACAGAGGACAACTTGGGTGACAAAACCACGCTAAGAGAAAGGTCAATGACAGAGTAATGAGGCACTAGACCACCATACCATCACACACTACAGTGAGGTGGACTGAGAACACCACACCCCTAACAGCAGCAGCAGCAGGAGGATGGCGACCAAAATCCTTCCCTGACGATAAGGACTTAACTTCAGTCCTCTTAGAGAGTAAACTTGGCGACAAAACCATCTCAACACAGGACCAATTGCCGACCCAAGTAACGAGGTGAGTGACATAAACTAGGCTATTAAGAACCACCACTAACGACGCTGGGGAGTGAGACCAGACCGGTGGTCACGGTGGAGAGACACGGAGGGCGCCGCCGTCGCCGCCACCCTCAGGACTCCCCCCACAGGCCACCTGGGATACCTGAGTCTAGGAGCTGCGACACAAACGCCCTGGGGGAGGTGCTAAATGTTGTGGTGGTGAGGGAGGGAGGGAGGGGCCAGACCCGCCGGGGGAGACGAGACGATGACATAGTGGTGAAGACATGTTGCCGAATGTAGCTGTAGTGTGAATGTATTTGTGTACGTTATTTGTGTGTGTGTGTGTGTGTGTGTGTACGAAAACAAATCCACCTTCTTAACAACCCAGAAAATTTCAGCCAAATCACCACATCAGTTCTCCTATACCAACCACCATCAGCTCGTTAATAAAACCCACCCAACACAATCTCCTTTACCTCCTCCCAACTATATTTTCCTCCTCTCTTCCCTCGCGGGGTGTGTAAGTATCCATGGGAAGGTGTTTGGTGTTTCCCTCGACTAATGACCAAGTTCCCACCCACGGGGTTGTCTCCTCTATCTTACCTCAGCTCAGGGAAATGTATTCATGACCTCTGCTGGTGAGAATGACGTCAATATTAGAGTGTGTGAGAGGACGTCAGTTTCAGGGTGAGAGAGGACGTCAGTTTCAGGGTGAGAGAGGACGTCAGTTTCAGGGTGTGTGGGAGAGGACGTCAGTTTCAGGGTGTGTGGGAGAGGACGTCAGTTTCAGGGTGTGTGGGAGAGGACGTCAGTTTCAGGGTGAGAGAGGACGTCAGTTTCAGGGTGTGTGGGAGAGGACGTCAGTTTCAGGGTGTGTGGGAGAGGACGTGTGTAATCGGTTGATCGAACTTATGAACGAGTGAGTGAACGTGCGTATGTGTGTGTGTGTGTGTGTGTGTGTGTAATCACCACCTCCCCCTCAACCAGTTATTAACGTCTTCCTGTTCAACAAGAGGATTAACTAACCGATTTTCCACTCTCCAAATTTTCTTCGCCAGGAGTCACGTAAAAATATACCAAAAAAAACACGAGTGATTTTAGGTAATTGTGGCACTAATGGCGCAATCACGGAGTAGAGTTGATGGTACCTTAAACACACACATCATCCTGGTACATTAATGGTACAATGTCGTGGTCGCTAATTCCTGCTGTACCCATGATAAATGCTTTCTTTCTAGTGGTACAGAAAATGGTACAATGGTCGTGAAAGTGATGGTACAATGGTGCAGTTGTGTGATATAATAGTAATATAGTAATGCTACAAGTGTGATACATTAATGGTACAATGGCGTAATACATTAATAGTACAATGGTGTGATACAGTAATGGTACAATGGTGTGATGCATTAACGGTACAATGGTGTGATATAGTAATGGTACAATGGTGATACACTAATGGTACAATGACGTAATAGTTATGGTACAATAGTGATACAGTCCAGCGTGTTATCACTCTTATAGCAACTGAAAATTTGTAATCGTCGTTAGTGGCGTTAATGAAGTTTTGTAACCCAGGATACAGCACACTACGGTACAGTTTATGGCGCGGTACAATACTCGACATTTCCAACACGCATCGAGGGATATTGGGATTTGATTGGTTGGTGAAAGATGTGGATTTACAGTGATTGGTGGACATAATACGTGAATGTGCTGTAATTGGTGGATTTAAATCGTGAGGTGCTGTGATTGGTGGATTTAAATCGTGAGGTACTGTGATTGGTGAATTTAATACGAGTTACTGTGATTGGTGGACGTAAATCGTGAGGTATTGTGATTGGTGAATTTAATCCGAGAGTTACTGTGATTGGTGGACTTAATACGTGATTAGCTGTGATTGGTGGATTTATCCTTTTGCCACACCACGATTGGAGGATTCTTAACTTCTGTATATTATGGGGATTTAATGTCGTAGAATAGAAAGAAAAGATACTTGTTGGTACATTAGTCGAGGATTTAGACATGGTACAAACGAGGGATTAATGACGAGGATTTATAATTAATATCGAGGCATTTACAAATATTCCACCATAAGGGATTTCCAAATGGTTCAGTGACGAGGGATTTACAAATTAGTTAATTATTGTGGTACAGGATTAGGATTTACAGCAACGGTACAGTGATAGGATTAATAAATGATAGTGAAAGAGGGATTTGTTTATAAGTTACAGTGAAGGAGATTTAATATACCAATAGCATATACAAATGGGCCTTTTTAGTCTATGGTACAATGATAGGAATTTGATCAATGGTACAATGATAGGAATTTGATCAATGGTACAATGATAGGAATTTGATCAATGGTACAAGAAAGTATTTACACATGTGGTACAGAGATACATAAACACATCAGTTGTATCACAATAAATGTTTAACCTCTTGCAAACATCAGTGGCCGCCAAAACAGAAATTAAACTCTAGATTCTTATTAATTCGTCCAGGCATAATACATTAGCGGATTCCACCAGTCGTTCTCAGACCTCCACTGTTAGCTAGACTTGGCGGCCGGCTGGGGTCATGGAAAGGTAAAATACAGGTAGTGAACATAACGCCAATTACAAAGTACATTTAATGCTTAGATGGAAAGGTCATTTGATATGTAATTACGTGAGGTTGTCCAGGTGATAGATCTTTGTATGAACAGCGGACAGGTAACGTGAAAGTCGGTCGTAAAGTTACACACACACACACACACACACAAAATTAATGACCAGGGTTATAATGATCTTGTACACAATGTTGTATTTAATGTAGAATGTGTATACGACTGGACAACGACTAGTGAATGTTCGGTCACAGCGGCATTATGTTATTCAGTCATACATACACACACAGAGCTGCACGATAAATATTTTACCAGAGTCGTGATCATCGCCCACACTTCCCCCCCCCAAAAAAAAAGATGTTTATATTGAGCTAATGAGAGAAGGTGTGGTCACGGAGCGCTGACACACACCACCCAACTTATGACTCAGGGAAGGCGTAACACAAGGTAGCGAGTGTTAAGTGTTCACGCCCTCACTTATACTAGAGATTCACTGCACTGATAATGTTTATTTATCCCTTGAGCGTCATTCCTGTATATTTAATTTTGTTACGCGAATGATTATTTTCACTCAGCTGTTGTTTATGTTAATACTTAGTGATAATTTACAATATTTCTTAACACGTTGTCTCCTTTACTAGACCGATATAAGACGACAGGCACGGAGCATACAGAAGGCCCACACTGTTATTGATCGTAATTATTAACTTTGTGTCAACTTGTGAAGTGTAACATATCTGAAACTATAATATTTCTCCTGTTTTTCTTGACAATAAGTAAAACGTCATTGGATTTCTTAAGAAATGTAGTGAAATGTCTTATATTTTTTAAGACAATACAGTCTACAATTTTATATTTTCTTTAAACAGTCAGTATGTAAAGTGACTGATTTTCTTGATAATTATATGTAAAGTGTTTTGGATTTTCTTAAGGCACAGTATTCAAAGTGACTCTAGTTGTCTAAAAACAATAGGTAAATATGTCATATATATTTCTTAAGGTGAACAATGTGCAAAGTGACAGTGGTCTTACGTGGGACAGTGTCCCAGGGTCTTGAGTCTTACTACTCCTATAACTACTGTATAACCTAATTGGATATCATGTGTAATCTGTCAAGTCTTGTGAGTCTGAGTGAGCGTACAGCAGGTGTGTGAGTCTCCCTCCCTGTGGTGGGTTTTGTCGCCGCCCCTGCAGACACCTCCTCCTTCATTCGTTGTTTACAATCTCAAGAATCTCTTTTAGACAAGATACATAATATTTCAGGATTCTGAAATAAGAATTTAAGTTTTTCTCACATAAAACCTTAAATGTTTTTTCACGTTTTGCAAAAAGTGTTGCTTATTTAGGTACAGTTTGCTGTGAAGTATCGACAGAATAACTTTAGAGAATATCAAGGATTTTTCTGAAAAGTTTTATGGGGTGATTTCGCAGGGGGGCCACGCCCTCTCCTCCCCTGTGGCTCCTGAAGGGTCCACACCTGTCAAGTGGTACTACACTGTTTCTTCGTCTGTGCACCTGCAGTTAGAGGCCCTTGGGTACACCTGACATTAAGGGGTTCCCGAGGACCCCTGCCATCAAAAGGTCCTCACAATACCTGACCAGATGTGATGCGTTCTGGACCAGGAAGAAGCAACAAGTATTGTATGCGAAACAATAATCGTGTTCCAACAATGCCCGCTCGTGTTTGTAAACAAACTGATGGGTGAGTTGGGTAGAAACCACAACATTGACATAATCAGTATTTCATGCTCCTTTAAACTCATTATTTTACTATTGCTTGTTCTGTATTTACGAGAATGATATAAAATTGTGAGAAAATCTTCAGGATTAGTTAGATGAGATACTTGTTTTAATGGTGAGATTATCCCTCAGGTGAGCCATGCTGCATGGCCTTGTTGTTATGAAGAACCTGCCAGTCTCACTCTTGCTCACACTGTACACATTTCGTGACAGTAGACGTGTTCACCATAAAACAATAAAAAAAAATTAAAGCACGTCTAGAGCGTCTTTGATGTACTGAGCGTTTGTGCGGTCCTGACCAAATTTTGCTGAGAGGGTTATTGTATGAATGAGTTTATTCAGTCCAATAAAACCCAACGACACGTTTTGTTATGTAGTGTAAGGTGACGGCGTGGTACAGGTAGAGTCACTGGTGGTGGTGACGGCGACCACGTGCGACACCTGTTGTTACTGCGGTGGCAGGACTCACCTCCATGGCTGTTGACATCCTGGGTGCAGGCTGCAACAGTCCTGCTAGCACTCACTACTAAACACTCAACACTAAGTATGCACGTTTAATCCTGCGTGTGTATGGTTCACTAAGGTAGTCGGCACTAAGTATCACCACTGGTCCAACGCCGCGTGTGGGTGCACTGCCTCACAGTTAACGTGTGGCCCGCCAGCGGTGCGCGGGGGGCTCTGGCGGCGGCTCCCCAGGCTCCTCCTGGGCTCCACCCCTCGCACGCCCGCAACCCCGCCTCCAGCCAATCACGGCTGTTGGGGGCGGGACATGAGTCCCCAGGGGCAGCACTGAGCCGAAAAGGGAGGAGTTTGAGGCGAGACTCCGCCCTCCGTGCACACGCTCACAGCGACAAGCGACAGGACGCACACGCGGCGAACACAGAGCGGCAGGTGCGGTGTGTGAGTGTGACAGAGTGCACACAGCTGTAGCAGCGGTAGGGCAGCGTGCAAGGGCGAGCTGGTACCGTGGCGACGTGTGAGCCACCACCACCAACCACACACCTGCACAACCACACCTGTCCTCACCGTAACACTTCAACTCAAAACTAGACGAATGAACTTGTCTGCTCCCATCTCACCGGGCTATAATCACTGCTGTGCTAATTATATTATCAAATACTGTTCTTATTGCACCCACACTACCACCCCCACACCCACACAGCCACCCCCCACACCCACACTACCACCTCCACACCACCGCCTCCACACCACCACCCCCACATCCACACCACCGCCCCCACACCCACACCACCATCCCCCACACCATTCCACACCACCATCCCCACACCCACACCCACACCCACACCACAGCCCCCACACACCGACACTACCACCCCCCACACCCACACCACCACCCCACACCCACACACCACAGCCCCCACACCGACACTACCACCCCACACCCACACCACAGCCCCCACACCGACACCACAGCCCCCACACTCACACTACCACCCCACACCCACACACTACCACCCCCACACACACCCACAAAACCACCCCATACCACACACACCACACTACCACCACCACACCCACACTACCACCACCACACCCACCACCGCCCCCACACCCACACCACCACCCCCACACCACACCCACACCTCACCCCACCTGACGTATACTGTCCTCACACCACATCACACCACACCCACACCACACCACACCACACCCACACCACACCCACACCACACCACACCACACCTACACCAGACCCACACCAGACCCACACCACACCACACTCACCCCACACACACCACCACACCCACACCACACCACCACACCCACACCACACACCCACACTACCACCACACCCACACCACCAGCACCCACACCACCAACCCCACACCCACACTACCACCACCACACCTACACTACCACCACCACACCCACACTACCATCACCACCACACCCACACCACACCCCACACACCACGACCACACCCACTCAACACCCCACACACCACCACCACCACACCACACCACCATCACCACACCCACACCACCACCCCCACACCCACACCACCACCACCGCACCCACACCACCACCACCACACCCACACCATCCCCTCACACCCACACTACCCCCGCATCCACACTACCAGCCCCACACCCACACTAACCACCACCCCTACCACCCACACAACCACCCCCACCTATCACCACCACCACCACACTACCACCCCCACCCAAACTGCACCCACTACCACCACACCACACCACACTACCATCACCATTACCACCACCATCCACACTCAGCCCCACACCCACACTACTACCAACACACCACACCACCAGACCCCACACCACTACCACCACACCCACACCACCACCACACCACCACCCCACACCACACCACTACAATCACCACACACCCACCACCACACCCACAGCACCACCACCACCCACACTACCCACTACACCCACACACTACCACCCACACACCACCACCACACCCACACTACCACCCACCACACCCACACTACCCACACACCACACTGCCATCACCATTACACCCACACCACACACTACCACCACACACCCACGACCACCACCATACCCACACACACCCACACCACCACCCACACACCACCACACCCACACTACCACCACCACACCCACACTACACCACCACTCCCACACCCACACCACCATCACACCCACACCGACCACACACACCGACCACACCCACACCACACCCACTACCCCACCAAACTACCATCACCACCACACCCACACTACCACCACACCACACACCACCACACCCACACCACCACACCCCTACCACACACACACCCATATTACCACACACACCACCACCACACCCACACTACCACCACCACTACTCTAACACTACAACACATTCCTAACTTGAGTGTATCACCTAGCAGTGTATCACCTAACAGTGCATATTAACAGGTGCATCTCCTAGCTTGAGTGCATCTCCTAATTTGAGTGCACATATTAACAGGTGCATCACCAAACTTGAGTGCATCTCCTGACTTGAATGCATCACCCTATTTGAGTGCATCTTAACTTGAGTGCATCACCTAACTTGAGTGCATCACCTAACTTGAATGCATCACCTAACTTGAGTACATCACGTAAATTGAGTGCATCTCCTAACTTGAGTGCAGCACCTAACTTGAGTGCATCTCCTAATTTGAGTGCACATTTACTTGAGTGCATCACCTAACTCGAGTGCATCACCTAACTTGAGTGCATCACCTAACTTGAGTGCATCACCTAACTTTCTTGTATGTTTGCTTCCTCATTTTTCTCGTCTCTTCCTTTTCGTCCTCCTCCTCTTCCCCCTCCTCATCCTCTCCTTCCTTCTACCTCTTTCCTCTTCTTACTCCTCTGCCTTTCCATTTCCTCCTCTCTACACGAATATTTCCTCTTCCTCTTCCTTCTTATCCACTCGCGCTTCTCCACTTTCTTATTCCATCCCATCACTACCTCTCCTCTCCTCCTTATTCCTACTCTTCCTCCTGTTTCACCCTATGTCCCTTCTTCTCCAATTCTTTCTACTTCTTCCTTTCCCACCTTATTCCATTGTATCACTTCTACTACTCCTTCTTCTACTTCTTCTCCTCCTTCCTTTCATTTCTTTTAAAGTCTTCTTCCTCCTCCTCTTCCCCCCCTCTGATCACTCGACCTCAGGTAAAACAACTGACCTGGCAATACCTCACTACGTCATACGCTCCAAAACCTGTTAATGAGAGTACTTACACCTGTACCTGTGCATCAATACCGTTCATACCTGTTAACTAGAGTAACTGTACCTGTATATATCCCTACAGTTCATACATAGTCAGAACCTGTTAAGTAGAGTAACTGTATACCTGTGTGTGTGTGTATGAAGCCGGTCCCTACAGTTAGAACCTGTTAGAGGTAATGTCTGTCTGTATGTCATCACTGTCAGTCTACCCAGTCAGTCAGGACCACTCAGTATACATCACTACGTCTTATACAGTCAGTCAGGACCTGTGAATCAGTCAATAGTTTCCTGTACACTCATCTACGTTAAGCCCATCACTAAATAATCCACGTAGTCGTAAATTACATCACTACAGTCATTAAAACGGTGTATTTGTAGAGACACTCACTTGCCTATCACCAATCTACAGTCTACATAAATATAACCTGCTCGCTGGAGACAGACATCTACACAGTCACAAACCTGCTGGGATACAAGACCCACCTGTAGGGCAGTTTGGGTCATTTTACAAAGCGTTTGGCGGAGGTAATTAAGGAGGGCAGTACAGGTGAGTGTTGCGAGTAGGAGGTTAGGTTAGGTTAGGTTAGGATGTTAATATGGCGTGAGTTAGGTTAGGTTGTTAGGTAAGAATGTTAATATGGGATGGGTTAAGGTTGTTAATATGGTATTTAATCCTAGAATGGGGGGTCCTGTCATTCTCCAAAGCATATGACGTGTTAAGCCAAGGATGTTAATGTTTAGGATGCAGTGGTGAGTCATGCTTCTACAGAGGTTATGTGAGAAGAATGTTGAAGAATGCAATAGCAGATGGTGCTTGACTCTACTAAATGTGTAATGTAGTATATCAGAGATCATTCTACAACACATTCTACAGCAAAGGTGATTACAGTAAGAAGTACTGTAGTTTTAATATGAAAGGAGTTAGATAATTCTACAAAAAACTAACATTAAATAAAGAAAATTAACATGAATCGGTTTTGTGTCCGTGTGTGTGTGTGTGTAAGGACTGGTAACTAGATATGTGTTTGTAGTTTAAAAACATGAAGGCCAGACACCTTTCTTGTCGATGGTATCAAACATGTGTAGTCTTAGGTTGGTGTGAGCTGGGTGTGAGCTGGGTGTTGGGTGTGAGCTGGGTGTTGGGTGTGAGCTGGGTGTTGGGTGTGAGCTGGGTGTGAGCTGGGTGTTGGGTGTGAGCTGGGTGTTGGGTGTGAGCTGGGTGTGAGCTGGGTGTTGGGTGTGTAGTGTCAGGTAGTAGATGATGCGTGTGTATTAGTTGTTAAGTGTAAAGTGATAAGTACTAGGTGTAAGACGTAAAGTGTTCAGAGCCAAGTGCTAAGTCTTAAGTGCCAAGATGTGACTTCCTAACTCTCAATTCCTAGCAAGGACTGCAACAACAACAACAACAACTACGACAAGAAGGACAACAAAAACAAGAAGGAAACAAGAACAGTAAAAACTACAGCAAGCACGATAATAACAACAACAAAAACAGCAAGGGTCACACAAAAACATGAACCACGACAAGAATAACAACAAGAACCACAATTACCAAAAAAAAAATCAGCAACAGCAAGGACAACAAAAACCAGGACAATACATGTGTTACAAGGTTTCAGCTCAACACAAAGCAACACAGTATCAACACATCACAAGGAGCTCTCAGAATAAGGCAGGTGTGGTGTGACTCTTGCAATATTATCACAGTGAAGTGTGAACTTTATCCAGAATAATCACAGGATGCAACACTAATTCACCATGAACTTGACACTTTATAAACTGACAACACAGTGATGATGTGATGCAGTGTAACTAAAGTGTATCATTTATCGTCTTTTCCTAAGTCAGTATAAGATGACTGATATGTTATCTCCTGTACCAACACTTAAGAAAAGTTTACGAGCTCGAACCCACACGGGAAGAAGATCATCGACTCTTGGACAACCAGGAAGCCACCAGCACCTGCACTGTGTCCCAAACAGCGAGAGAAGAAGACCTTTCTGTGTACCACTGTGACATCCAGGTTTTTCTGCCTCGCCCACACTAAAACAGGTTGTTAGGTGGGCAGGTCACCAGACTCTCTGCCTCAAATTGGCAGATCCTAGACCACTTTTTGAGACCAGTGGATGAGACCAGAGCACATAACATAACTATTGGAATTATTAGTTTTATCGTGTTGTTTGGTTCGGCCAGTCATGGATGTGTGCCATGATGGTTGGTCTCCTCAGTGAGCCAGGGATGGGTTGTCATCTTAATTTGGTCATGACAAGTTTAATAGTGGAAACTTACAGTGAGGTCAAATAGTAGTGTTCAAATGATTAAGCAATTGTTCTATGAAGGTTAAGTCATTGTATTAATCTAAAAATACCAAGAATATTGAAAAAAAACTAAACCTCATAGCCAAACGTGGAAACCTTAAACTAGATGTTAATTAAACCTCTACCAGCCTTATAAACTATGTCTTTACTAAAACCTCATAGACATTCACTGAACCTCTGTCATCAACTCGTTAACTTCAGGGTCACCTAGACACTACACCTCCCCCTACCAAGTCGTTCTGCCAACACGACTCAGGCACTCAATCCCGTCGTGCAGGCTGCCAAAACACCAGCCATTGAACCTAACACGAACCTCAGGGCGTCTGGGGGGTTCAACACGCTCGGACAACCCACTAAACCCCACATGAATATTAACTGTCGACCCAACACGTGTTAAATGAGGAATAATGACCTGTTGTCGGGTACTTGGTCCTTCCCACAAAATACCGACCGTCATAACAGCTCCAGCAGTATTTTGCTTTCCCTCAACTCGCTAAACTGCGCTCGGGGCTCTGGAACGACGAGGCTTCTGTTTAAGCAACGATCGACCAGTTGCGAGATCTAATCTGACACATTGCCACATAAAGCAGAAAAAGAGGAGGAATTATTTACACACATTCCACAACGGTGAAACACTAACAGAGGCACACACACACACACACTCGGGTCCAATCGGTTTCTCTAAAGGATGAAAAAAACAGAGCAATAAACACGATAAAAGATCATTGACCGGCGGGCGCGTCACATACCAACACCAGGTACCGACAATAACAACACTGTACTTGTCGCCATCCCGGAGCACTATTACCATACGGCTGGTCACGAACTGAATTTGTAGTGTGTAATAAGTAGAGCGAAGTAATGGTGAGCAATGATGGGTGTCAGACGAGGTGCCCCTCCCTCCCACAACGCCCACACTACCCTCACACCCGGCCCTAGTACTACCACCACCCACACCACCGACACTCCTGCCCCTAGTACCACCCTCCCTCTTGCCCCTGGGAACCCACCACCCACACTACCCTCCCTCCCCTGCTCCTAGTACCACCCTCCCTCCTGCCCATAATACCACCACCACCCTCAAAAGTTAAAAGGCTTAAAATGTAATAAAATTCTCTTAGAACCTCGAGAATGTGGTAAAGCTCTAGTAAGAGCATGTATTAAAGCTCTAAGAGTCTTAAGAATGTGACTTATGTGTTAAAGAATGTTAGTTTGCCCACATTCACCATAATGAAGAGTTAAGAATGTGATAAAACTCTATTTTGGTACTTTAGAACGTGACACAAGGCTCAATTAGAGACTTTAGAATGTAATACAGAGGTGTTGGAGAGCGTCAGGTTGGCACACAGGCGCCCCCAGTAAGGCGGTGGTCGGTGCCACTCTCCAGCCGTGAGCGGAGAACGTGGAGGGAACTTGTCACTTCCTCCTCTCTGTAATATACTGTGTTAGTGTTGGCTGTAATGAAGATTTACTTGAGACACTTACATAAAACACCAAAAATTTTCGAGTGCATCTTTCATATGTGTTTGAGACTACTACTACTACTACTACTACTACTACTACTACTACTACTCTTACTACTACTTCTACTATCACCACTACAACTATCACTACTACTACTTCCACTGTCACTAATACTACTACCACCACCACTACTACTACTACCACAACCACTACTACTATCACCACTACCATCACAACTCTTACTACTACTACTACTACTACTACGCCTCGAACTGGTTAACTACGTTACCGATAAGGGCAAATGGTTTCAGTCTCAATAAACAAAAATTTACAGATGCCAATGCTCTAAGGTACGGTTGGCCAGTAGAAGGGTTGCCCTCCCAATGCGTGTGTGGCTCTACCTATGACGTCGATCACGCCATGATGTGCAAGAAAGGGGGCTTCATTTGCATGAGGCATGACGAAGTAAGGGATCTCACAGCAAATATGTTGAAGGAAGTCTGCCGTGATGTCATGCTAGAACCGACGGTGAGATCTTCCAACATAGGACTTCAAACACATCCAACGAAGCCCGTGTTGACGTCAGTGCGCGAGGATTCTGGATATGGAGACAGCGAGCCTTCTTCGACATCAGGATTTTTTATCCCATGGCCGCATGTCACCGTAACTAGCTCTCGGTGCGGCACACAGGAGGAACGAGAACGACAAGATAAGGGCATACGGGGAGAGAATTCAGAACGTTGATCAAGGCAGCTTCACTCCTCTAGTGTTCACAACCTCTGGGGGGATGGGACCAAGTGTAAGATGTTTCTACGCCAGACTCGCGGAGGTGATCTCCGAACAGAAGCAGCAACCCAGAAGTTATGTTACAGCCTGGATGAGATGTCGACTGTCCTTCTCTCTGCTTAGGTCTGCATTGCTTTGCCTCAGGGGAACGAGAGCATTTGCCCAAAAGCCGACAACAGCTGCAGATATTGACTATGAGGCTACAGTCACTGAATTCCGCATAGACCTGTGGTTCAACTAATTCAACACAGCTAGGATAGCTACTTATGTATTAGGATACTTAATATTAATAATATTAAGGTAATAAAATGGTGGCGAAGGTGTGGCTATTGGGGGAGGCTGGAGGCAAAAAAAAAAAAACTACTACTAAAGATTCCAGCCTACGAGGGTTCATCCGTTGCCGCGTCAGAGATGTACCAACAAACATATACTCAGTAGTACATAAAACCTAACGTTGAGGAACCTTTCACTAAAACAACTCTGCTTAAAATGGCAGTGTGTGGTGTCCTGTGGAGAGGTTGTGAGAGAACTTAATGTTATGTACAAGAGAAACATCTACTAGTAAACATAAGTACAATGTTAACATGTGATCATTATACACTTGTTAAACACTTCTTCTCTTATTTAACATTTGGGGAAAAAACACCAAGTATTTGTACGTCAGAGTTGATAAACAGACATTTAAATAAAACTTAATTTGCCAGAGGTACCTGCCCACGTGACTTACAGTTTGATTTTAGGTCAGGTCAGGTCAGGTCAAAGGAAGGGTTGCCAGCGTTACCTCAGACCACCTCGTCCAGGACTGTGTGTGTGTGTTGTACTTACTTCCTGTTACTGAACTGTGTACCTTGTGTTAACCATCTCACATTGACCTACTGTTGTCTTCTTCCTGTGTCTTTGAGATACTCGAGACTGTGTAAAAGGTTATCACACCCACACCCACCCACTCCCCCATACACTAACACCCTCACTCACTCAAACCTACACCCACACACTCACCCAAACCTACACCCACACACACACGTTTATTCTCTCTTCTGGTCAAGGAACAGCCACCACTACTACCTGTGGTCGAGGAACTACTATCACCAGCGGTAACCAAACCAACCCACAAGGAAGGGATACGATCAACACTACCTCACTCTCCCTCCCTCTCTTTCTTACCTCTCCCTTCCTCACCTTTCCAGCCTTCCTTCCCTCTTCCTCACATCTCTCTTTCGCCTATCCATCCCTCACACCCCTCCTTCCTTCACACCTCCCTCCCTCACACCCTTCCACAACCATACTTACCCCTCCCTCTTCCCCTCTCACACACCCCTCCATCACAACACTCACCCCTCTCCCTCTATATTCCTTTTCTACCCCCATTACTTCGTCTCCATGTTTCTTTACTTTATTTCACTCCCTCTTTTATTACTGTTTTCTATCCCTCTTTCCTTCCTCCTTCTCCAGAGTCCAGTCCTGTATTCTTTTCCTTCCCCATTCCTTCCCTTTATTAATTGCTCCTTACCTACTTCTCTTCATCTATTAATTCCTTTTCCCTACTTGTTCTTCTTCCTCCTCTTCCCAATATCTTCTCCCAGTCTCGAGACTCTCCAGTTCTCCTCCCCAATTTTTCTCAATATCTTCATCATTTCTCCCAAATTTTCCCCATTTTCATTAATTTCCCTCAATACCTTCCCCATTTCCCTCCATTTTCCTCTGTATTTCCCCTAATTTCCCTTCACATCTCTCATTTTCTCCCCACTCCTCAACCCTCTCTCAAACTCTTACCCCAACCTTCCCCATCCTCATTTACGAATCCCAAGTCGTCGCCATGGTTGTGTGTTCTCAGCTGACCCTCATTTGTGGCCGGACGAGCGACTTTCCTTCCCGTGTGACGTTCCCCCCCTCCCCTTCTCCCCACCCCCTCCCAACACCGTCGCCTGCAGTAGTCGCCGACACGGTGCGTGGCCGCGATAGTGCGAGTTACTACCGACGGTGGACTCATTCATGCAGCTGGGGTAATGGTGGTAGTTGGTGGAGGGTGGTGGTAGTGGTGGTGGAGGGTGGTGTAGGGTAGTGGTGGAGGGTGGTGGTAGTGGTGGTATTGGTAATGGTGGTAGTGGTAGTAGTGGTGGCAGGCAAGGGGAGTTTTCCAGGAAGGTTTGTTGCTACACACACTGACCTGACTGGTGGAAGTTAGACAGGATGAAAAAGTTAGCCACCAGGATGAAGGACGTCAGTCAAACAACATCTTACAGTCTCATATAAACAGTCGTAATAAGACAGTCAAACTTCCCTTATCATATTGCGCTTTATGTTACCAGTCATGGTGTACAATCTGTCTTTACGTTCACCAGTCAGTGTCTCTACGATCACTAGTTAGTGCCTCTACGACCGCCAGTCAGTGACTGTACGACCACCAGTCAGTGCCTCTACGACCACCAGTCAGTGCCTCTACGACCACCAGTCTAACACATTGACCTCAAACAGCCACCAGTCTCTGTAAACCTCTATCAACATCTCTTAATAGCACTACCATACACACACTCCCTCCCCTATATAAACACCCTTATCTATAAACAGCAACAGTCTACTACACCACCAGCGTTAAAGATCAAAACGTATCTTGCCATCAGTGGACCATTTACCCAGCTTCACTTAACTCCCGAATCTTTTATCTGAATTCATTTAACGCATCCGGGGACGAGTGTCGAGTGGCTGCTGCAGTCTTGTAATGCATCTCGCAGGTACCTCGTCACGCTTCACTGAGGCTTCGGATTACGAATTGATGCCTCGACTAATTCCCTAATTGGCTGCTGGTAAAAGTGTTGATAAGCATCATACAAGGATTCTACCAGACCCTGTGTTTTTATTGTGAGTCTTGACCTTACATATATGTACAGCTTGTGACTGAGGTCCTCGGCTTTATGTTTTGTGGTCGATGATTTATAAGATAATTACAGTTTGATTCATTTGACACAAAAAAATACAATACCGAAGCGTTTCAGTGAGATTAGTTTTTTTAATGGTTTCAACCTTCATTTGTCACGAACCTCGACGCAGGACAACGGCGCGGATTTGTTTGAGACCAGCGGGTCGTTCACGGCACTACCTGCCTCAACACTACGACCACGTCATAATCTTCATGAGACAAGACCACATGAGAGTCCTCGTGAGGGGTACGATCACGTCAGCACAGTCCTCGTGAGAAGTAGAATTAAGTCACAGCTTTCATGGGAGGTACAACTGTGTCACGGTGTGTGTGTGTGTGTGTGTGTGTGTGTGTGTGTGTGTTCCAGGGGCAGGTGAGAACAAACAATTGTACATCAGTGGTGGCAGGTACGACCATATCAGCGTCTGTGAAACACCTTAAAAACAAAACACTTGAGTCCCTAAACTTCACAACACATGTATGTAACTTACCAGAGAGAGACCAACAACACCACCACCAACAACAACACCAACAACAACACCACCACCAACAACAACACCAACAACAACACCAACATTACTAAAATTAACTCCAAAACACACATGACGACTTAACAAAAATCATCACATGAAAAACATATTGTATAATAAGAAACAACATCAGTGTATAATAAACAAAACAATTATCTGAGTAAATGGTACACACACGCATGTATACGGTACACAACACACATGTATACGGTACACAACACACATGTATACGGTACACCCTATAAAAACAACCCTATCCAATTGGTTGACCACCCTCAGGAGCGTCACAGCGAGAGTACATACACCAGCAGGCAAGAAGTGGGGCAAGTGGTTCCGAAGGAGGTCAGGGGAGCACTGATGGTCGCCTCCTGTTCAGGTCACTCAGTAAACCGCATCCTGTGAGGCGAACACAACCATTCCCTCCCTCATGGTATTACCGTGAACAACCACTCCAGGCCAATTGTTTAGAGGGGGGGGGGCTGTAACATGATGGAACCCCACGAGGAGGAAGAAGAGGGAGAAGAGGAGGAGGGAGAAGAGGAGGAAGAAGAGGAAGAAGAAAAAAGAAAGGAGGGGGAAGAGGAAGAAGAATGGTGGATAAAGAAAGGAGAACAGTAGTAGTGGTAGTCGTTAGTAGTAGTAGTAGTAGTAGTAGTCGTTTAAAAAAAAGTAGTAGTAGTAGTAGAGGAATAGGGGACAGAGAAGGAGAAAGGAAGAAGATAGGAGGATAGGGAGGGGGGATGAATGGAGGAAATAGAAAAAGTGGGAAGATGGAATAGAAAGAAGAACAGAGGATGATAATGGAAGACTGAAATAAGAGGATGACAAAAAGGGTACTGGACGAAGTACTGTGGGAGGAGACGAAAGGGAAGAGGAGAAGAAAAGGGAAACAAAAAGAGGGAAAGAGGAAGAGAAGAAGGAGGAAATACGAGAAGGAGGAAAGAAGAAAAATGGAGAAAGGGAAGAAGAATAAAAAAGAAAAGGAAGGAGAGAAATGAGAAAGAAGAGTAGTGAGAGGAAGACGTAGAGGAGAGAAAGGAATGAGGAGGAGGATGGGGGAGGGAGGGGAATAAGGAAATGAAGGAGAAGAAAGAATGTAAAGGATTAGAAGAACAAGGAAAAGGAAGATTATGATAATAAGGAGAAAATGATGGGATTAACGATGACCAGAAAAACAAATAATATGAACACACACACACACACACACACACACACCTGAGGGCGTCTTACTGAAGGAGGTAGTTGACCCCCACGTGAAGCCAAATATCTCTCTATGGTACTTAAGAAAACAACAACTGATACAAAACAGTTACGAGACAGAACAAAAAGTCTTTTATAAACAGAAAACAACTAAGACCACAAGTTGAGGGTAAATGTTGAGTGTTTATCGTGAGTCAATGTCATTCTTCGGTCTTCAACCCCTTGAGTTCAGTGACTTAACCTCTTGAGTACAGTGACTTAATCTCTTGAGTACGATGACTTAACCCATATAAATGTCTTTATGACTTTTTCATCATTATTAATTAATATGTCACTACAGTGTTTATTTATTACGACCAACTGGTAAGTTTAATAGGGTAAATTATTAACAAGAGTAAATTAGAGAAGTTGAAGGTGACACACAGCCTCATACAACATACTGTACTGAGTTTACAGTCGATGTTATCAAGTCACTCTCGAATTGTGACTGATTGAGGTGACTGACAAACTCTTCCTTTGATTTGATTGTTGAGCCCTTTTGAAGACGCTACTCAGCAAAAAAAAAAATATATATATATATATATATATATTACACACTGTTGTCCAGACTTTGATAAGTAAGACATGTGTCACAAGGTATCATTGTACAATAGGGACAGTGACGTCCAATTGCAAAACACGATCCTTGGTCCGGCTTGAGAAGGTCCTGACTGGTGGTGTAACAATGTATCAAGCTAACACAGAGAGACGCAACAGTTTGATGTTATACGGGATGTAATTTTTAACTTAAGAGTCAAATACTTATATACATTCTTACGTTTACAGTTACGAGGAAAATATAACGAATGAGCAAACACTTGAGAGCCAGCTCTTGGACACCAGTGAGCTGTGTTATGGAGGAAGATAACGTCTCACACCTCTGTCCTTCTCTCAACACTCAACCTAGCCACTTGCAACAACCTCAATAACAATGAAGATAATATACTCATGCACCTGGAAGGAAAAATAATAATTGTTTCCAACTATGAAATGTTGATGGTGTTGCTGACCATCTGTTTACACTCTACTGGCTGGCGAGGCGGGTGGAAGGGGGAGCGCTCACGACTACTGTGGTGTGCCGGATAACGCAGCTGACGCCGTGACCGAGGAACAACCTCACTGTTTCTTGGAGGGAGTCAAGGAATGAAACAAAGTCTGGACGAGATGATAGGAAACGTAAACAGTCGATGGGGTGAGAAGACTCTGATGTAGTAAAGTAAATAAAGGTGAAGGAGAATGATAAGCTGTGTTTGAACAATGTTATGGACGACAGGCGGTGATGGAGCGGACACAAGGACTGCGGAATATCACATGCTAAAGGTTCAATGTGACAGGTTTATGTTTCTTTAGATGAAATGTTTGGTTAGTAGAGTTATGAAAGGCGGAGAGTTGGCGCCCTCAAGGGGACATGTTGTATGCATAGACGCAGCCACTATACAAAAAACTCGCTATGTTTACTTCTACTGTACACTCTTAGTCATTTCACTTATAAGCAAGAGTCAGTTAGCGAGTTTAACAATGAATGCCCCGCCGCCCCAGCCAGGCCAGAGGGCAGAGTGAGTCCCCAGCAGGATCACTCATGAGCATAATACAAGGACTTGTCTCCTGGTCGCTGCCACCGGCTCCTATTGGCGTCCTAGTGAGGGAACACATTCACGTCATCAGGTGCCAACAGTTAACCAGGTAGTCAACACACTGTGATACTCTGGCCGGGTCTACAGTATAGGATACCTAACCTAACCTAACCTAACCTAACCCCCTTATTAATTTTTGAGATAATAATGAAAAACCAGGAGTGACGTTTTGACGCAACACTAAACACAGGGGTAAGGTAAAGATACACATGCCACATGAGCTGTGTTGACGGTGTATAATGAAAATACCAATAACAGTGTTACATCAAAGATTGTCAGTGTCTGTGTAAATGGTCCGTCGCGAATCAAAAGGCCTGGGCGTCATCCCCGGCCGAAGGCGCAGTGCACCAGCAGTAGCAATGCACGACCAGCTCAACACACTGACCGGTGTACTAATTGCGTCCATTATGCAGTCAGCCTTTCGCTCCCGCAGCCAGTGGACCAACACAAACCTGCTCTATTCACCTTCTGGGAGTAATTCCAGCCTCCATACTCCCCGCATTCCGTGTGTTTGTGTAAGGGAGGCGACTCTCAGGCAAATTGAATTACTGTACAGTGGTGGGTGAGCGGGCTGGCCGGGAGTTACTGCACTGCACCACCACCTAATTAATCATTCGCTTTAGAAAATACCGACTGAATATCATGAACTAAAGCAAAAAATAAAAATAAATAAATCTTTGTTTAACATCTATTGCATACATGACATGGTGTTTCCTTCACAGAGGTCTAATATACACCACACAGAGGAGTCTTTACTATCTATTATAAAAAATTCTCATGGTTATCAAAAACAGTGAATTGAGGATGATAAGACCGGCAGTTCGGGGGAGTAGGAGGACGCCGCCTGGGCCCGGTGAACTAGTGAAGAGTGACTCCACCGTCGGGAGTACAGTATACGCATAACATGAACAAGTGATTCACCAGCATGTGTACACCAGTTGGTCACCAGAATGTGTACACCAGTTGGTCGCCAGCATGTGTACACCTGTTGGTCACCAGCATGTGTACACCAGTTGGTCGCCAGCATGTGTACACCAGTTGGTCGCCAGCATGTGTACACCAGTTGGTCGCCAGCATGTGTACACCAGTTGGTCGCCAGCATGTGTACACCAGTTGGTCGCCTTAATGAACAGAAATATTGTAGTGAGAGTTGATGATCAAAAGTAGTATTACTCTTAGAACAATGAGATCAAAAAGTGCGAATAAAAAACTAGTCCATCGTGTGGGTGAGAATGACAACGCCCTCAAGAGACACGTACGTTTGGGTCGCCTCTCTCAAAGCCCTGGTCACCCCTCACGCCCCTGTGTCAACACCGATGCTCGAGGAAACAGCAGTAGAACATAATATAAATAAAAACGAGAAATGTAATAATCATGAGAACGATATTGCTTTTTTTAGTTTTTTTTATCTGATTATATATAAAAAAAAGTCTTTCTTAAGTAACCATTTGTATTCCTAACCAAAAGCTTGTTGTCTCTTTTTCAGATATTTTAAGATCATGTGTTAAGTCTGTGTGTAGAGGAGTACAGTTATAGTCCAGCAGCATTACTGTATGTGAGGTGGAGAACGGCGGTACAGTCCAGAGAGTGTGCAGCTTAACTCTCCTCTACTGTACTGACAACACACATTAGATAACTACTGTACCTGTAAAGTTGTACAGGGTCGACATAGCAATGGTGGTGGTAGTACTAGTATCACCACCATCACCACACACACACACACACACACACACACACACACACACACACACACACACTTGTCTATGTCATTTTCGCTTTTTATTCTCTTTCGTTTTTGTCTCCAAGTAATTTATCTTTTTTTTCTTACTGTGTTTATTTTTTCCTGTTTGTTCTTTGTTTACGTTGAGATTATTGTCTCCTCTCGTCCACTGTTCATCGAGGGAATTTTTTATGGGGTAAACAAGATTGTGGAAGGTGGAAGGATTCATTTTTTTTTTTCCGAAAGTGAAACGGAGCTTGTTAGTATCACTGCTGTCACTGTCATCCATATCACTGCTGTCACTGTCATTATGATCGCCTTAGGTGTCACTATCGTCATTACAGCTGTCACCGTCACCATCATACCTGTCAGCCTCATTGATTCACCATCACCACCACCACACGTCACTGTCACCATCACCAATAACCATCACTGTCACCACCACTACTGTACAATCATTCTATTACACCTTCGCCACACACACACACACACACACACACACACACACACCACCCTCCTTCTTCCTCTAACACTGCTACTAATACCACACCTTCACTTATAACCATTGCCGCCACCACCACTACTTCCACCATCACCATCATTATTACCACCACTACCACCATCCCCACTACCACCACCATCAGTACCACCACCATCACCACCACCACCACCCTGCTGCTACCACCACCACCGTCCACAACTTTACCCTTTCCGTCCTACTTCTACCATCACATTAACCCCTTCCGCCTGGCCGGTCCCCACCACTTCCGGAGCCGGGGGCCGGACGGCTCGCTCCTCCCAGGCACCACCACACACCGCCACCCCCGCCAACACACCCCGCCACACACACCCGCCACCACACCCCGCCACCACACACCCGCCACACATCGCACCCCCCGCCAAAACACCCGCCACACCCTCGCCAACACCTGCCACACACCTGCTTCACAATCCAATACCAACACTGACGTAATTTCCAACACATTACAATAAGCATGAAGAAAGAGTTGAAGAAGGTGAGGATGTGGACGGAGAGAAGGACACAGAGGGGAGAGGATAAGAGGGAAGGTAGGGGAGGGGAAGAACAAGGGTATCAACAGGTCCTGCAAGACAAAGTAATATTCACACTAAAAGGAGGAAGAGAATTAGAAACATGACATGCAACTGTGACCTCTTCTATCAACAAGAATTACACATACTAAAATGGGATTTACCTCAGACGGGTGAAGGAAAGCTGGCCACATGATCAACACAGGTAGTACGTCTTTCGTCAACAAATATTGGGAAGTTCGTGTTATTTTCGCTTGTAACAGCAGCAACAGCGCGACACCTGTACACGGGCTGCGGGTGAGCGGCCTAGATCACCAGCAATGGAAAACACACCCACTGTACACCTTCCCAAACAAGGAAGAGCCCGTGGGAAAGACAGTAAGGAGGAGGAGGAGGAGGAAGGGAGGAGGAGGAGCAGCAGGAGGGGGGAAGGGGGGAGCAGCAGCAGGCAACAATGAGTGAGGTGATGACGAGGCTGGCGGTAGTGCCGGCGGCCGTCCACGCTGTTCTGCCCCCTGGCCCAGTTGTAGCTACTCCAGCGGAACACACGTGGACCAGCCGCCGCCACCCACCCGCCAGGGGGAAATGACCTGGCCAGCACACTCGAAGACAAGCCATTCCGCTCACCTATGGGAAGGCTGCGACAGGTGGGAGAGTCACTTGAGGTGGTGAGTAAGGAGGAGACCTAGAGGACTCCTGTGTTAGGTTCAGTACTGGAAACTTAGGACTGTAGGCAAACTAATGGCCAGGGGAGGATAGAGGCTACTGTGTCTCGGTGTGGTTTGAGGAGCGTGGCGCCAGGAGCCTGAGGGAGGGCTGCGGGTGGGCGAGTGGCTCCCGGCTGACGTACTCTGCCCTCTGGCCCAGTTGTAGCCACTCCAGCGGAACACACACGTGGTCACTCACGCCGTCCTCACCCATTCACCCGACCTTCCGCAACACGTAACCTGCACAACAGTCTCACGCCACACTGGACCCAGGGCTTAATGAGGTCAAGTAACTTCTAAAAAAAAAACCTTGTTGAGACACACTAGGAAAGATATATCCCTCACGCCTGAAAAACTTCCACCAGTCAGTCAGGTAAAGTGTCCACTAAGCTGACTAAACATAAACAAAATAGTTTTGTTTATAATTTCAGCTGAAGAAAAAAAGTCTTTTATCACAATTATACAATTCAACTGAAAGTGTTAACGTCACACCCACCCACCCACCCACACACACCAATTGTCTTCTCAGTGGCTACGTGTCTCTAGTACAATGGACGTTGTTAGAATGACTAGCTGCTCGTCCCCAGGCTGGCCACAGAGATGATCACTGTGTACACTCTCCATGACAGTCACTGGGGCACTTACCACGATAAAACAACTGTAATTAACCTTCGTAAAAAAGAGAGAGAGAAAAAACATATTAATTTCACTCATAAACGTCTAAGTTACTCTGAGGTGAATATAAACAATGGAGTCAGTCATACCACTCACAACGATGGATTTTATGAGGTTCAGTTAAATCCTGAAGAATAACACTAATAATCTTACCAATCTGTTAATAAACGTAAAAATCATCCTTATTGAAGTATATTGACATGGCAACTGTTCCTACGAGTCGATCACAGTCAGAAGTAAGTAGACTTAACTATTACATCACGATACTTGCAGCAGTAGCAGACTTGACGGCGTCCTCAAAACATTAGTCTCCCACCAGAGGCAACGGACACGCGAGGCTGCCTCACACATACGAGCCACCGGAGACCTTACAAGACACCCAGCGTGTTTTGGGAGTTTAACATTCAGGTAACTTAATACAAGACACATCAATGCCTTTGTTAGTACAGCTCACGCCACCACCAGTGATACATTTAAAGCCAGCAAGACTGACTCTTAGAATTAATTTCAATATCGACGGATTTGTTGGTATTCAGAGTCAGTATGCAACCCCTCCCCCTCTCCCTCCCTCAATCAATTTTCTTATATCCTTGTGTAGTGAGTAGCAATGTTAGCGGCGTCTCTCTCTCTCTCTCTCACATGTGACGCCCTGGCTCCTGGTATATCCATGGTGACTGGTGTTATCATGGCCGAGGTTAAATATAATACAATGATTTATCTCCAGCATCTCATCCTCTCCTGTCCTTAACTATGGAGAAACTAAACTATCTATTCCCTCATATTCCTTCCCTAGTTAACAGTATCAGGTCTAACTCCTTCACTAAGACCTACGCTTAGAGCCACACTCATTATACCACACCTGGATCACTTTATTCTCATTAAATATATCGACTGATGTAAAAAAATTCTTATACCTTTACCTGTTTGAGTTTAATCAGTATGTTAGTCAAATTACATGCCGAATCTTCCTACCTGGACAAACCAGACTAACCACTAACACTGACCAAGCAACCACCACTACCTACCAGTGCAACCATGCCACCCAACGCCATGACCTACCATTGCAACCATCATCACTACTACCACCAACACACACACTAGATAACCAACAAGACAACCACTATCACAACCTACCACACAACCACTACCACAACCTACTACACAACCACTACCACAACCTACCACACAACCACTACCACAACCTACTACACAACTACTACCACAACCTACCAGACAACCACTACCAAAACCCACCAGACAACAACCACCACGCAACAGGTTGGCTACCACAACCTACCACACAAGTAGAACGTTAAGTCACCCGCAGTAACCTTTGAGTTTTTATGCATTGTGGAGACGAAGGTTTAGGGAAATATATTCAAGGAACAAACATGTCTCAGGTGCCAGGTCCGTCCGTCGAGTTACTACTGAACCCACATAATATTTATATAGTGTTCGTTTTTAATTAAACCATCGAGCGAATGATTTCTTTTTTCTTTTTTTTTGCAGACTGGTGATAATAACTGCCGAAGTGAATTGCTGGCGACCCTAATAAGGAAAAGATTAATCGATTCAATTACGTTGGGGAGGAGAGCGTTGGGCAGGTGTTGTTGTCTCCGATGAGGTAGCCTCTAGCCAAGAGGACCCCCTAGGCCACGGCCCCCGGTGGACACGCGCCCGCTGGGGGAGACATCAAGTGCGACCTCAACACCCACTATATTTTCCCGTCTTAAGTTCATTGTTAACGATAAACACTGGTGCAGGAGCTGGTGGGCGGGGTAGACAGCTCTGCCACATGGGCGTCTTCTGCCCCCGCTCGCCACTCTCCCGCCTGGCTGACTGGATTCTTGTGTTCGGGTGCACGCGTGCTTTCCAGCCAGTGGGTTTTTGTGGGTTTGTGCGGGTGCAGTAGTGACCATTTTTGTGTGCCCCTTCTGGTGTGTGTTTTTACGCCCGTCTTGATATACATGTTTTTATGCTTGGCGGGCTACGTGTCTTTTTAGCTGTAGAATGTTGTATCTGTCTTTATGTACACCTTGCTGTGCCTGAATCAGTGGACACCTTATGCACACGCCAGGTTTTAATGTGCACCTTTGCTGAGAGTTTTTTGTGAGTGCCTGTGTGCATGTTTTGGTGGGCATCTTGCTGTGCATGTTTTCCACCCGCTCTCTTGTCTAACCTGTTACTGTACCTCCGCCTTGCTGTGCGCTCAGCTAACAACACTTTGCTGTGCTGTCTCGTGGGTGTGTGAGTACGCAGCTCTTTGTGTCTGTGTACGCTTCATGTTGAACATCTCCGTGGACATACATGCATACAGAGTGTATGTATATATATATATATATATATATATATATATATATATATATATATATATATATATATATATATATATATATATATATATATATATATATATATATATAGATGTAAATCCACAATGAAAACGTGGATAAGATAAATCATGATAAAATCACACGGGAAAATATATATATATATATATATATATATATATATATATATATATATATATATATATATATATATATATATATATATATATATATATATATATATATATATATAAAGGTAGTCCACCTCGCTTTCAGTACATCGGTCCCCCGCCCCGCTGACTCGGTCTTGCAGCAGGAGAAACCTTCCTTTTATGCTAGACTCAGTAGCCTGCGAGGACGTTATTATTATCAGTCTCGGGCTCACGCAGCGACCTTGATTTAATCTCATAGTTTATGCAAATGGTAAACAATGACAGAGAACCAATTCAGGTTGAGTCTCGGGGATGACCACCATTTCGATGACAAACTCGTGTGTAGTTTCCTGGTAACACGGCTGGTGAAGGCCCGGCCCTTGGCAGTGAACTCCTCTGTTTGTCTCGGAGTTTTCACTATAGTTGTCACCACAGTTATCATAATAGTTATCACCATTAGATGTCACCTCACGCAGGCAGCCGGTAATCACCGGTAACAGTAGGTCGTGTAGGTACACAACGGTTGACGGGCGCCTTCTCTCCCTTTATTGTATCCCGTCGCGAGTTTCTGTTGCAAAGTATAGAGTCGCTAACAAAATATGGAAGCAGCTTTTAGTAAATTCACAACGAGTAGTCAATACCACTCCCTTCCCAGACCGTTCCCTTGCACTCACACTAAATGATCGTATGAAATAATTGTGTATCTCACTCATACAACCCAAGTCATGTTATGTTGTTTAATAAGTCGGCAGTTATGGTCTCAGTCTCCTCGCTTACTGAACGACCATCACAGAGAACACCTTCCTCCATGACCCACCTTCTGAATGTTAAATGAACTATACTCAAGAATTGTTTGTGGTGGGTAGGAGGTCCCCTGCAGGTGTGTACACGGGTAGGAGGTCCCCTGCAGGTGTGTACACGGGTAGGAGGTCCCCTGCAGGTGTGTACACGGGTAGGAGGTCCCCTGCAGGTGTGTACACGGGTAGGATGTCCCCTGCAGGTGTGTACACGGGTAGGAGGTCCCCTGCAGGTGTGTACACGTATTCTGTGTAATCTCTGGTATGTGTGTTTTTTCCTCCGTGTTTTATTGGGTGTATTGTTTTCTTATCTTAAAGGTTTATTTAAGACGTTTTATGGACGTGTCAATGATTCCTTAACTGTTGTGAGTGTATCAAGATCAGTTACTGAGTGGATCAACAATAGTACATGGTCGCACCTGCACTAGAGCGAGGACTTCGACAGGTAGGTGGTGTACCTACCGATGCGGGAGTGAGTGCCAGCCTACGGCACCTGCACACCTACCTATCTGCTTGCCACCTGGTTCCTGACCACCTAAATTGGCCACTCGGCAATTGCGTAATTGGCAAGTCTTTGAAGTGCCTAACCTCGCGAAACTGGTAAAATTGGCGTCATGTGAAATGTGTAGAATTAGCGATTCTTTGAAAATAGGTTAAATAGGTAGTGTAGATATATCTAGCACTGAGCCAAGCTAAAATTTATGAGATTGGGGGCAAGTGTGAGATTGGGCAGGTGTGAGATACGCGGAATTAATTTTTTTTACACCTGCAATACAGGTTAATTGAGCGAGATATTAAACTCTTGAAATTAGCTGCCAGGTGAGTTGTTGAGCTACCCAGAGTTTATAAATCAGTGAAATGCGTAAAATTAGCTACTTAAAGAACAGAACGTACCTCTACACACACACACACACACACACACATGCACGATATTAAATCCCTATATTTATATTTACTAAACATATCGCATAATACACTAAAATTGAGAGAGAGAGAGAGAGAGAGAGAGAGAGAGAGATGTCTCACATACCCGGCACTAGGCAGGTGTACAGGTGAGGAGGTATTGTGGGTGAGGGACGGACGCTGGTGTACAGGTGTGGTGGGAGATATGGAATGAGAGACAGGTAATGAGAGACAGGTAATGAGAGACAAGTAATGAGAGACAGGTAATCTAATATACAGGTTAATGTTGATCCGTGGGGGGGGAGGTAAAGGGGTGGGGAACTACGGAGGTTTGACACACACACACACACACACACACACACACACACACACACACACACACACACACACACACACACACACACACACACACACGTCTATAAGAATTTCAATCAGACAGACATGGCGGCTGTATCGACACATGTACAGGTTTAACAGGTGTGGAGTTTTAATGGACGTGGAAGTTTTAACAGATACAAAAGGTTTAACACGAGGAAGGTTTAACAGCCACAGACACAGAGGAGGTTTAACAAGAGGAAGGTTTAACAGAGGAGGTTTAACAAGAGGAAGGTTTAGCAGACACAAAAGGTTTAAAAAAGGAAGGTTCGACAAGAGGAAGGTTTAACAAGAGAAATGTTTAGCAGACAAAGGAGGTTTAACAGGAGGAAGGTTTAACAAGAGAAAGGTTTAACAAAAGGAAGGTTCAACAAGAAGAAGGTTTAACAAGAGGAAGGCTTAACAGACACAGAGGAGGTTTAACAAGAGAAATGTTTAGCAGACATAGGAGGTTTAACAGGAGGAAGGTTTAACAAGAGAAAGGTTTAACAAAAGGAAGGTTCAACAAGAGGAAGGTTTAACAAGAGAAAGGTTTAGCAGACATAGGAGGTTTAACAGGACGGGGAAAGCCGGTCAGGAGTGCCAAGTCATTGTCGGGTAAAATGACGGATGATCAACTACAAGTTTCACTCACTGTACGGCTAGTGATTGTCTCTCACTCTCCCTGAGGGCCAGGTGTCTCACTTTTGACAGATTAGGTCTCTCACTCTCCCTTGAGGAGTAGGTCTCTCACTCTCCGTCGAGGAGTAGGTCTCACTCTCCCTTGAGGAGTAGGTCTCTCACTCTCCGTCGAGGAGTAGGTCTCTCACTCTCCCTTGAGGAGTAGGTTTCTCACTCTCACTCGAGGAGTAGGTTTCTCACTCTCCCTCGAGGAGTAGGTTTTTCACTCTCCCTCGTGGAGTAGGTCTCTCACTCTCCCTTGAGAGCTGGGACTCGCCCCTTTCTTGAGAAATAAATCGCTCTGTCTATGTCTCTTACTCTCTTTAAGGTCTCACTCTCTCTCACTCCCTCAAGGGCCGAGTCTTTCACACACACACACACACACACACACACTGTAGTGCCCATCTATCACACTTTCTCGAGTGGCAGTTCTCTCTCTCTCACCCACCCCTGGATGGTTAAGTCTCTCTCTCTCTCCCTTCTTCAGGAGAGTGCAAGTCACAACTTGAGTGATATTTCTTACCCTGACGTCTTAAAGAGGTTCCTCGTGGTCGTGGTCTTCTAAGCAGGACCCCAAAGGGACCATTGAGGGTCTGCGGTTGAAGTCTTAGGCTCTGGTCTAACAAGGGAAGGGTAAAGACCAGAGGGAAACTTTCAACTCAACCATTAAACAATCAATCAGAGAACAGACCGTCCTAATATCTGAGGGTTGGCGACCACAGTCCCCCACTCTAAACGTTCTCGGGCGTTTTTTACCAACTCAGCCTTACTATAGTCAAACATTTAAGCGGCGTGAGGGTCTGCCAGGTCCAGTCTGACAGATCGCGTCTCTGCCTCCTCTTCCCTCTCATTTTCCGACCCGCGGCCATCCAGTAATCTGATATGATATAAAACCTATTTAGAGTCGATCATTGCCTTCTCATTACGGCTGGATTTCAAATTAACTTCTCTCTTGTGATGGATGCCAAGAGTAGCTACCCCGAGCGGATACCAGCAACCCGCAATTTATCGGAGACTCATCAGAGCCTGGCGTATTTTAGGGTAATTCGAGGCATTTGCGGCAGCCAGTTTTTACCAGCGTTTTGTCAGAACATGTACAGCTAATCACTCCACCTCCCGATACATATCTGATTAAGTGAGACTTTGAACGTTTTCGCGTTGATCATCGCCTTAACGCTGTACTTAGACGATACTAATAAGGGGCTTGTGAGATCGTTGACCAGCCAGAGGAGCCGATCACTCTCTCCCCCTCTTACCTCCTGCTGGTCGCTGCCATCAATCAAGGTAACTTCAGTGATCAGATTTAAGACAGGAAACGCGGTCAGTGTTTCGGTATAATTTGCCAGCGTTAATACAGACGACGTCTGGCCACAGTCGTTCACTGGGGCTGAGGAGACCTGTTTAGGACTACAATACCTCGGCCGAGGTTCCTCAAGGCGGTAATTTTCTAATTAAAGGAGATTCCTACACATTTTTCCGACACTCAAAAGGTTTTCTTTCTGTGTGGACCTGTATGTATATTTTATCTACGTATGTGTAAGTGTTGGTCAATACAAGAATCGTTGTGTTCGTGTGTGTATATCTATGTATTGTGTTCGTGTGTGTGTATATATCAATGTATTGTGTTCGTGTGTGTGTATATCTATGTATTGTGTTCGTGTGTATATATCAATGTATTGTGTTCGTGTGTGTATATCTATGTATTGTGTTCGTGTGTGTGTATATATCAATGTATTGTGTTCGTGTGTGTATATCTATGTATTGTGTTCGTGTGTGTGTATATATCAATGTATTGTGTTCGTGTGTGTGTATATATCAATGTATTGTGTTCGTGTGTGTGTATATCTATGTATTGTGTTCGTGTGTGTGTATATCGTGTGTGTATATTCATGTATTGTGTTCGTGTGTGTATATCTATGTATTGTGTTCGTGTGTGTATATCTATGTATTGTGTTCGTGTGTGTGTATATCTATGTATTGTGTTCGTGTGTGTATATCTATGTATTGTGTTCGTGTGTGTATATCTATGTATTGTGTTCGTGTGTATATATCAATGTATTGTGTTCGTGTATGTATATCTATGTATTGTGTTCGTGTGTGTGTATCTATGTATTGTGTTCGTGTGTATATATCTATGTATTGTGTTCGTGTGTGTATATCTATGTATTGTGTTCGTGTGTGTGTGTATATCTATGTATTGTGTTCGTGTATGTTTACGTTTTAGTGAACGGTCATTAGTGTGTTCTGAACCATCTCCCTCACAGCTCCTCCCCCAACAGTAAACTTTTGCCTCAACCTAAATTTCCTCACTCCCTCAACATTCTGTAACCTTGAGAAATATCAGAAAGTTTTATATTACAACAATAACTGCGGGGTAGAACGTCAATAACCACGGGGTAGAACGTCAATAGCCACGGGGTAGAACGTCAATAGCCACGGGGTAGAACGTCAATAACCGTTGGGAAGAACGTCAATAACCGGGGAATAGAACGTCAATAACCGTGGGGTAGAACGTCAATAACCGCGGGGTAGAACGTCAATAACCACTGGGTAGAACGTCAATAACCGGGGAGTAGAACGTCAATAACCGCTTTTGCAATCACAGTAATCACTAATAAACAGTTGCTACTACCGTTTTTTCAGTCAATCACGAAAGCAACCACCACCACCACCACCACCAACACTACTACAACTACCATCACCGAAATAAATAGTACATCACAACCACAATCACATACATTACCACAATCACCATCACCATCATCATCATCGTCTTATACCACCGTCGTCACCATCTTCACTACTACTATGACAGTTACCACTACCGCTACAATAACTAGCTACCACTACTAAACCAACACTACTACTAAAACAACCACCATTACTACCACTACCACAATCACTACCATAACCACCACCACCACAACAACCACTACCACAACAACAAGCCTGGTGTCGCCTGGGGTGGCAGGTAGCCTAAGGGCGAACCTAACCGAGTTCACCTGTCTATTCTCCCCCCCTCAACTCCCTCTCCTCTCCCCCTCCTCCTTATAGCACCCCACCCCTCTCCCATTCCTTCTCATAGCACCCCACCCCTCTCCCTACTCCTCCCTCCCTGGACACCCCTCTCCCCTACCATGCCACCCCACCTTTCCTCCCCTCCAAGGACGCCCCTCTCCTCCTTCCTCCCTCCAGTACACCCCTCCTCCTCCTCCCTCTACTAGATGATCCACAACCACCACTATCACCTCTCCTCCCTCACCCTCTCCCCATTCCCTGGACTCCCTCCTCCCTCCCCATCCCTAGACTCACCCCCCCCCCCACCCCTTGACACCCCTCTCACTCCCCCAACACTCCACTTAGTTACCAAAGGTTCATTATTGTGTGTATTTATATATATATATTTCCAGGCTTCGCGTCCGCCACTCGCTCATGTGTTACAATGAATAATGTTTTATGATTTATAATAGACACGGCGAGGGAAGGAATAATAGACAAATGTAAATGAGACGATGATACAGGAGAGACAGACCAGCCACATTCCCTCACCTGCACTTTACAAACAGCCACCATTCACACCGGCCCCTTCCACACGGCACACTGGCCCAACACACACGAGGGAAACACGGTCAAAAATCACCCCTAGTAACAAAGGACCTAGATGTTAAAATACACCAGCACGTTCCTTAGGTGGATTAGTTCTCTCGGACGACAACGGCGGTGGAAATGGAATAATGAACAACGTATATGCAATTATGATACTTATGTGTTGTGGGCATGGAGGTGAGAATTGCGCTTTATGAGAGCCGCCCGCGTAAGGCAACAGCTCGGACGAAGGCATTCCTCCACACGCACGATAGCAATAGCTGAATTTTACCTTAAGTTATCAAGTACACATAAACGTCATAACCTCTCGACGAGTTTTGGGCTTCAGTCAACACAAGTAATTTAAGAATATATTAATACCTGAAAACAGACAAAAAAAAAAACGAACATTGAAAAAATTTTAACCGAAGAATAATGACAAGGACGGACTGAAATGAAAAAAAAAAAAGGGTTCGGGCCTGATAGACTTTAACGCGGCCGTAAGAAAATATCTAGGGGCCAGCGAGGAGCCAAAGCCTAGAATTATCAACTTGTAAAAACTCACAACACCAGTAGAACCCGTTCGTGTCGTCAGGCAGCCACACCATCCCGGGAAACTGGCCACACACTTTTTTGAGCCATAACACAGTGGACCATGTGACTCCCAGCTACGAATATTGATACATTTAAATTCACCTTCGAGGCCATACCTATGTGGTGGAACTTCTTAATCCCAAAAGAATCTTCAAGTTCAGTGTATAATTAAACCAGTGGGAAGGAGCCAGATCATGATGGAAGAGTTAACATGATGTACAGAAGGAGTTTGTGTGGTGTTAAAGTCAGTATTGTGTTAACCATTACCAGCGACCCACATTTGTGCTTCATTATTAACAGTATCCAAAGGTTGAGGTGCACAGTGAGGCGGCGGCAGTCTGTACGCCAAGCTGACCCACATACCATTTTAATCACCTACTGTACAGTGACCAAACATTCTAACGTATACTAACACAATTTATTCCTGCAGTTGTGACCCAGATATATTTATTTTATGCACCAAGAACAGATCCCACACAGGGCCAAGTACAAGTGTGTGTGTGTGTGTGTTTTTTTTTTCTTAACCTCACGTACGTTTATAAGTGTAAGTTCTAAGTTTGTTAACAAATTTCAAAACTTATGACCCAGGTTATGTTTCAGGCACGTCAAGAACACACCCCACAAGTACTGTACAAGTGTGTGTGTTTGTTAGGTTAGGTTAGGTTAGGTTAGGTTAGGTTAGGTTAGGTTAGGTTAGGTTGGGTTAGGTTGGGTTAGGTTAGGTTAGGTTAGGTTAGGTTGGGTTAGGTTGGGTTAGGTGTACAGAGACAGGCAGGATGTACAGTACATCAGGAGCTGTGACCTACTTCTGTGTACATTAAGACATTAAAAGAGTTACGTTCCAGGTACTCCAATAGAGGTGTGTTATAGACCCTTATTAACCTCACGTCCTTACCTTACCTGGACGGACTTAGTCTATTATTGTAAGTGTGGTCCCACACGCTTGGCTGCCCGTGTATACATAGATGAAAATGAAGCAAGTTGAGGAGCGGCGTTGTGACGTAACTTACACATACATAGACAAACAAACACACATACATGGTGAATGTTGTGGCCTTGTGACGTATCTAACACACACACACACACACACACAAACATACTGTACATGATACGAGCCTTGTGGCGCAACGAACACCTAAACAAACAAACAAACAAACAAACTCGGTGAATATAACCTTGTGACGTAATAACAAACAAACAAACAAACAAAGCATATAAGAGGTGTGTCCTTGTGACGTAATTAACAAACAAACAAACAAACACGGTGTAGCTTCATGACGTTACTAACAAAACAACGAGAGTGTAAGGAGTAGAAAGCTGCAGGGAGGGGGAGGGAGGAAGGAGAGGGGAGGGAGGAGGAAGAAAGGAAGGAAGGGAAGGGAAGGAGGGGAGGGGAGGGGAGGGGAGGGGGAGGGGGAGGGAGGGGAGGGGGGAGGGGGGAGGGAGGGAGGGGGGAGGGGAGGGAGGGGAGGGGGGAGGGAGGGAGGGGGGAGGGAGGGAAGGGAGGGAGGGAATGGGGGAGAGGGGCGGGGAGCAGAGGGAGGGGCGAAGGGGCGAGGCGGGCGGGAAGGGTACTCACTGACAGAACGAAGAGAAGTGTAGGAATACAATAACTTGGGAGGCCAAGAGGACACTGCATAACGGAAAAGGTGTGAGGAGGAATGGAAATGCTTGCGGTGTGGGAGGGGAGGAGGGAGGAGGAGGAACTACTAGATGGTTACACTCTCCTTCCTCTCCCTTGCCCCTCCCTCTCTTATCTTCCCCACTCCTTCCTCTCCTTGCCAACTTCTCCCTTTGATTCTCTCTCTCTCTCTCCTTCCTTATCTCCTGTGCCTTTCTTGCCTTCTCCTTATTCTCATTCTCCTCGTCTTTCGTCTGTTCTTTTATTTATTTCGCCTTCCTTAATTCCTTGAACAACCTCCTTGTCTCCTCCTCCCCCTCCTCCCCACCCCATGCACCTCCCTCCTCCTTCCAGCTCCCTCTCTCTCCCAACCTCCCCCTCCTCCCCAATTGTACACCACCCTCCCCCTCCTCCCTCCTCCACCTGAGCACCTCCAACCCCTTCTCCACCCTGTACACCACATTCTCCCTCCTCCTCCACCCGAGCACCTCCAACCCCCCTCTCCACCCTCTCCACCCCACCCAGATCACAATGGCACTACCCAAATGAGATCACCATACAGGCATCCTACAATCCAATTTCTTTACCCTCCTTCCGTTTTCTTTCACATCTTTCCACTTTCTCTCAACTCACTTCCCATTTTCTTTCACAGCTCTTCTCATTTTCTCCTACACCCTCTTCCCGTTTTCTTTCATATCTTTCCATTTTCAATCCTTTGTTTACATCATCACAATCCACGTCATTCACCCCCCCCCCCTCCGAGAGCCAAAGCTGTCATCACTCGGAAGTTTTCAAGAAACGAGTGAATTAATTTTATTTATTTTTCCCGTATATAAACCTTTGTTTGTAATTGATAAAACTTTATATTTTTGGCGCTTATAATTTTTTTCCCTCTTCTTTATTCAAGTTTAATTTCCTCTTTCTTATTTACTTTAAAGTTATTCTGAAATTTTTTTGATTTTGCATATAAGGGATCTGTTTTTTTTTATCATATCTTCCTGGTCTTTAGCTGCACCATAAAGCTAAATGATTGCCAATCTTTAATAACTGACTGACTGACTGACTGATAGACTGGTTGACCTAATATGTGTTTAATTATGGGTCAACTCTTGTTATTATTCCTCTCACCTCGTCTCCTCCCTTTACTCACAACATCCTTCATTCCCCTTCTCAATTATTATTTCATTAACGCCTCCTGCCTCTCACTCTCTCCATGACGGGAATAATCTATCTATAGGTGGAGGGAAAAACTTGAGTAATCTTATGTTAAAACCTCAAAATTTGATGATGATGATGACCACGAAAAAAAAATCTTACCCCCGATAGAAGGAAGTACCAGGATGTGTGTCGTTATCTTGTAATTATTTTGGGTAATATGACGAGAAAAAATACATAAGGAGAAGAGAGGAAGAATGGAGAAGAATATGAGGATAAAGGATAATCAGGGGAGAGAGAGAGAGAGAGAGAGAGAGAGAGAGAGAGAGAGAGAGAGAGAGAGAGAGAGAGAGAGAGAGAGAGAGAGAGAAAAAAAAAATGAATGGAAGAAAAAATATGAAAAATCAGATGATGAAAGAAATAAAAAAAGAAAATAATAAAATAATAAACATTCATTAGTAACTTCACAAAAAAATGAAGACAAATAAATTCACTCAGTCTTAAGAATAGAGGTACAAACATCATTCATTTTATTTATACACGACATACTGACTTGATCCTACTGGGAGTGAAATGAAGCAAGAATTACCAGCGATTCTTTTCTGTGTTCGAGTGACGTTGAAGAATAATTATTGTTTGTTGTTAAGGAGGAGTAGGAGAAGGAGGAGGAGGAGGGGAAGAAGAGGAGGGGGGAGGAGAGAAAGAGGAGGAAGGGGAAAAAGAGGAGAGAAGAGGGAAGGGAGAAGGAGGAGGAAGGGGAGGAGGAGGAAGGGGAAAATGAGGAGGAAGGGAGAAGGAGGATGATAAGGCGGAGAGGAGAAGGAAGGGTAGGGAGGAGGGAGAGGAGGGGGGAGAGGGTGTTCTTCATGACCACTGTAGGAAGCAATGAAAATAGAGTGGTGATGACCCTTGTCTACTGAGGGGGAGACAGGGAAAAGAGAGAGATGGGAGGAAGAGGGGGGAGGAAGTGGCATTACCTATATCCACCACTAAAAGATGGGAGGGTACATTGAAAGGAGGGGTATTGCCCGCGTCTAGTGATGGGGAGGGAGGAGGGCAGGAAGAGGAGGATGAGAGGAGGGAGAGGGAGGGAGGGGAAAAGGGGAGGGAAGGGAGGGCAAGGGAGGGAGTGGAAGGGAGGGTAGGGGAGGGAAGGGAAAGGGAGGGGAGGAGGAGGGAGGTGAGGAGGGAGGGGGCAGGGAGAGGGAAGGGAGGAAAGGGGAGGGAAGGGAGGGCAAGGGAGGGGAGGGAAGCGAGGGTAGGGAGGTGCCGGGTCGCTGGTGCGTGCTGTTTGTACTAGGAACAGTTAGATGCCAACAAGGTAAGAGAGAGGGGGAGGTGGGTGAGAGAGAGGGGAAGGGGAAGGTGAGGGAGGGAAGGGAGGGAGGGAGGGAGGCTGGAGAAGAAAAGGGGGGTGGAGGCAGGGTGTGGTGATCATGAGGAGGAGGAGGAGGAGGTAGGTGAGAGAGGCTGATAGAAACTGGAGGTAGTGAGAGAGAGGGAGAGAAGAGTGAGAAAGAGACAAAAGAGGGAGAGATTAATGGGAGAGTAGAGCTGAGAGGAATAACCAATAAGGAACCTTAGAAGAGAGACTCATACACCCAGACGAACAATCCTCAAAGTGAAGAAAAACATCAATATATCTCAATAACCTGTGACATAAAACAGCAATAATAACCACACCATTAACAACCACACCAATAATAACCACACTATTAACAACCACACCATTAACAACCACACCATTAACAACCACACCATTAACAACCACACCATTAAGAACCACACCATTAACAACCACACCATTAACAACCACACCAATAATAACCACACCATTAACAACACAGCATCACCGGATAAGAAGAACCTCTCCTCGTAAGTGAACAAAATCATTAAGACACACTGGACCGGCAACATCAAAATGAGTAGGTGAGTGTATCTTTAACTCGAGGGCAAGAGGACCCGAGGAGTGAACACCCTCTGGCTTCAGTACGCAAGGACCGCGACGGAGGATCGTGACTGGTAGTTAATAATCACTATCAATTTATTTATGTATATATATATATCTATACTGAGGGTGGCGACAACGATCTCAATAAGGGACTCACGACGATGCTTCCTCTGTAATGTGGTGGTGGTGGTTGTGGTGGAGGTGGTGGTTGTGGTTGTTTTGTTGTTGTTGTTGTTGTTGTTGTTGTTGTTGTCCACGATGGTTACTCACTGGTGGCAATAAGCACTTTCCTATACTCGCCTGTACCTCTCTGTACCTGCCTGCACCTCTCTGTACCTGCCTGCACCTCTCTGTACATCTCTGCACCTCTTTGTACCTTCCTGTACCTCTCTGTACCTGCCTGCACCTCTCTGTACATCTCTGTACCTCCTTGTACCTGCCTGCACCTCTCTGTACCTGCCTGCACCTCTCTGTACATCTCTGTACCTCCTTGTACCTGCCTGCACCTCTCTGTACCTTCCTGCACCTCTCTGTACCTGCCTGCACCTCTCTGTACCTGCCTGCATATATCAGCACCTCCCATTGACTCCCAACACCTTCCTTCACCTCACTGCACATCTCAAAGTCTCACATCACGGTTCTCTCACCACCTCTATCAATATCTCTCTCTTTGAAAAAATAAATACAGATCAGCATCAGTAAACAGATGTATAATGACTTGTTTGTGTTTGTAAGGAAAGAGTCAAGTTGTGAATGTTATAATGTAAAAAAAAGAAAAACCTAACCTAACCTAAACGTACCACAACCTAACCTAACCCAACCAACACCAGGACACCATCAGTCAGCCAGTTAGTTCTCACCACAAGACCGAACACTTTCCTTCCCAGAAAATCATGCAGCACATCCCCCCTAGTGAATCACACAGCACATCCTCCCCAGTGAATCATGCAGCATATCCTCCCTAGTAAATCATGCAGCACATCCTTCCCAGTGAATCATGCAGCACATCCTCCCTAGTGAATCATGCAGCACATCCTCCCTAGTGAACCATGCAGCACATCCTCCCTAGTGAATCATGCAGCACATCCTCCCCAGTGAATCATGCAGCACATCACCACAGTCATGCAGCACATCCTCCCTAGTAGATGCAGCACACCTCCTAGTGAATCGCCAGCATCCTCCTAGTAGATCATACAGCACATCCCTAGTAGATCATGCAGCACATCCTCCTAGTGAATCATGCAGCACATCCTCCTAGTAGACCATGCCTTTGTCCCTCCCTAGTAGATCATGCAGCACACCCTCCCTAGTAGATCATGCAGCACATCCTCCCCAGTAGATCATGCAGCACACCTCCCTAGTGAATCATGCAGCACATCACTCCCTAGTGAACCATACACATCTCCTAGTGAATCATGCAGCACATCCTCCCTAGTGAACCATGCAGCACATCCTCCCTAGTGAATCATGCAGCACATCCTCCCCAGTGAATCATACAGCACATCCTCCCTAGTGAATCATACAGCACATCCTCCCTAGTGAATCATGCAGCACATCCTCCCCAGTGAATCATGCAGCACATCCTCCCCAGTGAATCATGCAGCACATCCTCCCTAGTGAATCATGCAGCACATCCTCCCTAGTAGATCGCACAGCATCCCCCTAGTAGATCATACACATCCTCCTAGTAGATCATGCAGCACATCACTCCCTAGTGAACCATGCAGCACATCCTCCCCAGTGAATCGCCTTTTAGCCTCCTAGTAGATCACTTACAGCATCCCTCCCAAGTGAATCATGCAGCACATCCTCCCTAGTGAATCATGCAGCACATCCTCCCTAGTGAACCATGCAGCACATCCCCCGAGAGGACCGAGTCAACCTTAGCATTCCTGACGGAGTGGCTGACACGGGTGAGCGGTCCAGGGAGAGGGAGAGTATACAGAGAGGGAGAGGGAGAGGCTGGCGGAGATGATGAGGGAGAATATGGGGGAAATATGAGGGAGAGGCCAAGAGGGAGGGAGAGGCCGGGAGTGAGAGGTCGAGTTTCGTAGAGTGACTGGGAGTGGGGGATGAGCAGGAGTGAACGAGGTGATGGTGAGAAGAAGAGGAGGGAGGAGAGGAGAGGGAGAGGGGAGGGAGGAGGGAAAGGAGAAGAGGGAGGGAGGGAGAGAAGAGAAAGGAGAAAGAAAGGAGGGAAAGGAGGAGAAAGAAAGAGAGAAGAGAGAAGAGGAGGAGAAAGAAAGAAGAAAGGGAGAGGGAAGGAAAAGGAAGAGAACCTTGAAGGAGAAAGGAAGGAAAGGAAAAGAAAGAGAGAAAGAAGGAGAGAGAGAAGGGAGGGAAGGAAAGAAAGAAAGGAGAAAGGAGGGAAGAGAGGAAGGAAAAGAGGAGCGAGAAGGGAAGGGAGAGGGAGGAGAAAGAAAGAAGGAGAAAGGGAGAGGAGGAGAAAGGAGAGGAGAAGAGGGAGGAGGGAGGAAGGAGGAGAAGGGAGGGAGGGGAGGAAAAAGGAGGGAGGGAGGGAGGGAGGGAGAGAAGGAGAGAGGGAGAGGGGGGGAGGGAGGGAAGGAGGAAGGGAGGAGAGGTTAGAGAAGATAATGAAGTGGAAGCAAAACAAAAATAATAAAAGACAATAAGTATGAACAAAAATAATTAATATACATCAAATAAACCAAACGAAATAAATAACTGAACAAACGTGTGAATAAAGAGACACGGAAAGAGAATACGTAAATAATGAGATAAAAAAAAAGATTAATGAATATAGATTAAAAATGAATGGAATAAGATTAGGTAGACAGCCATGGATTAGAGCCTCAGTATCGGGGCCTTGTGTCCTGATAACGTTATCTCAGATGCTTGTGTTGGTGAAGCAGGTGAGATAGAGGAGTCAGGGGTGAGAAGAATAATACCAATAACATAATAATAATAATAAAAATAATAATAATAATAATAATAATAATAATAATAATAAAAATAATAATAATAATAATAATAATAATAATAATAATAATAATAATAATTTTATATACGTGCGTGCATTTGAGTGGACAGGTGTGTATGACATCTCGTCTGTAAGTGTAAATGTATATGCGCGCACACACACACACACACACACACACACACACACACACACAGAAAAATCAATGGACCAAGGAGGGAAAAGATACCTACGAGAGAAAGAACTGGCCAATTAGAGTGTTTGATGGGCGGGTCGGCAGTAATTGATAGCGGAGTTCCTACACTACCAGGGCTCACAGCTGCTGTTTGGAGGGCATTAATGTGTAGGTTCTGGCCCGGGGAGCAACAGGAGGTACGGGGGAGAATTTGGGGCAGCGTGGGCGTGGAGGGTGTGGGTGGAGGGTGTGGGTGGGTGGATTTGGGGCAGTGTGGGTATGAGGGGTGAGTTGGGGCAGCGTGGACGTAAGGAGTAACATGGGCGTGTGTTGGGGGGCAGAATGGGCGCGTGGGGGGCAGCGTGGGCGTGTGGGGGTAGGGGGCAGAGGCTGGAGCAGGGGTCACGGTTGGCTGACGCTCGGGTCCACATTTCCTGGATGCTCATTCGCACATGCCCAGCTTCTGTGAGGGGGGACCACACACACCCGAAATGTGAACCTGTCTGTAAACATTGTCGGGAAATTAGTATACGGGTGCCACTCATGTGAGATTTCCAACACTGTAAACACTCCCCAGCGTACAGACGTGTCCCCTCTCACGCACCACCATCGCCTGCCATCCTAACCTTGCAAACTAAATCACTAAAAAACAAAAACAAAAAAAAATACAACGAATATAACGCTAAACAATGAGGAATATAACGAAAAAAACCCACACGTATAGCATTACAAAAATAAGACGAACCCAAGATCAGAAAATATATATATAATAAGTTTTAACCAATATCAGGAATTATTTTTTGATACACTCTTAAGAACAGGTTCCTAAAAGAGGGAAAATAGACTTAACGCCTTTACAGTTTCTCTAAGAAAACATACCAGCCAGAACACACACTCACTCAGAACACAGACTCATTCAGAACGCACTCAGAGCACTCAATCAGAACACAAACTCATTCAGAACACACACTCAATCAGAACACAAAATCACCCAGAACTGAAAACTCATTCAGAACACAAACTCATTCAGAACACAAACTCACTCACAACACAAACTCATTCAGATCACAAACTCATTCAGAACACACTCTAAACACAAACTGCAAGAACACACTCATTAACACCGACAAGAGACACACACATCTCAGTTAAGAGAAGATTTTGAAAACACGAAAAAGACGCAGCAGAAGAAAAAAAAAAGAGAGGAACTTCGACGATGGTATAAGAGGCGAATCAATGACCCTTTACGGAACATAACCAAGAGCAGAGGACGTTCCCAACCTAGTCAAGAATGTTCACTGTCAGCTTCTCGCGCCGTAACAACTTCATATACGGGATCCAAGTCTCGGGGGGGGGGGGCCAGAGCTTAGAAGGTTTAATACTGTCTTGTGTGTCAGTCAGTAGTGTTGGTGCATCGTTTAAGGGATCCGACTCTTGTACTTAACTGTGGGTGTTGCTGAGGAGAAGGACACCACCTCTTGGGAACTTAAGTAGGAAACAGTAAGGTAGTCGATTTAATAGATTTTTATGAACTAATTCGCAACATATCATAAGGAACATTTCAGGGATGTTATAAAGCAAATTTTCTCTAATTAATTGATCTTAAAACAGAGAAATTCGTTTTTATTTCATCAGTCGCGGAGAAATTTTTGCAAAACCAATCAGGGTAAATTCTTCGACTAACACGAGTGAGTGAGCAGCCTGGCGGGGATGTCTCGCCAGTACCTCTTACCCAGGAGGATCATGGAGCTATGTTGGGCATGTTTGACACAGACTGATATCATCTTTATAAATACTGGAGTCTCCCGTCAGCTGCTGCCATTATCAGTCTCTCAGTCACCGAAAAGTCTGACGACTAAATCTAGTGTCTTCATATCTTGAGGTGATGATCCCAAGTCCTGCACGTGAGACTCTGTGGGCGGGAACAGCAGTGGGCGTGTCCTGACTCTGGGTTGATCTTAAGTGTCCAAGTGGGCGTATAACTTGACCGTTTTAGTGGGCGTGGCCAGACTATCAAGAGGACATGGCCTGACTGTTTTGGTGGGCGTGACTTTACTGTTTAGGTGGGCGTGGCCAGACTCTTTAGAGGACGGGGCTTAACTATTCAGGTGGGCGTTGGTTAATTATATAATCACGCCCATACCTGCAGTCTCACACCCACGCACGTATTCTCAACACTATATACTTGTATCCTTACTCCTATACCTGTATTTTTACCTCATAAACGTATCCTTAACCCATACCTGTACCCCCTCCCACCGCCCTCACGCCTACTCACTGTATCCTCACACCTCTATTATCCTCACTACAACGCGGGCGAGTGGGCTGGCAGGTGGGTGGGTGGGTGTAGATAGCAGGTTGCAAGTATGAGCGAGGTGGCAAGGACTGCAACATACCACAGTTTCTTTGCATATCAAGTACCCCCCTCCCCCCCGCCAGCTGGTGGTAAGGGGTGGGGGAGTAACTCATTCGGATATAACTTTTTAGGGTGGCCTACTGCCTCTCCTCGTCCAGGCATACTGTTTGGTCTAGGTGGCGGGGTGAGGGTAGTGTGGGGTGAGGGTAGTGTGGGGTGCAGGTCAGTGTGGGGGCGAGGGTCAGTGTGGGGTATTCTGGGGAGGAGGAATATATAAAGTAGTGTGGAATGGGTGCGGGGGGGGGCAGTGTGAGGTGAAGGTAGTACAGGATGGAGGTACTATGGGGTGGAAGTATTGTGGAATGAGGTGAGTGGAGTCGTGTGAGGAATGGGTAACGTGGGGGATTGCTTGGGTAGGTAAGGTAAGGTAAGATAAGGTAAGGTAAGGTAAGACGCAGGGTGATGGTGGCCTTTGAACACAATAACACGATTCATCAGGACGCTGAAGGAGTTAAACAGTTATATGCTGTTACTCGCCGCTGATCCTGGAGGAAAACTCTCTAAATGCCGTTTGTTTGTGTCAAGAATCAATTAAATCGGCAGTCCAGCAACTATACGTTCTAACTTTCCTGCTATAGAATGTTCTTCCATCCGGCCGCCTCCCCACAGAGAACAAAACCAACTCATTCAGTCCCTTTCACCCAAGAAACTTTATATGTTTTAGTCCGTATCCACACAAAACAGAGACCCATCCCTTAGTTCCCTCCCTACGAAAACGCCCCTTTCATACCCTACCCAGACCTCTAAAAACAGTTCCCAGTGGACGTAAACTCCCAAATTTCTCCCCTGCAGCCAGCTGCCCACCCCCCACCATAACAAGCAGGCGGGCAGTCAGGCAGGAGCCTCTACCACCCTCCCACGCGAGAAGCGGGAGATGTACAGTACAGACGACAGACCGTCCCTAACACTGCTCGACATCTTCACTTCTTCGGTCTACGTTGTACATTTTCTTTCCCTGACACACATAACTCTTCTCCTTCATCTTCGGTCTTCTCGTCTTCTCCTCCCCGCATCTTTCTACCCTTCTCCTTTCCTCCCTCTTCTCCTCCCCGCATCCCACTCCCTGCGAGGTGTGGCGCTGAATACGAGAGTGTTTCTTTGCATATAGACTGCTGCTACCCAGCTGGCGAGCGGGCTGACCTGGTTCTCTCTGGGGAACGCGGTTCTGCTGGTTGTCTGCCCTCTGCTGCCTGCTGGGGAGAGTATCCGGGATGGGGAGAGTACAGTGGGGGGTAGGGAGAGTACACTGGGGAGTACATAGGTGGGGAGAGTACATAGGTGGGGAGAGTACATAGGTGGGGAGAGTACAGAGGTGGGGAAAATATCGGGATTGGGGAGAGTACCAAAAGGGGTAGAGTATTTGAAATCGACAGGGTCAATGGTCATGGGGATGGGGTGGGTACTGGGGAGGGTAGTGAGCCTGGGGGTGGGTACTGGGGAGGGAGTAGCCTGGGGTGGGTACTGGGAGGGTAGTGAGCCTGGGTGGGTACTGGAAGGGTAGGGGCCTGGGGAGGTAGAGCCTGGGCCTGGGAGGCAGGGCCTGGGAGGGTAGTGAGCCTGGCGTGGGTAATGGGAGGTAGTGAGCCTGGCGTGGGTAATGGGAGGTGAGCCTGGGAGGCACTAGGGAGGGTAGTGAGCCTGGGGAGGGTACTGTAGGTAGTGAGCCTGGCGTAGGTAATGGGAGGTAGTGAGCCTGGGAGGGTACTGGGGAGGGTAGTGAGCCCTGGGGGTGGGTGCTGGCAGGGTAGTGAGCCTGGGTGGGCATGGGGAGGGTAGTGAGCCCTGGTGAGCCTAGGGTGGGTACTGGGGAGGATATCGCCTGGGGTGGGTATTGGGGAGAATAGTATTACAGCAGGGGAGAGGAGAGTCCAACAAACCCCCATCACTTATCGGATCTCGAGTTCACCCCCCATCATCCTCTCTCTCTCTCTCTCTCTCTCTCTCTCTCTCTCTCTCTCTCTCTCTCTCTCTCTCTCTCTCTTTATCCTTTTCTCACTCTCTTCCTCTCACTTCAGTTTTCACTCTCATTAGTTCATAGTTCACTCTCCCTCTCATGCTAAGTGTACCCATCCTTCGTCCCTCTCTCCTTCTCCCTTCCCTTCCCTTTCTCCCGCTTTCTCCCATTTCTAACCCCTTTTAACGATATGTACCTATCCGTATCACTCATCCCCACCTTTTCCTCCTTACTCCCACCTCTTCCTTCTTACTCCCATCCTTACTTTCTCCTCCTTTCCCTCGCCTTCTTCTTCAAAACCCACCAGCTAGGTTAGGTTTGCGTTAGGTTAGTTAATCTTCCGGTGAAATAAGGTGGGGTGTTGATTCTTCAGGTGATTCTAGTCTTTAAGTTAACATCTACGAGTATATACCTTAAAGCTATAATCGTAGTTGTAGCTTAAAGAACACACCGTTGACGTGGTTTAAAGGAACATCTACGAGTATATACCTTAAAGCTATAATCATAGATGTAGCTTAAAGAACACACCGTTGACGTGGTTTAAAGGCTGGAGGCATCATCAGTATTTCAGAACTGACAGACACATGGTATCTTAAGACATTTCTCCTTGGCTGGATGTCTCAATCTGCCCTTCATGGCATCACAAACTGGAGGAGCATATTTATACTGGTGACGCAAGCTGGGGCTGGCTCAGGAGAGGAGGAGGAGGGGGAGAAGGAGAAGGAAGGAGAGGAGGAGGAGAGAGGATGAGACACTTTCAGAGGTCACTCAGAAAGAAGAGGAGTAGAAGCAGAATATGATGATGATGAGGAGGATAAAAAGAGGAGGAGGACGAGGATGCTGAATGAGGAGGAAGGGGAGAAGGAAGATGCGGAAGGAGGAGGATGCGGAATGAGGAGGAGGAGGAGGTGGAAGCAGACGGAGGAAGAGGAAGAGGAGAAGGAGCTGAAATGAATCGACTTTTCACATCATTTTATTTGAGTGAGGATTTATGCCGCTGTCAAAGGTCGCCCGTTCATATAATACAGACCAATGCGTAATGTGCTGAAAGACTGTAGGAAAAAAGTGTACTATGTGTATATTTGTCTCGTTGTGGACAGTGTGAGTGGTTGAACGTCAAGCACTTACAAATGTGTGTTTACAAAGGACTTTTTTACATGATCTAAGTACGCACACAAACCAAGGTGGTCATTTACAAAAATGCCAGAGTGATCAAACGAAGCCTTTCTAGATTATATTTACTTTTACAAATGGTATAGTTGAAGATATATATAACTAAAAAGTGTGTGTTTATAAAAGGTGTATCTGTGAAGTATATGTACACTATGAGCATTAACCAAGTAAGTTTAACGCAGTAAGCTTTTGTGGCGGGAGTTTCAAAATCATGTTACAAATTGTGTAAGTCAAAGAGTAGAGGTTTACACAGAGCAGACCTAAGGGTGTAAATTTATAAAGTGTGCCTCCATAGAACAGGTTTACACAGTTTATTCTATAGTGTAAATTGGGAGCTGGAAAATGCTTTTATAAAGTTTATAATCAAAGACGACATTTGCAGGGTGAATTATAATGTCTAGTGAGGGGATTCTCGTCACAGCTCTACACTGCCTTGGGTGACGGCGCCTCCCAACTCTGGTCCCACCAGGAGGGTGCGGGCAGGAGGTGGGCAGGAGGTAGACGTGGTGGTGGCGTGTACAACGTCGCGGCGTATGATGGATGTCTGAATGACGTGTAGGAGGTGCTGATGGCGTGTAGTGTACGTGTGGAGGGCGTGTGGTAGAAGCGTGGAGGGCGTGCGGTGAAGGCGTGGATGGTGTGTGGTGGAAGCATGGTGGGCGTGTTGTGGAGGCGCGGGAGGCATGTGATGGAGGACGTGTAATAGAGGCTTGGTAGGCGTGTGGTGGAGGCGCGGAGGGCGTGGCGCTGGGCCAGCTCGGGGGATCCCGGGAGTTGGTAACAAACCTGTATGAGCTGAGTCGCTCCACCCGGGACGTGGCCGCCACCACCAAGGTTGTTGAGGACGCACCGACGCTCCGACGACTCGACGCTCCGACCCTCCGTCGGCAAGACGCTCCGACGGGTCGACTCTCCACCAGTACGACGCTCCGATCGCAAGACGTTCCCACCGTACGACGCTCCGACAGTACGACGCCCCGACGGCACAACGTTCCGTGATATTACACGCTGGCTGTATGCCGCTCCTTTCCAAATCTTAGACGGATGTCTCGTTGGTGCTCCAAACGTACGACAGCGTCACTATGAGCTCAAAGCCTACGGCGCTCCGACGTCAACTACGACGTTTTAGTTGATATAATCTGTGAATTGTAGATGAGACGCAAAGTCGGAGATGACGTGTAACTGTCACTCCAGCGTCCCCGGGAGTGACCTGAGAGGGTGACAGCGGTAGACAACAAAGGTGGGCGGCGAGGCAACACAGTTTCCGGCCAGCCCGGATCTCTGCACCTCACCAGCGGGAATTTCCTGCGGCCACGAGTCATCGCCAAGACCTCCAGGGGGCATCTCCCGCACCGCATGTGTTGTTTTCCGGAGCCCTTCTGGTGGCGCATGCGGCATCATTAACATCTCTTTCTAATCGTGTTTCTATCTTTTGACACCTCCAGTACCACTCGTGTCCCACAACCTCCCAGTACTACTTAAGTCGCCTCCAGTACAGCGTGCACTCACCGGGAAATCTCCACTAAGGCAACACATACGTCACCCAGGACACACTCAAGTACCGCATGCGTCACCCAGAAGCCTCCCAGTTCTATATGTATCACCTCTAGTTACACATGCGTTACCCGAACACCTCTCCCCCAGTACCAACACCCCACCCCTCCCCCAGTACCAACACCCCTCCCTCCCCAGTACCAACACCCTCCCCTTCCCCAGTACCAACACCCCACCTCCCCAGTCCCCTCCCCAGTACAACACCCCACCCCTCCCCAGTACCAACACCCCACCCCTTCCCCAGTACCAACACCTCTTCCTTCCCCCAGTACCAACACACAGTATGTCACACGAGCATCACTTGAGCTTCCCCACTCCACCTCGTGTGCGTGCAAAATCGCCTAATTCAACACTTAGACTGGGTGGGTTTCCAATATCACCGAGTGTCCGTTATAAGGTAAACATAAATCTGTAATCGAAAGGTGAAACTTAACTCTTTTTCCACACTGAGACTTTTTTTTTTTTACAGGTGGGAAAGGAAGTAAATCGGCGGAATAACTTAACGAAGGTCTTTGGTCAACATGAGTCTGATAGTGACGGTCAAGAGAGAGAGAGAGAGAGAGAGAGAGAGAGAGAGAGAGAGAGAGGCTTTTGAGAGAAAAATGTGATAAAAATGAACGACATTCAATATGGTGAAGAATTTTCTTGTGTGTGTGTAATAATAATAATAATAATAATAATAATAATAATAATAATAATAACAATAATAATAATACTTAACGGTTTATTGAAAAAGTTATGCAGCCCGAAGGCTGAAAATATACATTGGACAAAAATGACTTATTACATACAAAGCCATGGGGTGGGTGGGTCGTTTAACAAAAGCTTTCATTACTAAAAGGAGAAGGAACATGAATTGAACATACAGATTATTATAGCTTACAGTTGATGGCCCGGGCCTGACTGGTCATGTGTGTGTGTGTGTGTGTGTGTGTGTGTGTATGTGTGTGTGTGTGTGTGTGTGTGTGTGTGTGTGTGTGTGTGTGTGTGTGTGTGTGTGTGTGTGTAACGCTGAGAGGGAAAGAGAGAAAAGATGCAAAGTAGGGAGAGGGACTTAAAGTAGAGGAAAGAAAATGAAAGAGAGAGAAATATCTCTCTCTCTCTCCTATCTGATACACCAAGCCTGCGTAGGAGGAAGAGGCGGAGAGACACATTAATTAAGATGACTGGCCAAGAAGCGAACGAAACTAACACACAAGGTAACAAATGAACCGACGAACAACAACACCTGATAAAAGGAGGAAGAGAAATACACAAAAGAATGAAGAAGAGAACAACAATAGGACTCATGTGAAGATTAGATTAGGTTAGGTTAGGTTAGGTTAGGTTAGGTGAGGTTAGGTTAGGTCAGGTGAGGTTAGGTTAGGTTAGGTGAGGTTAGGTTAGGTTAGGTCAGGTGAGGTTAGGTTAGGTTAGGTTAGGTGAGGTGAGGTTAGGTTAGGTTAGGTCAGGTGAGGTTAGGTTAGGTCAGGTGAGGTTAGGTTAGGTCAGGTGAGGTTAGGTTAGGTCAGGTGAGGTTAGGTTAGCATTTGGGTGTTTAATCTCAAGGTGAAATAAACTTGAGGGGCTAAACATCACGTGAACCCAACATAAAATAGAACTTTGATAAACGAATAAATAGTGAAAAGTGAAGAAAATGATTGATAAAGTAAGAACCAGAAGAAACATGAATAAAAAAATGATTAAGCGAAAGCGAGAGAGAGAGAGAGAGAGAGAGAGAGAGAGAGAGAGAGAGAGAGAGAATAAAATCTAAGAAGTAAACAAAAACAGAAACTAAGGAAATAAGGTTGGAGGAAAAATGAAGACGTAAGAGGAGAGCCACAAAGATGACTTGTCGAGAAGGAAAAGAGAAAGACAACGCAAGAAGTAAAACGAAGGAAGAGCAAGAGAATTTTATGAAATGATGACTATGAGAGGAGGAGGAGGAGGAGGAGGAGGAGGAGGAGGAGGAGGAGGAGGGAGGAGGAGGAGGAGGAGGAGGAGGAGAGGAGGAGGAGGAGGAGGAGGAGGAGGAGGAGGAGAGAGGAGGAGGAGGAGGAGGAGGGAGGAGGAGGAGGAGGAGGAGGGAGGGAGAGGAGGAGAGGAGAGGGAGGAGGGGAGGAGGAGGAGGAGGAGGAGGAGGGAGGAGGAGGAGGAGGAGGAGAGGAGGAGGAGGGAGGAGGAGGGAGGAGGAGGAGGAGGAGGAGGAGGAGGGGAGGAGGAGGGGAGGAGGAGGAGGGGAGGAGGAGGAGGGGAGGAGGAGGGAGGAGAGGAGGAGGGTGAGGAGGAGGAGGAGGAGGAGGAGGAGGAGGAGGAGGAGGAGGAGGAGGAGGAGGAGGAGGAGGAGGAGGAGGAGGAGGAGGAGGAGGAGGAGGAGGAGGAGGAGGAGGAGGAGGAGGGGAGGAGAGGAGGAGGGGAGGAGGAGGAGGAGGAGGGGAGGAGGAGGGAGGGGAGGAGGAGGAGGAGGAGGAGGAGGAGGAGGAGGAGAGAGGAGGAGGGGAGGAGGAGGAGGAGGAGGAGGAGGAGGAGGAGGAGGAGGAGGAGGGAGGAGGAGGAGGAGGAGGAGGAGGAGGAGGAGGAGGAGGAGGAGGAGGAGGAGAGGAGGAGGAGGAGGGAGAGGAGGAGGAGGAGGAGGAGGAGGAGGAGGAGGAGGAGGAGGAGGAGGAGGAGGGAAGAAGAAGAAGAAGAAGTAGTAGTAAGGCAGACAGACACATGCAGCATCTAGGACCATCGTAAATAAACGTGTGGGAGACTCACTCTTGTGGAACGCTGCTCACACCCTGCACCTCCAGCCTGAAGGTCGAGGATACTGTGGTAGGTGGTACTAGGAGGAAGGACTAGGTGGACTGGTACTAGGAGGAAGGACTAGCAGGGTTGGTACTAGGGTGGTGGTGGTGGTTGTTGACAACTGATTGGTACTATGGAAATGGTAGTGGTGTTAGGAATGGTTAATACCAGGATGACATTAATGGTAGCAACAGGAAGCATAGACAAGTAATTTGGTACCACAGATGTAACTGGTAGTGGTAATGAAACGAGAACTGAAGAATGGTTGGTATCAGGAAGGTGGTAGTTGTGGTAGCAGGAGAATAAAAAAAAAACACGACTATTTTGGTACCATAAAGTTCAGGGATCCAGCATGGTACTGTTGGTATTAATGGGAGGAGGGACACACGAGGGATGATACCATTGATACCACACAAATCACTTTCTAAAGGTCGACAGCATGGGAGGAATGGTAGCAAGAGCAGAGACAAACACAGAGGTGGTACCATACAAATATCTCCCTAAACTCATTCTGATGGTAATGGTAGTGAGAGGAAGAACAGAAAAAATAATGGTAGCTGTTACAGTGATATACTCATATTATGGAAGATAATGGTAGATATTACGTTAGTTGACAACACATCCTGGTTATAATGGTAGCTACAGGAAGCACCAGCTGAAGGTCGATCCCTCATCCAGACTGCAGTGGTAGCAACAAACAAAACAGATGGGATATTGGTTGATACCACACATAAACCTCTTATCAAGGTCGAGAACTCCTCCTTTGGTTGTGATGGTAGTACGGCAAATGAAAGGGTGGGGGGGGAGGAAGATGATAAGGGTGCTACCAGACAGTTGGTACCAAGACACGGCGACAGATGGTTGGCAGGTGGTGAGGCCTCATTTACACCTGAATACACAAACTTGGAAACTTTAGTGAGGAACAGCGGGCAGGCGAGAGACCCACGGCCACGACAAATAGAAACTGTCGAATGAATTATGAAAAAATAAAACTGAAGGTCAAGACATGTTGCAGTGTAATGGTCTCGTGGTGATGGTGCAGGGAAGTGGGGTGATGGCGTGCAGGGGGGGTGATGGTGTGCAGGGGGTGTGATGGTGTGTAGAGGAGGTGGGATGATGGTGCAGGGTGGTAAGATTATGGTGTAGGAGGAGTAATGTGCAGGGAGGTAGGATGATGGTGCAGGGGGGAGTAATGGTGCAGAGGGAGGGTAGGGTGATGGTGCGGGGGGGGATTCTCGGCATGGTTATGATGCAAGAACTGACATTGAGGACGCTCATAGTGTCAAAATACCACGAGCTAAAACATAGTAAATAAGTGATCCACATAAAACAAACACTCGGACGGACGATAAAAACGACTAAAACACAGACGAAACATCGAATAAAAGAGACGAACCAAAGAAACGAGACGATAAGGACCTTGAGAAATGAATAGAGGAGCCACATAACGCAAGAGGAAACAGCAAGAATTATAATGAACAGGAATAAAACTCAAGAGAAATAATCCGGGAAGAGGTAAACCAGAGTGGAGGAGAGGAGGAGGGGGAAGAGAAGAGCGGGAAGAAAAGAGGAGGAAGGAAGAAAGGAAGAGGAGGGGAAGGGAGAGAAGAGCGCGTCTGCAAAAAATTACCATTATGTAAACATCTTAACTCGTAATTATTTGAAGACCATTTTTAGGGTTATGGGGACAGTGAGAGGAAGAGGAAGAGTGAAGAAGTGAGGAGGATGAGGAAAAGGGAAAGGGGGAGGAAAGGAAGAGAAGAAGAGACAAGGAAATGAAAAGAAGAAAACGGGAAAGAGAAAGAGAGGCAAAGAGGAGGAGAGGATAAGAGAGTAAGATAATGTTCTCTATGACATGACCATCGACGACCACAGGAAGAGGTCGTACAACAAACCAGCCTCCACCTGACCAGACAAGACGACACGATCAACACCTGGACCGATCATGACACAGCTCCACTAGTCACGCCAGATGTGTCTAACGAGAGTGCGAACTAAATAATGAGATGTATGAGCGTCAAAACTCCCTCACAAGGAAAACAATATTGTAGGTCAATCATTTGAGGAGAGGCGGACACTGGGTCAATAGCATTACAGAAAACAGATGAGTTAGTGAGAAAAAAAAAGATATCTTAGTTACATCAAATTTAACTGTTAAGTGAGTTATATTAAGTTATATTTGATAATTAACAATGTATGAATGGTGAAAACAACAATTAAATGGTTTACTGTGAAACTAATCAGCTTATGTACAGAGTGAGAAACATACAGACGCTCGTACTGGATATACACATCTTGACTACACTGCTTATTGTGAAGTGGAGAGAGAGAGAGAGAGAGAGAGAGAGAGAGAGAGAGCTAACTAGCCTTCAGTATATTAATATTAGTGAGTATTCAACACTTGCAAGGCTTCAAAATCTAAACTGGCAGTCCTGTACCGCCAATGATTACTTAAATTACAACACACAGACGCACGGTACATGACAAGGCGCCCCTCCCGCGTGTACACTGTTCCATTCTAAAGACAGCGTTGGAACCTTCACGCTGTCTGCATTGACAACTTCCATGTACTGCGTATGTCTAATACCGTCGACACCTTATCATGACTCCTGACTGACTCTTTGTGAGGAGTAGTGTTGGTGGGTTAAGGATGAGGTGGAAGAGTGTGGATGGTGACTTACTCAGGGCTCATCCACATTAACATGCCTGAGATTACAACACAGTCATTTCCGACCTTCGCACGTGTACAGCTTCTGTGACGTGTAGTGCCTCAACAAACTACCCACCGCATCATTTCGTGGCGTACTGGACTTATAAATGTCAAAATTATGACCCTCTAGCCCCTCCCCCATCTCTCCCTCCCTACGTCTTGTGTCCGAGGGAGGTCAACAACTTCAGCTAAAGGTCACGGGGCTGCTGTTACGTCGTCGTGCTGATTACTGTCTCAGAGAGAGGAGAGGAAAAAATGGGAGGTTCTCGTCACACTTGTTACGTAGCTTGTACTCACTCTCACTCTCTCTCATCTCCTCTCGAGGCGTCTTTTCATCCCATAACATCCAGAATCAAATCCTCTTTTAAGAGACAGTGAGACGGCATAATTCTTCCCTAACGTTGCCAGACGCCCCCCCCCCCCTGTCTGTTCAATGGACTATAGGCAGGATGAGGTTAATTCAACAAATGGTCCCCAGTTATAGGCCAGTAAGGAAGCACCCTGACACATCCCTCTTAGGGCAAAGACACCAATCAATACTCCCCTGTGATAACCAGTCAGAGACGCATCCTACCATATTCTTTAAAACAAAATTACGAAATCCTTCCTCACCCCCAGTCAAGCGTGGGGGGCATCCTAACGTATCCTTCCCTGACACGTCCACCAATCCTTCTCTGCCACAGCCAAGAGTAGAGGCATGCTAACACGTCCCTCACTAACAAGTCCAACCAGTCTTGCCCTGGCGTCACCATAGTGCTGCATCTGTCGGCATTCCCCAGACAGGCACTAACGCCTTGGGTACATCTGACGTGTTGACTGTGACGGTCAATGGAGGGTGTTGGTGGAGAGCGGCCAGCTGCCTCAGTGGCCTCGGGGGTACACCAACCTTTGGCAGTGGTCCTCCTGCTCCTCGGGACTTGCACAGTGTTCCTCGCGCGAGTTAATGGAGGAGGCGCGGGAGGTGAGAGAGTGAGACAGGGTGAGAGAGGGAGACGAAGGAATGGATGACGAGAAGGTAGAAGTAATTTAGAATTAAGGAATTGCTAAACTATGATAAGTAAAGATATAGCCGAAGCAGGCGACGAAGGAGATTCAAGGGCTAGTGTAGGGAACGTGGGGGTGATGACGAAGACGAGGTGAGTGGTGAGGAGGAAAGTGAAGAAAGAGTTGAAGCTGAGACCCATAAGATAGGGAAGAAGATGGACACGATGCAAATGAAAGAGAGACGCAGATGTTGATGATGAGGATGATAGGGAGACGCAGACGCTAACGAGGGAGAGAGAGAGAGAGAGAGAGAGAGAGAGAGAGAGAGAGAGAGAGAGAGACGGAGAGAGAGAGAGAGACGCAAAAAGTGACGAAGGAAAGGGGACTGGGCAGGTGATGACGAAGGCGATGACTGCGCAGAGAGCGAGAGGCCTGGGGGTGGCGCGGACAAGTGATGCAAGGGAAGAATGTAAAATTACGGAAGGAAATACCGTGTTGGAGGGTAGGAATATTACTACCAAGAACCTTACACAGTACCACCACGACTCTGAGAAGTGGTTTACACACACACACACACACACACACACACACACACACACACATACAAAATAAATAAACAGTTTAAAATACTATTGAGTAAGAAGACTCTACTGACCACCATGACATCGTGTGAAGGAGCGTATAGGAAAATTCCACCTCAGTTATCCTCTGCAAGCGACTGAGATAACTCTACCTAATGATCATGAGAAGGACAGGGGAGGATAGCGGTGCAGGTGTGGAGAAAAGAAAACAGGTGTGGAGTGTGACGGGGGAAAGGCAGCGGTGGTGGGTGTGTGTGTGTGTGTGGAGAGGGGGGGTGGATAGTCCGGCCCGCCACACACACACACACATACATACACACACTCATACACATACACACATCTGCCGCCGCACGCTCCCGCCACCACCAGTGAAAGTCAACAGCTAATACACCCACATAGTTCATACTGAAAAGCAAATTTCGCAACAAGAGTGAAATGAATCTTAAACGGAGAACATATCCTTTGCTCGCCGCTGTAAATAATGAGTGAACAAAAAGGGCTAAAGAACACAGCTGCAGGAAGTGTTTTCTCTTTCTGCCTCCACCAAGATATATAAGTCTGTTCTGTAGCAACTCTTTCTACCAGGTTCCTTACACCCCGTTGTTCGTGTGTGTGTGTGTGTGTGTGTGTGTAAGTTTTATTTCCTCCAGGTAGACACATAAACAAACCCCCAACAGAACACAACACGACCCCCCTCTCTCTCTCTCTCTGCGTGTCGTGTTCCATTGTTGTCAACATCTGTCACACACACACACACACACACACACACACACACACACACACACACACACACACACTTCAAGAGGAATTGATTCATGAAATACTGACTCAAGGAAGACTGTCCGAGGACGACATTCTATACTTGTGGAGAACGCGAATTAGACCTGAAGGATGGAAGGAAAAACTAAGGACTCATTTACAAGGGATAGGAAGGAGAGGAGACGTAGTGGACCCTAAAGAAGGAAAAGAGAATACAAAGAAAACTAAAGAAATTCAGAGGAATCTGAGAATAGGGAGAGACGAAAATAATTAATGAGAGAGAGAGAGACAGAGACAGACAGGGAGAAAGACAGACAAACACAGAGAAAGAAAAGGTAAGAGACAGAGAGAGAAGAGAGAGAGAGAGAGAGAGAGAGAGCACCTCACTCTGAGCTCCGTGGCACCGTGTTCTTCTCTAGACCAAGTTCAACACGACGGTCGCTGACCCTCTTGGGGGGGGGGAGACGCTGCCGCAGCCACGACAGTGTGTGATTTTCAATTTGACCCTCTGTGATAAGTTCAGGACGGCGCTCTGTTGACTTGGTGATGGTGGTAGTGTGTGTGTGGGGAGAGGGTAAATGTGTGTGTGTAGTGGTGGGAAAGGGTATGTATATGTGTGTGTGTGTGTGTGTGTGTGTGTGTGTGGTAGGAGAGGTGTGTGTGTGTGTGTTTTGTGTGTGTGTGTGTGTGTGTGTGGTAGGAGAGGGTGTGTGTGTGTGTTTTGTGTGTGTGTGTGTGTGTGTGGTAGGAGAGGTGTGTGTGTGTGTTTTTGTGTGTGTGTGTGTGTGTTAGGTTCTATTAAAGACCTTAAATATATCTAAGTGTATATTCGTGGATTCCTTCTTTATCTCCTTTCCTTTCTCTTCTTTTCCCTTCTATTTATCCCTCCCCTTCCCCTCCCCAGACCCCCAGCAACACAGAACACTAAGATAGACCATCCTCGGTGCAGGGAACAAGTGAATTTCTATAATGCAACATCACGTCTTCTCTTCCTCACGAAAAATGATATAAAACAGTAATTACTCTAGACTACGGCCCCAGTGATAACGACGGCGACACTAAAGGAGAGGAAGGGGAAGAGGGAGAGAGGGAGGGAGAGAGGGAGAGAGGGAGGAAGAGAGGGAGGGAGAGAGGGAGAGAGGGAATATCTGCACGTGTAGGGGCGGGGCACACGACACCTGCTTTCCACAACACAACTTTCACAGCTGTTCGACCACATTTTGTTTACATAAATCAGCTGTTACTGAGAGGAAGGGAAATGGGAGAATAACAGGAAATAGAAAAGGAAGTGGAAAAGAATCAAGAAAGGGGAGACCTTTTGGTAATGAAGCGAGATATAGGGAATGGGGCGAGAAGGAGGATAGGGAGGGTATAGGGATGAAGAGAGGAATAAAAGAAGAGGAGAGAGGTAGGGGGGTATTAAAACCGAAAGGGAGGGTGGAAGTGAGAAAGGAGAGTTGGAGGGAGAAAAGAAGGGATGGAGGGAGAAAGGGTGGAGAGAGAGAGAGGGAGAAGGAGCAGGGAGAAGAGACAGGAAGGCAGTAAAGGAAGACGGTGTGTGGTTCTAGTTATTAAACCAAGAGACTGTGAGTGTGTGTGTGTGTGTGGTCTCCGCTACACCCAACACAGCCTCCTTCAAGAGTATAACGGTAGGGTGGCTCTCACTCCCGCCGTGTCCACCAGCCTCTGTCAGCCACTACGTCATTCATTCACCTGGGGAGTAACAGACAGACAAAAGCATCTCTCCGTTTTTTTCTGTGGGGTTCGATCCCTCGTGACCAAGAAAAAAAACAAAAATGGTTCCTGTATCTGCAGTCAATAGCGCTCAAAGTTACTCCTGTCATCTCATCTCATCTTCTTTTTAGATTTATGAACAACAAAGTGCTATTCCACATCCCTCCTTTATTGTGAGTCAAGTGTTGGCACACTTACTGTACCGAACACCTTAAACATCACTGTCAAAGCCATCGTTTGACAAGAAGTTGACACCTTCATTTAGAACAATACATCAACCAGGAGAGGTAAAATGACCCTAAAGAACCCGTGCCATAGTGACCAGATTGGCGCCTCGGCTTCCGGCATTACTCACCAGAAAGTAAACAAACCGAAAAAGCGGTCTCCGTCAAATCGTGAATGCCAGCCAGTGTTTACTGTGTGTGGCTGGAGGCGACTTGGAGGCAGCGGCCGTAACTCCTCCAGGCGCCCAGCTGATCTCACTACCGCGCTGTTTGGATGGTTGCTTGTTCCAGTGTGTCCTCACCACTGTACAACTGGTTATCTATACTTCATTGTTGTGTTGTATGCATGAATGGGATTTTAAATGAAGTATATTTTATGACACATGCAGTTTCATTGACATTATTAATTTTAAATCAACCATTCCCTATAAGATGGCATCACCCAGCGGATAAAAGTCAAAATTCTCTTTAGCTAGACCCCAGGCTGCAAACTCTAACAAGAGAGAATCCTTTACACTCCTACAGTAAGCAGTTCTTCTCACAAACAGATCCTCTCGAGGGCACAGGGAAGAAAAAAAAGATCCCCAGCACAAAGCCTCTGCCCAAGGGAGCACCGTACGCGCGCCACCCCCCGGCAACCAGCTGATCTCGCCCACACCAACAATGACTTCCTCGCCTCGGATGATGATGATGAGTTTCTCGGGGATGATAATGTTTCGTGTAAGGAAGATAAGGGCAATTGTAGAGGATTTTTCACAACACAGAAGGTGCAAAATACAGGTTATGTATGACGTTAGTGGAGGCGACGGCGCTGACCAGGAGGACCTCTACCACCACATGGCTCTACTGCCTCTACTCTCCCCCTGGTGGGCTACAGCGACACCTGATAACTCGAATCATTTTGAAGTGTATGAGGGACAAACACGCTTATGGTGATCTTGTAACACTAATTACAATGACTTGTTTTAACCTCTCATAACAACGGGTGTTGCCACGGATCACAGAACAAGACAGCACGGAGATATGAGGGCACAGTACCTCGCTGCCCACACACACATTTTTCTCAGAATTCACCACAAAAACGTCAAGTTGCAGCATAGACTTACCTCATCGTCAACATCGTCCACTACGTCATCAACAACATCGTCCACAACATCATCACAAACATCGTCCACGTCTTGCATGATCTGTCCCTCTATGACGGAGAAGACCTGGGTGCTGTTAGTGGTGGTGGTGAGGGAGATAGGGGTCGTCACTTGGTGTTTACGGAGCGAGAGCACGACCCCTTCAGTATCATCAGGAGACTTGCGTTTGAGAGCCTCTGACGGGCTCCCTACGTTCAGTGGGGACATGGCCATCATGTAACACGTGATCTACACAAATTTCTTCCTGCCAGACACTGTTTACAGCCCACAACAGTGATCCAAAACACTGGAGAGGCTTCGTTCTAAGATTTTCGGATCACAAATTTCCAAACATCAGCTTAAAACAACAAACAGTAAACCAACGTTCATTAGATAATCGCAGTTTCTTCTCACCCACTGATCGTCTTTATGCTTTGTCCTTAACCTTGAAGATCCCTCACGTTGTCCTGTTGCACTTCTCGAGATTTGTTTCACTCTTCTCCAAGTCCGCTTCCTGTACAGCACCACAGGATCACGCTCTCGTCAACGCAACACACAATATACGCCACATATCCCTCGGTATGCACAAGCATGCAAAATGACGTCGGGACACGAGGAGCAAGGACAGAGGGTGGCGTCTAGTTAGCCTGAGGGAATGCGACTGCCAGACCCAGGAGTCTTATGCTTGAGTGACGCCAAGAGAGGAGGAGGAGAAGGAGGAGGAGGAGGGGGAGCAGGTAGACCAGGGGGAACTGCTCACCTGCCATTATCTACCTGAAGGGACCAGATACCCGCATGCCCACCCCATCACCATATTCAGCCCGGGCACCTGGTCATTGTGCACGCTATTTTCAGTCTTATTAACTCTATGAAAAAGGGACGACTCGAAGGCACAAATGGTCGAACAATTCTAAGAATAAACGAAATGAGTGGACAGTGCTTAGAGTCCCCCCGGCCCACCTGTAGCCAGGTGTAGTTGCCACTCCTCGCCAGGTACTACTACTGCCTCTGTTTTACCTTGTCCACACGTCAACATTGTGGACCTGACAGCATTCATGAACAGACAAATATATACAACATTTATAGAAACGTCAACAGGGTCGTTACCAGAGCTTAAACAGAATTACTAAAGAAATAAGGCGTTTGTCTCGGATGATTAATGACGATCGTTCCTCTAAATGTATCTACTTACGTCACACGCGACTCATAGTGACTAAAGAACCTGAGAATTCATGGTCTGGATCAATAAAGCTTCATCAGTGCATTACTAGCTGTGGTGAAAAGTGCTTGAGTGTGGTGGGCAGGGTGGTGATCCCTGGCAACTCTTCCACGTACCCCCATCTGGCTGGCTCAGCTCCGCCCGTCGCGTTTCTTCTATCTCATTGTAATTCTGACCAACGTCTAGACTGACCTGGGCGGTAAGCTTTTTAGTCTGCGCTCTTTTCGCCTCCTCTCCCTCCGTCTTACATCACTTTTTTGATGTGTATAAGTTCTAGGAGAAGAATATAAGGAGAGAGGAGCGAGAAGAGCTTCGGGATATAGCGGCGCCAGAGATGAAGGGTGTGTGGGTTACGCTCAGGTGTCCCATGTCCCGGGACGTGCTCGTCGTGTACCGCTGTAGGGCATGTATAGTAAACAACCGTTGTCACTCTTATTACCTCACCTACTCTCGCCATAATCTGCTACGGCCTTATTTACCTCTGTCCTGATGCCCACGACTGGTGCAAGAGACAAAATAATGTGCGTGATTGGAGCTACACACCCGATTTACTATCAGATGTCCTGAGGCGAAGGCAGGGCTGTAGGAAACTTGGCAACGCAGGCCACCGCCTGAGGCGAGACGTGGCAACAGTGGCGCGCGGTTTGCCCGATGGCGGGTTTTACCTTGAAGCTGTACTGGACCATGCAAATTGATTCGTGCGTTTTTATATATTTTCGTGTTAAGGGGAGATACATTTTCATCAAAAAGTAAATACAGATGAGCGTAGTGATGTACACCAAGCGACAGCTCTACATAAGGTGAGCGTCGGATAGGTACTTGGAGAGCATTGAAGTCACCACAGAGGCTGATGAGGACCTAAATCTCTAAAACGAAAACTTGCGTACTGTTCCAGTCATTGTGAGAATCATGCCCCTGGTCGTAAACACGACTGGAAGGTACCACAGGGCTTTTGTGGCGGGGCCTTGAAGGAAAATGGATGGCAGGTACCGAAGGACGGAGAAGAGATGAGAGAGATAAAGAAGGAATAATGAGAAAAGCGTTAATTAATAAGTAGAAGAGTCCTAGAAGAACATTTCTACCGCGAGGTCTGGAACAAGTCGGCTGCGGAAACAATGTTACGACAACCCTGCTCTTCCACCACCACCTCCGCCTCCGCCTCCGCCTCCTCCGCCTCCTCCACCGGTCAGATGAGTTTTAACGACGGCAGCAGCTTTTCCCTGTGGCTGGCAATAAAAACCTCAGGCCGTGTATTGGACGGCCAGAGGACCTCGTCTACTTTTGGCGCCGTCAGTCCACAGACAACCTCAAGACCTCAGTAAAATTAACAACTAACACCCGTATGTCGACCGAATCATCTGGGACCTCTGTTGGAGCTCTTATCTGCAAGTTCCTGGGGAAGAAGGCAATTGAGGGAAGGGAAGTGTGGGGAGGAGGGTAGTGTGGGGAGGAAGGGAAGTGTGGGGAGGAAGGGAAGTGTGGGGAGGAAGGGAAGTGTGGGGAGGAGTGGGAGAGTGGGGAGGAGAGGGGATGTGAGGCAAGTGGCTGGCTGGCTGGCTGGTATCTTGGTAGGCAGGCTAGACCTGACCGGCGGTGTGGGCGGTGGTGGCCGTGGGGCGGTGGGGTGGGGGTGGGGCGGGGTGGGGTAGGATTGGGTGAGGATGGTGGTGGTGGAGTAGGCGCGCGCATACCATTCTTTCCGGCTGCAAAAGGAAAGGATCAAAACTTCCCCATTTATGATATTTTTATTGTGTGTGTGTGTGTGTGTATGGAAGAGGAAGGGAAGAGGAGTGGGTGAGGTAGTGTTGTGTGTGTGTGTGTGTGTGTGTGTGTGTGTGTGTGTGTGTGTGTGTGTGTGTGTGTGTGGAAGAGGAAGGGAAGAGGAGTGGGTGTGTGTGTGTGTGTGTGTGTGTGTGTGTGTGTGTGGAAGAGGAAGGGAAGAGGGAGGTGAGTAGTGTTGTGTGTGTGTGTGTGTGTGTGTGTGTGTGTGTGTGTGTGTGTGTGTGTGTGTGTGGAAGAGGAAGGGAAGAGGAGTGGGTGAGGTAGTGTTGTGTGTGTGTGTGTGTGTGTGTGTGTGTGTGTGTGTGTGTGTGTGTGTGTGTGTGTGTGTGTGTGTGTGTGTGTGTGTGTGTGTGTGTGTGTGTGTTCATGGTATAATACGAATTTCACGGTGAAAAATCCCAGTGTTGTATTTTATTATTATTAATATTTTTTGTATAAGTAGACGTCAGGTTATTTGTTTATACACGGTGAACCTGTCTGTATGTCTGTCTGTGTCTGTATGTCTGTCTGTAGGTCTGTCTGTCTGTATGTGTCTGTATGTCTGTCTGTGTCTGTATGTGTCTGTATGTCTGTCTGTATGTCTGTCTGTGTCTGTATGTCTGTCTGTGTCTGTCTGTCTGTATGTGTCTGTATGTCTGTCTGTGTCTGTATGTCTGTCTGTGTCTGTACGTCTGTCTGTGTCTGTATGTCTGTCTGTGTCTGTATGTCTGTCTGTGTCTGTATGTCTGTCTGTATGTCTGTCTGTGTCTGTATGTCTGTCTGTATGTCTATCTGTGTGTCTGTATGTCTATCTGTGTCTGCCTTCCTCTGTTAACTTATTGCTTCTCTGAGGTTTTATTGTGTACTTCTATTTTCTCTCTTATCCTCTCTCTTTCTCTGTTCCTGTACTTTCTATCTCTCTCTTTTTCTCTCTCTTTCTTTAACCCTGTCTCTCTCTTGTATTTCACATATCATATCTCTCTTACTTTCTCTTATTCTATTGCTTTCATATATTCGTTTCTCCTTTCTTCTTTTTTTCTTTACTTTCACTTTCTCTTCATCGTTTTTAGTCTTTTATCTTTCAATGTTTGTCTCCTATCTCATTCGTCCTCTATCATTTAGTACGCACACACACACACACACACACACACACACACACACACACACACACACACAGCATTATACATAGAGGCCCCAGCACGCGACCAGGGTATCCTCAAAGCGCCATGTAGTTCAGGCCTTCATTGTTATCACCGCCGTGTTTGCTACTCCAATAGCGTCTGTTCATGCTCGCCCTCGCCACTATACTACCCAACTGAGGGCTTTGATCAGCCAGAACATGTTGGCCGGGGAGGAGTTTGTGGGCGTGGAGGAGGTGTAAGCCTGACCATGGATGTGGGTATCGGTGGAGGCATTGTGGGAAGGAATGAAGAGGGCACAGAGGAGGGTGTGGAGAGTGGGTGGTCACGTGCATGGGTGTAAAAGAGGTGTGGAGGAAGATACGGGCGGCATGGAGTGTTGTGGGCGTAGACACGGGCGTGGAGGAGCTATGAGCGGGATCATACACAGATAACAAGGCTGAAGATCAGAGCATAAGTGACCCTATTCGGCCTCAACATAACCTCCCGCCATAATATACGAGGTCATCGATAATTCCGGTTCGTGTAAGGAAGCATCCGTGTGAGGGACTTGGTCTCTACTCAGTTGGATGCCGTTTTAATGTTACGGAGGGTCAGATCCTGTATGATGGAGGACTGAAGGGAGCTTTGAACCTGAAGTACTGGTGTGCTGAAGGTGCTGGAGATATCGGTGGTGCAGCACAGGTGAGTAAAAAGGTAAGAAAGTCACTCGATGTTTATGAGAGACGACAGGTATATCATCAACTTTGTATAGGATTCAAACAGGAGTTAAGTTTATTTTTAGGGTTGGATTTTTTGTACAACATTCTGCTTTGTTTTTGTTATTATACACGGGAGAAAAAAAGGTTATCTACCCTTATCTATTAATACATAACGTAGATATGTTGTAAAATATTGATATACACCTTTGTAGCATCAGATCCAGCTGGGAGTTTAACACGAAGTGGCAACTGATCCTATGATAAGAAGAGAACCAGGTGGGGTTGAGTACTGGTCGCCAGCTGGTTCTCTGATAGGAGTAAAACTAGTTTGGAGGTTAGGTTAGGTTAGGAGCTGGTCCTCTGGTGGCCACGTGGCTGTAATCCCCACCCCCCCCCCACCCCCATCGTCTCTCCAGTAATGACCTGTTGAGTTCTCCAGCAAAAGATAACATTAAACCACGTAATTCCAGCATCTGTGACACTACAATATTACTCTATAATTTTGTGGCTTGAGCTGACTCCTCCAGTATTAATCTAAGTCCAGAAACTGTGGTACTTAGTGGTGTTACGGTCCGTGGTTAAGCTTGTGACTGTCACTGCATAGAATCTCACATGATGAGTTGACGGACGTGTGAGAGTAATCTTTGTCGAGGGGCAATATGTTACACACGTTACGTAAAGTTAAAACTGTACACGAACGGATTCATAATGACGGAGATGGTTCAAGGAGTTTCTGGGTTCGGATAATCTATTTGCGAGACCAAATGTCCCCTAGCCTGGATCCTTAAAGGTTTATGGGTCGTTTTGGCAGTGAACCAGACAATGAACCAAGCAATGAACCAGGCAGTGAACCAGGCAGTGAACCAAACAGTGAACCGGGCAATTACCCTTTTACATCACCAAATAAGGGGAAATAAGGAGGAAGGAATTTGAATCCATGTCCCCGTAAATATATGGACAAGAGTTCACAAATAATCTTAATAATATCATCTTAATTAGTGCTAAATTAACACACATAGGCAATTAACATCTTAATCTCATATTAATACCACTGTGGACGTTATCAATGTGTATTAATGTAAATTCAATCAGGTACTTACATTCATACACCTTTAATTAAGATAAATATTCAACACACAAGGAATCCAAAACACGTGAGGATCCTTTCCCTTGGGTACACCCGTCTAGGCCTAACATAGAACGTTCTCAAAAGGTGAATCCTAATCTCATTAATGCAGGAAAAATCCTCAATGAATACAAGCCGATTATAGGGTCCCTCAATACGGTACACGACCCTCTGTCATCCTTAAGATTTTTTTACGTCCTTTAGTCTTTATTTATCTTATGGTTAAGGTTTATTTTATTGACGTACAAAATAAGTGAAAATGTATTGAGAGTTATTCGTAACTTTGATTTTCTTGTCAACGTTACAGTGGTGATAGTTATGATAATATGTGTGTGTGAGTGTGTGTGTATGTGTGTATGTATGTTTGTATATATGAATGTTCAGGTATACATATAAGTAAATATTTAAGAAAAAAAAACATATGTAAAAACAGAATTAGACCAAATTTAATGACTTCTTTCGATAGTTTAAATGTTTACAAGGATATTGTTTATGTAAGTGGATAGTTAACTAGTAACAATAGTATCTCTGTTTCACTTGTGACGTCAGCAAATATAGTGACAGACAACAGGAACCAAAAGCCGTTGTTTAGACAGTAAAGATGAGACAGCGTAAATTAGTATCGGTGTTAAGTCGTCTTCACAATGTAAATCGGATGAGTTGGACAATGGCCAGGCGGGGGATGGCCAGGCTGTCACACGGCCCAACACGTGGAGGATAAGAGGGACGCGGTGACGGTGGGAGGACAGTGAAGAGTAGACGGATGGGTGGACGGACGGACGGACGGACGGACGGACAGACAGACAGACAGACAGACAGACAGACAGACGGACGGATAAACAGACAGTCGGATGGTTAGATTAATAGACTGAGAGCATTTAGACAGAATGAGGCGGATGGACGGATGGACATACAGAGGGTCAAACACACAGACGGGTGAGCGGACGGACGGAGGATGGACAGACATGCAGGAAAACTAGAGTAAACCTGTCTGACAGCTGCACCTGCTAGCCGACCATCCGGCTCTGGCGCTCACCACCACTTATCTGCCACTTCACCTGGCCACTACTCTCGCCACGACTCATGCCACTACCCCCTGCCAATACCTCCTGACAGTACCCATGCCACTACCTCCTGCCGCTACCTTTGCCACTACTCCCTGCCAATACCTCTTGCCAGTACCCATACCAATACTCCCTGCCACTACTCTCGCCACTACCCCCTGCCCCCTGCCAGTAACTATGCTACGACTCCCTGCTACTGCACTTGCCATAGACCCTCCTACTACCCTCGCCACTTCCCCTCCTACTACTCTTGCCATTTTCCTTGTTACTACCCTTGTCATTTTCCCTCCTATTACCCTGTTACTCTCCTGCCACTACTATCACCACTACCTCTGACACTTCTCTCGTCAAAATCTCTGCCACTACTCCTGCTACTACCTCTGTTACTATCTCTACTTGCCACTAACGTGTTCAATAGTCTAGCCAATCCCCTTTGCACTATCCTTGCTACTAGCCCAATCATCAACACTAGTGCCACTAACCTCAAGCTACTTCCTCTCCCATTTACTACCACCACTACTTTTTCTTCTTTCGCCACTAACCGAACCACTAACCCTATCGCTACTACCACCTCCACCTACGGTACACAGCGCCACGAGTCATCCAACAGTCAACGCGAACAAACAGCTGACTAAAAAACGTTTGTTTACATTTTCGGTTTTGGTAGTAAAAGGCTCGTGTGTGTGTGTGTGTGTGTGTGTAAGTAAGGAGGGTAAAAAGTGAGGGAAGAGCAAGATGGCACCTGACTCCCCACCGGAAATACCTAAATAATAACTTCTGGAGGGAAAGAAGTTCCTTGTCATGATATAAATTCCGCCAAAGGGGAGTTTGCCTGCTTTCTAAGTTGGGTTATCCTCCATCATGGTGTGTGTGTGTGTGTGTGTGTGTGTGTGCGTGTGTCAAAAATCACACTCATAGGGGAATCGTGGTACTTCATTATAATACCGTAAGCACAAGATTTTTTTTCCCCAGGATGAACGAGGACATGGCATTATAGACAACAGTTACTACAGCACAAAAAAAAACCACATTGACTTGATATTATCGTTCGTCTAGGTCTCACAGCGTGCCCTTGATCGTCCTAGGAAAAAGAACTTAACATAGCAAGGCCGACGATCATATCTCCCCCACACTCTCCTCCACTCCATTGTGAAGCCTTCCGGGGGTGAACTGACTAACAATATACTGTAGAAGGGTCAAGTACAGAGGAGACTCAATAATGGAACCCCCAAAGACCAACTGGGTCTCTGTACACTTGAACAACGTTGGCAGACCATGAGGAATGACGGGGCACCTAACAAGCTGTTTAGTAACTGTGTGTGACTCTTGTGTGTGAGGCATACATCCCTCACACCATCAACTGTAGGTCACATAATCAATATCAACATCATAGTCAACAAAACACTACATTATCCCCCACCACCTGTAGTAGTACCATCCACACATCGTCAGGAGCCCACTACAGTAGCAGGAGGGACAGGAAAATCAACAGTAGCATAATCAGCAGGGGGAGGTGGGGGGGGTGCAGCAGCAGGGATCAACATAAGCAGGAGCAACAGTACGACAAACTCCCCGTCACCTTCCAGAGGCCTCACGCCACCACCGTGCTCTGGGGGCATTATGCTGGCCTGATATTAACCTAATCGTCCGTCTCGTCAATTAAGACATCGTTCCATCTGCATGCCCGTCCCACTGTCACACACCGTCCTCCTTCCCACTGATTTCTGTTTTTCATTATTTATTCTCGTGCTCGGCTCCGGAGACCGATTTTATCCGTACCTCCATCGCCGATAATTGAATTCATGTCGTTATAAAACAACCTAGAAAATTACCCGGATTGATAGCAGACGCCGACGGTACAAGAATCATGTCTACTTGACTGGCATCATGGCAAAATGTATCGTCTCGTGTCGGTGAACTAAACGGCGTTACAGCGGGTGAGGGGTAAGGCTAGTGTCGCTCCCAACACGGCTGCGGTGATCACTTTCATACGGGAAAGAGTGAAACAAAAAGGGACTATGAAGCCGAGATGACCATAGGAGGAAAAAAAAGGGGTGCTAAACATTATTGCTCTTGCCTGAATTAAAATTTAGACTGAGGCTTAATTATAAAAGTTTCTACTCATGAATATCGTTATACTAGAAATTTACGTTCGGTGTTTTCGGTCATCGTATAGTGAAAGTTAAGGTACAGTGTAAACCTTCCCGAGTGTTGTCTCTCTAGTCAGTATGAACCTTGGAGGAGACACAGTTTTATATATACAACTCAGCACCTGACCAGACTAGACAACAGTTCGCCCCCTGAGCTGGATGACAAGTATATTCCAGGTAAAATATGTATAATAGAAAAAAATACCTTACTATAGAACCCATTTTCATTATTAACAATTTTTTATTAACTTTTAAAAAAACTACACAAGAGCAGGACACTCGCCCCACAGACGAGCCTGAGTGAGGGAGGAGGAGGGGAGCAGCGGTAGGGAGGTGTGTATGTCAGGAATGTGAGTCTTAACTTTTTTATCATTGTTAAGTTGGCCACTGTAAGATGCCTCATCTGCCGCCCTCCTACACTACCTGCAGTGTGTGTCATGTGTGCAGTGTACAGTGTTGAGGTGCAATGTAGTCTCGGTGTACAGTGTACACGTACAGTGTACAATGGTTGTGTAAAAAGTGATGGTGTTGGTGTAGTGTTAGTGAACAGTTTATATTGTTTATGTACAGTGTATAGTAGTGGTGCATTGTACAGTGATGGTGTACATTGTTGGTATGCAATGTAGTGTTGGTGTGTAGTGTACAGGGTTGATGTGCAGTGTAAAGTGATGGTGTACAATATACAGTGGTGGTGTGCAGTGTAAAGTGATGGTGTAAAGTACAGTGATGGTGCAAAGTGTAGTGATGTGTTCAGTGTAACTGATGGTGTACAATGCATAGTGATGGTGTACAGTACAGTGTACAGTGATATTGTAAAATGTAGTAAAGTGTTGCGTAGTGTACAATGGTGTACAGTGTACACTAATGGTAAATAGCGTACAGTGATGAAAATGTGTATAATGTGCAGCGCTGGTCTAGTGTATAGCGATGGTGTACCGTGATTGTGTACAGTGTAATAAAATGTAGAGTGTAGTGATGGTGTACACTGTACAGTGATGGTGTAATCTAGTGATGGTGTACAGTGTTGGTGCATACACTATACTATACCTCTATACTCACCTGGATATGTCAATCCGTACACGTACAGTATATTTTTATTCTCCTCTAAAAAAAAAAGAGATGAAATGCTTCACGAGGTCAAGCTTGATGTAACAAACAATATTTTTCATCAACACAAACACGGGACAATCAAAAGACAAAACGCTCAAACAGACGAATTCAATTTCACAGCAGCGTAACAAAAAATAATCTGTATCGCTACGTATGAGAAATATTTCAGGGGAGGGATGAATAAAGACGTCTTGCATGGTCTTATTTGTTCCATTTGGTCTCGAGTCTTTGGTTCGTTATTTGTCTGATAAACCAATTTTTCTAATCTTGTCTCTTCTTTGATGGCTACTTTGGCATCCCAGCTTATCACACCAGTCCTGCTCTACACATGTTTTACCTTCCTAGAGAGAGACAGAGAGAGAGAGAGAGAGAAGTGTTCCCTCTCACTGGAAACTGTTGAGCTTGAAACCAAAGGCCAGGCCAAGGTCTCCTCTCAGTCTAGGCAGAGGGAGACCAGTGTGACGACCGGCCAGCATCACCGTGATTGAAGGCCGCCTGCCAAGACTCATCTCCTAGAGTAAATAAGAAGAGGGGGGTGTGGGGGTGTGGGGGTGGGGTGGTGTGTGGGAGGGTGTGGTGTGGGTGTGGGGTGGGTGTGGGGGGGGTGGTATGGTGTGGGGGGGGTGGTGTGTGGGTGGTGGGTGTGGGGGTGTGATGTGGTGTGTGGGGTGGGTGGTGTGGGTGGTGGTGTGTGGGGGGGGTGGTGTGGGTGTGGGAGGGAGGTGTGGGTGTGTGGGAGGGGTGGTGTGGGTGGGGAGGGGGTGTGGGGCAGGGAGGGTGGTGTGGTGTGGGGGGTGGTGTGGTGTGTGGAGGAGGTGGTGTGGTGTGTGGGAGGGTGGTGTGGTGTGGGTGGGAGTGGGGGGATGGGGAGGGGTGTGGGGAGGGGTGGTGTGGGGTGGGGTGTGGTGGGAGGGGGGGTGTGGGGAGGGTGGGTGTGGGGAGGGGTGGTGTGGTGTGTGGGAGGGGGTGGAGGGGTGGGTGTGGGGGGTGTGGTGTGGGTGTGGGGTGGTGTGTGGGGAGGGATGGTGTGTGGGGGGGGTGGTGTGTGGTGTGTGGGAGGGGTGGTGTGTGGGGTGGGTGGTGTTGGGAGGGGTGTGTGGGAGGGGTGTGTGGGAGGGTGGTGTGTGGGAGGGTGGTGTGTGGGAGGGCGGTGGTGTGGTGTGTGGGGAGGGGAGGTGTTGTGTGTGGAGGGGGGTGTGTGAGAGGTGTGGTGTGGGAGGGGTGGTGTGTGGAAGGGGTGTTGTGGTGTGGGAGGATGTGGTGGTGTGGGTGGAGGGTGTGGGGGAGGGAGGGGGGTGTGGTGCGTGGGAGGGTGGTGTGGCGTGGTGTGTGGGAGCGGTGGGTGGTGTGGAGGAGGTGTGTGGGGAGGGTGTGAGTGGTGTGGTGGTGGTGGTGTGGGTGAGGGTGGGGTGGGTGGTGTGGGGAGGGGGCTGTGACTCGCCTTGTGACTCATCTTCTTCCCTCAACCCGACAAAGAGGTTCAGTAACTCCTGTTTATGATGAAGAGGTGGTGGTGCAGGTGAAGGCGGTGTGAGGTTGAAGGTGAGGTGGTTGCAGGTGGAGAGGTGGTGGTGAGGGTGGTGGTGAGGGTGGTGGGGTGATGATGAGGGGTGGTGAGGGTGGGGTGGTGGTGGTGGTGATGAGGGTGGTGGTGGTGGTGGTGGTGGGGTGGTGGTGAAGGGGTGCAGGTGGTGGTGGTGGTGGTGGGTGGTGCAGATGAAGGTGGTGGTGGTGCAGGTGGGCAGGTGGAAGGTGGTGTGGTGAGGGGTGGTGGGGATTGGTGGTGGTGGTGGTGGTGGGGGGCATGAGGGGGTGATGATGGGGTGGTGATGGTGATGAGGGTGGTGGTGATGAGGGGTGGTGGTGGTGGTGGTGGTGGGGGGTGGTGGCGCTGGTGGTGGTGAGGGGGTGGTTGTGGGTGAGGGGGTGGGAGTGGGTGGTGGTGTTAGTGAGGAGGGTAGTGGTGGTGAGAATTCTGATGGTGGTGGTGAGGATGGTGGTGGTGAAAATAATGGTAGTAGTGGTAGTGGTGGTCAGGATAGTGGTAGTAATGGTGATGAATATGGTAGTGCTGAGGATGGCCTTCAGATAAATTAACAACAGCATCAACAACAAATAAAACATTAGCAACAGAAGCCTTAGCAACAACAGCAACAAAATGTCTTAATGATTGATACTGGGTGATTAATCGTCCATTTCCATACTACATCCTTCAGAGTTTTGTCATGTTTGTATATCTGTCTTATAGGGATGGGAAGGGCTCAAGCTCACGGGTACAAGGCTCAGGCTCTCGCTGTAGCTTACCGTGTCAACCACAAATTAATACCAACTTGTAATTGGAATAAGAAGGTAATGGGAAATTGGTTTTGTACAGTCACAAAAAAAAAAAATTGTGTGAAAAAAATATGACAACGGACGAAGGATTATGATAAGTTATAATAATCCTTCGTCCATTGATAACACTACCGAGACAACAGGAGTCACAGTGATCATTCTGAAACTCATCGATCACCCCAAGTACAGATAGTTTTTTTGAGTGTTCGATGTATCAACTAGATTTCTGATGGGTTATTTTAGTGTCCAACTTATTCACCCATTGTTTCAGCTGCACGTCGCACTCCGATTTGTACCTGTGTGTCCATTAAATTTATCATCATTGCATCCGATCTATTATTTAAATTTCCGATTTATAAGTGGAGTGTCAAATTTGTTATCTGCGTGTCCGAATTATCCCCTGGGAGTCCGAATTATCCCCTGAGTGTCCGAATTATCCTCTGAGAGTCCGAATTATCACCTGGGAGTCCGAATTATCACCTGGGGTTCCGAATTATCCCTGGAGTCCGAATTATCACCTGGGAGTCTCGGTTTATCCCCTGGGGTCCGAATTATCACCTGGGGTCCGAATTATCACCTAGGTCGAATTATCCCCTGAGTGTCCGAATTATCCTCTGAGAGTCCGAATTATCACCTGGGAGTCCGAATTATCCCCTGGGAGTCCGAATTATCACCTGGGAGTCTGATTTATCCCCTGGGAGTCCGAATTATCACCTGGGAGTCCGAATTATCACCTAGGAGTCCGAATTATCCCCTGAGTGTCCGAATTATCCTCTGAGAGTCTGAATTATCACCTGGGAGTCCGAATTATCACCTGGGAGACCGAATTATTAACTGGAGTCCGAATTATCACCTAGGAGTCCGAATTATCCCCTGAGTGTCCGAATTATCCTCTGGGAGTCCGAATTATCACCTGAGGTCGAATTATCACCTGGAAGTCCGAAATATCACCTGAGTGTCCGAATTATCACCTGGGAGTCCGATTTATTCTATCTCCGATATATTATCCTGACCTCAGGCCTCTTGTGGCGTCCCCGTCTAGACAACCAGACACCCATTTCAGTTGAGGGACACACGACCTCAAACCCCGCTTAATACATCAAAGTGTACAGTTAACAGAACTATCAACATAATTTCCCTAATATTCAGACCGTAAAATGGCATATATAACACATTAGCCTAATTAACTACATTTTGAAAATTAAAATGCATAATCAACCAGTGCGTGAAATGGATAGAACTTTTCTCTTATATGACGCTGATTAACAAATTACGTCAGCGTATACATAGATATATGTATTTAATGCATTCACTATTATTCATAATGTGTATTCAGTGTTCGTACTGGAGGTTTTAATGTATGAAAAGTGAATTAAATGGAAAATGATCACAGTGGAGATTAATGATATAGTATTATATGATTCTTGTAAGGGAGGACCTCACCATGGCAGTGTGACAGGACCTCAAGAGCGAGAGAGTGTGGCTAACATCATGACAGGTGTTGATGTTGTGTCCTTACAAGACAACTCTGGGGGAGGGATGTTGTCTCAAACACAACGCTGACGGGGAGTGGTGCAGGTGTCACTCAAGTTAAGAAGTGTGTCCGGCCCCTCATCACACGTCGGTGCAGGACAAGGGATATCCAGCTGCCGGCTTATGAAGTTCACTCCTCGGCAGGTGTTCTCGAATCAGGTCGTTCACCGGTGTGGGTTTACGTCCCTCCGACATAATCCTATATCGTAAACATATCATTCTGTTGAGATCACAAATTTCAACAAAGAGTCACCGACCTCGATGTTTTGATGCTTGTAAAATAATTGATCAGTCATGGACAAAACGTACGTTAGTAAACCCGGAAAGATGCTGGCATAATGGAGTCACAGGTTCTTACTTCACTCCGGACCCTCATGGAAGAATGTTCAGCATGGGAAGGTAACTAGAGGGCACGAGTATCACCCATAATGATGGCCACAATTGACCTTCCTGAATGAAAATACAAGAAACATGAAAACTTCCTTCATCATGATTGTCTTTCAGGAACTTTGTATAATTTTCGCTGTATTTAATTTTTGTTGGTCAGGGAGTCCTTAGACAGTTTTACACGTCTTCTTAGTTCCTTAGTTCGTAGACAAACTTAGAATCCATCATCATCTCCTCACCACAGATGGTAACGGCAAACTTCTGAAAGGTCATAGCCAACGTATTAATGTCAGAATGTATTGTATTATTTACAGAATATCTACATGTCTCTGTTGTGACCTGTGAAGATTTTACGTGAAGACGGGAGGATATTCACATCAATTGTGGGTCATGGGCATCACTGGGTCGTACCTGGAGGAGTTCTACAGGGGGGGGGGTCTTCCTTCTGCAGCAGTGACAGATGGATGTGGCTGTTCCTACGTAGCCTCCGTTGTGAGTTGATGCTTTCACAGTAATAAAAAAACAAAAAACTGGATGAACTGCATGGCTCTGACTCAGCCTCTCGTTGCCCTGGGCTGACGGTGACTGATCCATAATGTGAGATTAGGATACAACACAGCCACTCACTTTTGTTCTTCTTTTTCACACCTGAGTTTCTCTATCTTAATCTACACAAAAGGAAGAATACCTCATGAGGTATCACCTGGGGCTGTTTAATTACTTACATGAATGCCACTAATTTTTTGCTCTTGTTCTCCCTGAGTTTATTTAGGAAGATTTTCACACCTGAAGACTTATACCCACTGTAAGATGTTTTTTGTTATTAATATCTTAATACATATTTTTTTTTATTATAATTTAACAACGGGTGATAAATTATACATTCATCCGAGTATACTTTTCCCAACTAATTTTTTGTAGCTGTAAAGTGTTGCTTATTCTCGGCCAGCATACAGTACATTATACATGACGGGCGAAGACACCAGCAGGAGAATGTTAAGTTATACAGAGAGGAAAACAAACGAACAATGATTAAGTCTAGTTAAAACAAAGAAGAAAATATGGAAAATTGGAAGAAAAAATCCTTCTACCATATAATTAAGGATAGGTGAGAACAGTAGATATATTAATGGGTAAGAATGAATGAATGAATGTATGAATGAATGAATGAATGACAATAACAGCCGGAGAACCTTTGGAGAGGATGGCTATGGTCACCAAGGCCTGAGGATGTTACCTTTGAATGATTGAGTGAATTCTTGATTTCTCTCGCCTCTCACTTCTTACCTCCTCTCTCTCTCACCTTCCCCATAGAGAGACATGATGTTCCTAAGATAATTTGAAGGTTTATTGGTCCATATTTTTCATTTGACCTAAGTAATTAACCCCTCGATCTCCCCCCTTTCACACACACACACACTCCAGGTTGTAGATTCCACTAAGTTCCTCGGCGTCACCATAGACAACAAACTAAATTGGAAACCACAGGTCAGTGAAGTTGTCAAGTCCTCCAGTTTCAGTCTCCACCTCCTCCGCCGACTCAAGTCCCTCGGAGTTCCTGCACCTGAGCTCCTCAGTGTTTACTCAACATTCATACTTCCCAAGCTCACCTATGCCTCCCCCACCTGGTCTTCCTCCCTAAATGCCACACAACGTAAACACCTAGAAAAAGTGCAAAAGAGGGCATGCAAGATTATTCTCTCCCCTTCCTACTCCACATATCAAGAAGCGCTCAACACACTGACCCTTTCGACTCTCACTGACCATCACCACGACCTCGTCTGCAAATTTGGTAAGAAACTTCTGCACCATCCTCGACACCGGCTCCTACTACCACCTGCGATCCCTAGCCCGAGAATTGCTGTTTGACACCACAACCGCATCCAGCCCATACGTGCACGAAGTGATCGCTATAAGAACAGCCCAGTCCCAACCATTGCAAAAATTATCAATAACCTGTAATACACCAGTGTATTCACTCCTAGTAAATCCTACTTCTTGCACTGTCACAATGTTGAAATGCACTGTAGTTTGACCTTTCCCCCATCTAGTTATTACATATCTTATTTTTATCACTTCTGTTACTTGTATATTAATTGTAAATCGAAACCCATTCCCCAATTATGTAACTGTATATTTTCAGCCTTCTGGCTGCTATGCTCTTTCAATAAACCGTTAATTATTATTATTATTATTATTATTATTATTATTATTATTATTACACCGGTCAACACAATTTTTCTGGCACAAGGTTTTTAAACGGATTTTAAGTAAATTTGGGGTGCAGAATCCAAATATGACTTTGGTTTTTGTCTATCACATCAGGTTTTTGAGATATACCATATTGCACTTTTGCTGGGAAACGTAAACTTTTGGATCAAAATTGACGGTTTAAACATGTATACATAAATTTTTTCAGCATTATAATTTGTATTTTTCTATAACCAAAAATTGTTAATATCAAATTGGAAAGTTAATGCACATATAATATTTAAATGTAACATTGAAGGGTGAAAAACCCAATTAATGTACGGTAGAAATAGTGCAAGTATTAAGATCAAGTTACAGTTACATAAACTTCCTCTTTTTGGCCGATCTCTTATGTACAGCTTCTGGAATGTCTCTCATCAAACTCCAGCAGTAGTCCGCCATCATGTTCGAGTCCCATCGACCTTGGTAACGTTCTTCCATTACTTTAATGTCTTGATGAAAGCGCTCCCCTTGCTCCTCGCTCACTTCTCCCAGATTTTCTGGAAACTCGTCCAAGTGACTGTGTAAGTAGTGAACCTTGATACTCATTCTGCATCCAAGTGCTTGTAAACTCAAGAGCAGCTCTTCCACAATTTCTTGATAGTTGTCCGCTTTCTTGTTCCCTAAGAAGTTCCGCACCACATTAGAGAAAGCATTCCAAGTTCTTGCCTGTGCCTCAGTCATTGTTGCAAGGAAGTGTGGATCTCTGAGTAGTGTTCTTATTTGGGGTCCATCAAAAATCCCTGCCTTTTTCTTCTCGTCGCTAAGACTTGGAAAGGTTGAGCATATATATCTGAAACACTCTCCACTATGATCAAGAGCCTTGACGAATTGCTTCATGATACCAAGTTTTATGTGCAGAGGAGGAAGGACAATGTTTTTCCTGTCAACCAGAGGATCGTTAATGATATTCTTTATTTTGAGTACCCTCCTTGCTGGCCCAATAGAAAGTTTACCATTTTCAAGTCCACACAAATTAACCATTCATGAGCATGGTATTGCAACCTCTCTAGAACAGTCTTAATGTTTTCATACTCTTCTTTAATTTGTACAGAATGTCCGATTGGAATTGAACCATACTTGTTTCCGTTATGAAGAAGAACACATTTCAAGCTCCTTTTAGAACTGTCAATAAAAAGTCTCCAATCCTTACTATCATATGCTGGTAGTCCCATGGAGAGAAGAAGTCCTTCTACATCATTACAAAAAACAAGCTGGTCATATGAATGAAAGTACTTCCGCAGTTGCTCTTCTCTGTTGCGATAAAAGGAGACACTCGTGCCAGGTTTTAAGAGTCGTTTCTCTTGAAGCCTGGAAGCTAACAATTCAGCAGACTGTTTTGGCAAATTTAGATCTCTGACCAGATCATTCAATTCTGACTGAGTAAACAACGTTGGCTTTTCACAATCTTCACCAGATGGCTTGAAAAGATCAGTCTCTTCATCTTCATCAGTAGAAACAGGTGAATTCCGGTCTATATCCTCAATCTCTGGTAGCTCAGTAAATTCTGGCACGTTACGTGATGGAGCAAATCCGAGATCAGATTTGGATTCAGCACCTTAAAGTTAGTAAAAAACAGTTAAAAGGTTTCATGCCAGAAAAAAAAAATTTGTAGACCAGTGTTATTATTATTATTATTATTAATATTTTACACACACACACTTACAAAATACAAAGAAGAGAAAGAGAAAGCAGGAGGAAAGTCACAAAAAGATGGAAAAAGACAGAAATGATGACAAAGGACAAAGAACAGAAGAAGAAAAGAAGAAAAGAAAAAAATCACAAAAGACGAGGAAGAGAAGGGGGAAACAGGAAGGAAGAATAGATTAGAGTTAAGAATAAGTCGCCACGCCCGCCGCTACAGCCCCTCCTACAGGATATAATTGGTGGTAGCAGAGGCCGCTTCCTTCTTACACCTGTATTGGTTACACGATTAGGATAAGCTAATTAAATCGTCTTTGTAGCTTAAAGAAATCATTAACGATGTTACTGAAGAGGTGTGTGTGTGTGTGTGTGTCTTAGCCAGTCTGAAGACCAACATAACCCGAATCAGCACCAGCTAAACTTTAACTAACTCCAAACTTCCTAACAAAGTCTGAGCTCTAGTGAGCTCCAACCACAGCTTTAGTTAGCCTCATCAGAGCTCTAGTTAGACCCAACCAGAGCTCTAGTTTGCCCCAACCAGAGCTCTAGTTAGCCCCAACCAGAGCTCTAGTTAGGCCCAACCAGAGCTTTAGTTTGCCCCAACCAGAGCTCTAGTTAGGCCCAACCAGAGCTCTAGTTAGACCCAACCAGAGCTTTAGTTTGCCCCAACCAGAGCTCTAGTTAGCCCCAACCAGAGCTCTAGTTAGCCCCAACCAGAGCTCTAGTTAGCCCCAACCAGAGCTTTAGTTTGCCCCAACCAGAAGATGTGAACTTTACATTTCGCTCACCTGTAGTGATCACAACACAACAACAGTTCTCGAAAATCACATAAACAATGTATCTTTCCGCGATGAGACATACTCCCTACCTCCTCCCTATTGTCTCTCATCACCAGGAGGCTGACGGTCCGCGCTGCACAGGTCAACAGGTCCAAGGTAAGACAGGGATAAACTATAACATCATATTTCTGACATTAATGAAGATTATAGAAATTGTCCAGCACGTTTCTTAAATAGTTGCCATGTATTGTTTTTACGATTATTTATTACGGTACTCAAGGATGTAATGATGGTTTATTACTGCAGTGTATGTGTGTTATTAAGTGATAAATGATTTCTATGTGTAATAAATTATGACTTTTGATTTACTCTATTACTTATTAGTTTGGGTGGCGATACATAGTAGAGTAATATGTTGTGTAACTGGTATCAATCTCCATTAACACGATCAACAGACACAGAAAATGGGACTAGTTGCCGAGTTTTGATTGAAAACACGAGTAAGAGACAAATAAAGATGAACAATATTAACAACACCTGCAAACTAAAATCACAGTTATATTGTTACATGACTTTAATCGTAAATAATTATTTTAAATCGTCACATCCAGCAACTTCCCAACGTTCCTCCCTGGGATGTTTTGTAACCAATCAAAAAGCAGACAAAGCGCGGGAGGGAGGAGCGATCCCCAGAAGGCGTGGCTTGACTGGGTGGGCGGGATCAGAGGAGAAGTAGGAGGAGTCTGGTGCAGCACACGCCACGAGTCACCCCAGGATGGTGAGGGGAGATACACCGGCGTCTCTCCTCCCCTGCCCTGCTCGGTACCGCTACTGACGGCGTTATAATTATCACATACACCTAATGAATCGCAAGAGTCGTGATTTAAATGACCATTCCCTGTCGGTGCCGCGGGTAGTAGCTGCGACAGGCGCTTGGGTTCCCAGGGGCTGCGGCGGCAAGGAGAGCGCGGAGGAGGGGTGGTTGAGGGTAATGACTGGGGTGCGGCGCCGCAGGTCACCGCAGCCTCGCGTGCAGGGCGGAACAGTAGCCCGGTGGAGCGTGTCAAACCCACCCGTGGAGGTCGTGACTTCGCCTCCTGCTGCAGGGAGAGAACCTTAACACACGGGGCAAAGGCCTTCTATGGTGTGTTGTGGTGCTGGGGGGTGGTGGTGGTGGACAAGTTGTGGTGCTGGGGGTGGTGGTGGACAAGTTGTGGTGCTGGGGGTGGTGGTGGGTTGTGGTGTGGTGGTGGACAAGTTGTGGTGCTGGGGGGTGGTGGTGGTGGTGGTGGGACAAGTTGTGGTGCTGGGGGTGGTGGTGGTGGTGGTGGACAAGTTGTGGTGCTGGGGGGTGGTGGTGGGGTGGTGGTGGTGGACAAGTTGTGGTGATGGGGTGGTGGGTCAGTTGTGGTGGTAGATCGGTTGTGGTGATAGGGTGGTGGTGGACCAATTGTGGTGATGAGTCAATTGTGGCGGTGGACCAATTATGGTGGTGGTCCAGTTGTAGTGATGTGGGTGATGATAATAGATAAAAGAAGGGGAAAAGAAAATGAAAGAAAAATATTAAATAAACAAATATGAAGAAAGAAGATACAGGAAACAAGAGAGATAAAGACGGGAAGAGGGAAACATAAAGAGAGAAGAGAGACAGAGACATGGAGAGACAGAAGGACAGGAGAGGACATAATGGGGAGAAGAATGAAGCAGAGGGGAGAAAAGGAGAGACAATGGTTGGTAGGAAATATAGAGAGAGAGGGGGGGATAATAAGAGGGAGAGGGAGAGATGTGAAGAGAGGGGAGGTAGGAGAGCAATAGGAGGGGGGATAGAGGGGAGGCGGGAGTAGAAGAATAGAGGGAAAGGGAGGAGATATGAGCTGTAGAAGGGAAGTTGAAGAGTGAAAGGTGGGGAAGGGGGAGAGGAGGAGAGAGAGGGAAATCTGAATAGGGAGGATAAATATAAAGGGGAAGGGAAGGAGAGGAAGAAAAACCAAGAGAGGAGAGGAAAAAAAACCAGAAGACAAGAGAGAGGACATGTGGAAGAGGGTGATGAGGAGAGAGGAAAAGGGTGTGAGAAGGGCAAGATTGGGTGTGAGGGAGAGGGTGGAGTGGGCGGGAGAGGGAGGAGGAGGTGGGATGAGTGGGTGTGAGAGAGGAGGGGGGGGAGGTGGTGGTGGAATGGGCGAGAGAGGAGGAGGAGGTCGGATGGGCGTGTGAAAGAGAAGGGGGTAGTAGGTGGGGTGGGAGGTGGTGTGGGCGCCGAGGTTGTATGCCGGGCACGCAGCGCTGTGGCTAGGGCCCCCAACTTGATGGCCTGGGCGAAATTACTACGACAAGCCCCCGGGCCTTCCAAGCTGTGTTAATTAACCCTCATACTGCTAAGTGCTCGCCTGAACACACCCAGTGGTATCAACTCAGGCTGCTTCTTTAATGCCCTCCTGCCACCGTCGACACCCACGCCCATACCATACGTCCGTCACCCTCCTCCCCCCTTCCTACCCCCCCCCTCCCAATCTGGTGGTAGTAGTGGTGATAGCGGCGGTAGTGGTTAGTGATAGTGGTGGTGTTGAGGATAGTAGTGGTGGTGGCGTTCTTGTTGTTGGCGGTACAGACGTTGATGATAAAACAACATGTACCTAACCTAACCCACCTCCTCTTCACACCTCCCCATAACACACTCACCCTGTTGTAAAAAATGCTGTAACCCATCCCTCCCCCCCTTATCTCTGTACATGCAGCTGCTGTTACTGATGCTGTGCCCGTGGCTGTGTAGGCGTCCCCACCGTACCGCTGCTTCCTGTACTTGCATGTGAGTAACGACTATATGCTGATGATGACCCGGCATCTCCCGCGGCTGGTCCCCAAGTACACACTGCCAACCTTGGAGCTCAAGTCGTAGTATTTATAGTGCCACGATCCTCCACATACGTTGCCACTTTGTGTTTTTATGTCAATTTTGCGTGTTTGTGTTTGTGTGTTGGTCAAATTGATCTTAGCTTTATTTACGCCGAGGAGTCGATTTGGGATATGGTAATTGTTTGTTGAGCGGAGGACGAAGGCTGCCCCGTCGAGTCATTGTACAGGAGGAGTGTGTATGGTGCCACGTTAGGATACAGGCACAAGATCCTTCACCTCCATGCATTCCTACAGCACATAATCCCAGTCACGCATCATGTTAAATAAGGCGTTGCTCTAATCATGTTATATTTGTCTGTTTCTCGGTCTGTTGGCTTTTTTTACTCGTGTCTTTGTCTGTCAGCAAGTCTGTCCTTCTTGTGAGTATGCAAATAATTCTAATAACGTCTCCCTTTCAGATTGTATGTCTGTCATTCTTTCTGTCTGACACTCTGTCTTTTTGTGAGTCACTATGTCTTTCTGTCACACACACACACACACACACACACACAGGTACTCAAGCTAATGACAATATTCTCTCGTCCCGTTAACTGCACCTTCCTCTCAACCCACTATCATATCACCATCACTATCAGCACCATCACTATCACCACCGTCACTCCACCTTCTCATCACAATCACCACCATCACTACCGTCACGTCACCTTCAGCACCGTCTTCATGTCATCATCATCACCACTACCATCAACATCAGATCATCACTATAAATCACGTATCACCATTACTACACCTTCCAGCGTCGTTACCACCATCACCACATCACACTGATATCATCGCCATATCCACACAATATCACCATCAGAAGTCACCACACTATACCACCACCACACCACACTACCAACCACACAGCATTATAATTCTCCCATCAGTTAAAAATGAATAAAATAAATAAATATTGAAAGGCCTTCACTCTCCACAGTCAATAATAAACAGCGGAACAACACACCTCGCTACCTATAACAAGTGACAAATTACTGTGCGGGAATTTTGCCTCAGTTCAGAAATAATACCTGTATATAATCCACAGGTCTTTTTCATTAACACAATTAGTTTTCTACACATCTGACGTAAATGAATAGATCATAATACTATAAAAGGTTGGTCCCTCCCATCTTACCTGTCCCCTCCCATCACACCTGTTCTCTCCCATCACACCTGTCCCCTCCCATCACACCTGTTCTCTCCTATCACACTTGTCCCCTCCCATCACACCTGTTCTCTCCCATCACACTTGTCCCCTCCCATCACACCTGCTCCCTCCCATCACACTCCTGTCCCTCCCATCAAACCTGTCCTCTCCCATCACACTTGTCCCCTCCCCATCACACCTGCTCCCTCTATCCTGCCCCCTCCCATCACACACCTGTTCTCTCCCATTACTCCTGCCCCTCCCATCACACCTGCCCCTCCCATCACACCTGTTCTTCCCATCACCCTGCCCCTCCCATCACACCTGCCCCCTCCCATCACACCTGTTCTCTCCCATTACTCCTGCCCCCTCCCATCACATACTTGTCCCCTTCCAGTAATTTATTGTACAGCCATTACCATATAAGTCTGTGTTAGTATACATGTATATATATTTAAATAATAACTATGTATATTTTTTTATAATCTAGTGATGGATGTGTTTATATACATACACTATTATTTATTAAGGAATAATTAATATATTTTGTTATCATACAATAAAAGTGATAATACATATGTACTGTACTTTTGTCACTCATCAAAAAACAGTGAAATTATAAATATTTCCGTTATCAAACAAATATTAGGGTAACCTGCCATTCGCTCCTCTCATGTACTAGTCATAAATTGTCAAAATTCTCTTCCTCTATTTTAAATGCAAAAGTGCGCGGCGCTTATGAAAAAAAAAGTATAAATATTTTGGACTGGAATAATATTTACGGTATAAAAAGTTTAATCGCGTTTTCCATTTCGGTCAACAATCAAGTGAGGCGTGTTGGTTCACATATGACATGGGGGGGGGGGGGACCTAGCCAACCTCTCCCCCCTCCCTCACCTGTCTCCCCCCTCACCTGCCTCCCGGAGTACCTGCGTCCACTTGTCGATACCTTAATATACTTCATACTTGAGTCTATTGTAAATATAAACATGGTCATTTTTATTAGACTTGAGTTGATGTTAGACTTCGTGAACTAGATTTACTTACGGGTTATGGATAAAAATATTCATATTATATAATTATGTTGATATCAAACATGATATATTGTCGATGTATAGTGTGTTGATATCTGAGTGTATGTCAGTGTGTGTATAGAGCAGAAGTTGATATCGGGGTTTGTGAAATGTTGAGAAAATATTTATCAGCCTCGTCTACCTGATGCTTGACGGCCGGCCACTGTGTCTTACCAAGTCTGTCTATTTGTCAGGAAACAGACGGAGCGCTATGAAGAAAATGAAACTCTTACACACTGTTTAAAACTCTTCATATGACTTTCATTTGTTGGCGTGTCTTCAAAAATATCTCAAACATGGCCAAACTGTCTTAGTATTGAACAAACTCTGGTCAAACAATTAAAGAAATACAGCGATACGGTAACAAGCGGTGACTATACGATTGAGGCTTTCTTACTGTTGTAGTTGCTCTGATTACCGTCAGAGAGCCCGAAAATGGCTTGTAAGTTAAGAGTCACTACAATAAGTGTATATCTGTCACTCTATAGAAGCGTAACGGAACACATCCGCTGGTGACCTAGTGAACATAATGCAATTCATCTCGATAAAGAGTTTCGTAGGTAATAATGAGACGTGATAACGAGGCATTGTTACTCTACTTACGCTTTATTCTGTCAACTGTTATATCGGTTTATCTGTTCTGAAAAATGTTATAGTTATATAGTTCCTGTTGTGTAAATTCGTAGTTTCCATCAGTTTATATTGTATTGTGTTTAAGACTCAGGACACAATGGTTTAATTTCAGATGTTTTATAAGGTTTACCAGAGCGTGACCCTGCCAGTGTATACATGTGATGGTTTATTACACAATGAAGCGGTGTTGGTAGCCGCTTCACCCACTCGCTGTATGTTAAGGCTGGGGGCACTTTAATAACCGCTATTATTATTATTATTATGATTATTATTATTATTATTATTATTATTATTATTAAGTTATTATTATTATTTGTTATTATTATTATTATTATTATTATTATTATTATTATTAAGTTATTATTATTTGTTATTATTATTTGTTATTATTATTAAGTTATTATTATTTGTTATTATTATTATTATTATTATTATTATTATTATTATTAAGTTATTATTATTTGTTATTATTATTTGTTATTATTATTAAGTTATTATTATTTGTTATTATTATTATTATTATTATTATTATTATTATTATTACTATTATTCGTAGTAGTAGCAGCAGTAGAAATAGAATCGTGACGTATCTCTATTAGTAAAATTTTCACAATCGCTGTAAATTTATATAACAAAAAACTGAACATAACATTAACTAAAAATTGCTCTACACACAACTGTATAATTTTAACAGAATGAATCAATTGGTCGACCTCACACCATCTCTTACAGCTATTAAATATGAAGGAATATACCTGCCTGATATTACACCTCATAGTAATACTTAAGATGGCCAGTCATGGATTAAAAGTGTAAACTGCAATACGAAAAAATATTAGACATTATAAAAATATAATAAATTAATAAAAAAAATCAAATCAAATATACTGAAAAACGAAACTGACTTAAAAGTAAAAAAAAATAAAAATAAAAACTGAATTAAAAGAAAAACCTGATATATGTATTCATTAAATAATGTATAAACTACACGGGTAATACAGTAAAAAATAAAAGTGACGAATTTCCTACAAGACTCAGAGAGATTTACGAAATATTTCCCCTGAGTTCAAGAATCAGTAGTGCTTCCCCTTCCTCTTCATTTTCTACCTTCTCCTCTTCTTCCTCCACCTCCTCCTCCGCCACCTCCTCTTCCACCACCTCCTCCTCCAGAGTAGTGTCAGATATCGCCACACAATGGGTTGTATATGTCAATAAATCGCTAATACAGACGATGCTACTGAATATACTGTATATATGTGTATGGTATACCCTATACAGATAATATTCGCGACAGAAAAAACTATACATCACAAACACACACACACACACACACGCAACCACCAGCCAGAGAGATGCATACTAACCCTTCCCCCCCCCCACACAGGCGGCGGCTACACCCCACACCCCTCATCACTACCGAGTGTATTTGTTTTCCCCTCCCTGGAAATAAGGCAACGACGCCACGACTTCATATACAAAGAGGGGAGGAGGGGAGGAGGGGGGAGGATAGGGGATGGGGAGGATAGTTTTACTAGGGTGGAGAGAGTCGTTTCTAATCCTTCACCCCCTTCTTCCGTTCTCCTTTCCGCCAGCAGGAGAGGAGATGAGGGAGGGAGAGAGGAGGGGGGAGAATGGGGAGGAGAGAGGATATGAGGAAGAAGAGGGAAGAGTATGGAGAGAGGGAAGGAGGTGGGGGAGATAGAGGGAGGTGTAGATGTGAGGGGAGAGAGAGAGAGACCTAGTGCCCTCTCTTCCGTCGCTCCTTTCCGCCACAGGGAGAGTTGGGAAGGGGAGATGCGGGTAAGAGTGAGGCAAAAATGGGAGAGGTGGAAGGGGGAGATATGAGACAGAAAAGGGAGTGGAGTGGGAGTGAGAAGACGAGTGATGACGGAGTGGCAGTGAGGGGAGTGGGAGTGGAAGAGAGAGAAGGGAAAGCAGAGGATAAAGATAATAAATAGGAAAAGGAGGAGAGAATTTTGAAGACTACAAGGCGATGGTGAGTTGTGTTTACATGTTAATATTTTTATGTCTAAGATACCATTGAAGAAATAAATATAGACTTAAAGAAAGAAAGAAAGAAAAAAGAAAGAAAGAAAAAGAAAGAAAGAAAGTCAAGATTCCTAGAAAAAATAAAAAATCAATTGAAATTAATAAGCAAAGAATTTTTTCCCAAGAGATAAATTTTAAATCAATGAGTTACCATCACTTCTCTTTCATGACAGAAACGAGAACTTTGTGATATCGTAATTTACAATGAGAACTTGGCGACAATTTACAACGATAACTCAGTGACAATTTACAACGAGAACTTAGTGACAATTTACAACGAGAACTTAGCGACAATTTACAACGAGAACTTAGCGACAATTTACAACGAGAACTTAGTGATAATTTACAACGAGAACGAAATCTTAGTCGCATTATAAATTAACAATGAGAAATTTGTGGTATTATAATTTACACGCTAAAACTTTTATCACTCTTTCACTAAATCTCACATCATACAGGTAAGAGTTGTTAAGAAATTCCTTTTACAAATATACTCAAGCTGCTTCTCTCCCAGGTGTTAAGGCCAAGGTATTGAGGCAGTAATAACAGGTATATTTACGGTAATTGATGTGTGTGTGTGTGTGTGTGTGTGTGTGTGTGTGTGTGTGTGTGTGTGTGTGTGAGTTAGTGAGAGCACAAGAAAAAGTTTAAACAGAATGCAAAATGTGGTGAAAAGTTTATACATATTTTTTAAACAGGAAAATTAATCTAGCCACAGAAACTTCCACTCTATGTTAACTAAATCTTCCGCTTCAGACTGTATTATCCTTAGTCATTATCTTCATTGGTGTATTTCTCACAAGTTAACTTTATCTATTTTTATAAAGAAATTAACTGAATTTCTTGTCGATTAATTTACCACAACTTGATGAATTTACTTGTTTTAACAATTTAGCATATTTTTGTTGATTCATTTCTTGTAAATTTCATTCGTTAATAATAAATTCTACCCTTTCAAAATATTCCCACATTTTTACTGCTTTATGTTTCAGTATTAAATGAAAGTAATAATTCTGTCGTTGTGGAAGAATTAATAATAATAATAACCGCAACAGCATCAACAACAGAAGAATAACAACAAATAACAATAATAATAATAATAATAATAATAATAATAATAATTTGTTGGCAACACTTATTAAAGACTGTCAACATCAAAGGAATTTCCTTAGACAAACGTATAACAACATCAAAAGAAAAAAGAAAATATTGGTGGAGTAATTCTGATTCGTGAGAGAGAGAGAGAGAGAGAGAAGAAAAAAGAAAATATTGGTGGAGTAATTCTGATTCGTGAGAGAGAGAGAGAGAGAGAGAGAGATCCTAACAGTGTTTTTCCTCCATATTTCATCCTCCTCCTCCTCTCAATCCTCCTTTCTCTAACACTTCTATATCTCTCTCACCTTTTCGTAATTCTTTTCCGTTTCCACCCCTTCTTCTTTTCCAGGATTTTCCCCTGTATCTCTTTTACTCTGTTTTTCCCTCTAACTCTCCTTCACTCCAAGTAATTTCCTCTCCCTCTTCATTTTCCCCTCTCTCTCTCTCTCTCTCTCTCTCTCTCTCTCCTTAGCCATTCCCCATCTCACTCTGCCTCCTCCCCTCACCCTCCTCCGCCTCTGAGCTGCGGTTTCTCCACCAGTTTAGAGGCACGAGGGGAGACTCATTTAATTTGCGTCGTGGGGAAATACCCTCAATTGTTTAACTTGGGGAGAGAGAGAGTGTGTGTGTGTCGGGCAGACGGACGGCGGGGAGGAGGAGGAAGAAGAGGGAGTGGTAATAGATGAGGATAGGGAGGAGGTGGAGGAGGAAGTGGAGGTGGAGGTGGTAAGGGGGGGGGATAGGTTAGGCAATGAAGAGGAAAAGAAGAGGAGGTGGTGGACGGAAAAGTGTGATAAATTGGGATGAATGGAAGGAAGAGGTGGAGGAGAAGGAAATGTTGGTGACCTATTGCAGTATACAGTTTATAACTCACTATTATCACTAAAGGGATAAGTTAGGTCAGATTAAGTTCAACTTGGGTCAGAATTAAATTACTTAGATTATGTTAGAACAAATTAAGTTAAGTTAACCTCCGAGACTGTTACTAAGGAACACCCAATAAACCTTGTATACCTTCCACAACACAAACAAACCAGTAACAACACAAATACACCAGTAACAACACAACAGCAACAACACCTACCACAACACAACGACACCAGCAACAGCTAGAAACACAACACAACACCAGCAACAACACAACACACCAGCAACAGCTAGAAACATAACTCAACACCTTCCACAACACAACACCAGAGTAACTCAACACCTTCACCAGTACACACCAGTCCACAACACAACACCAGCACCAGCAACAGGAAACATAACTCAACACCTTCCACAACACAACACCAGCAACAACACAACACACCAGCAACAGCTAGAAACATAACTCAACACCTTCCACAACACAACACCAGCAACAACACAACACACCAGCAACAGCTAGAAACATAACTCAACACCTTCCACAACACAACACCAGCAACACAACACACCAGCAACAGCTAGAAACATAACTCAACACCTTCCACAACACAACACCAGCAACAACACAACACACCAGCAACAGCTAGAAACATAACTCAACACCTTCCACAACACAACACCAGCAACAACACCTCCCACAACACAACACCAGCAACAACTAGAAACGCAACTCAACACCGGGAAAAATAAAAAGAAAATCGGCCAGAAATCAATCGCTAAAGAGCCGAGTAAACAGAGCCATCTGAGGCGTGCCTTAAGTAGCCCTCAAGTACAGAGGTGAAAAGGGGTGATTTTTGCCTGCTTCCCAGTGTACACAAATACATTCGTCCCAGATTCTGTAAACACGCCATTGTGGGTGGGCGAGCACTCACCTTATTACCTATATATGATGGCTTTACAATTCTACCACGATACTCTCTCTCTCTCTCCCTCCCTACACCTATCCCCCTCCCTCCACCTACCTCTCTCTCTCCATCCATCCCTCTCTCTCCATCCACCTCCCTTCCTCTCTCCCTCCACCTACAGTTTGTATTCATTCGGCAGGTAATTAGACGTTCAAGCGAGTGTGTGTAGGAGTTTGGTGGCTAATACGATAAGGATGAAGGTGTAATGTGTGTGTGTGTGTGTGTGTGTGAGCTATTCCGTCCTATCCCATTAAAAGCATCACACGCACACACATACATATACACATACGCACACACGTTAAAGTTAGTTTTTTTTGGGGGGGTTCCTACTCAACTCTCCCTAACCTTCCTCCTCCCCCTCCTCCTCCTCCTTACCTCCCCTCGTCGCTTCTGAGGGGAAAATATCCGAGAAATTACACAGTCAACAGAACCAAGTAGCGAAATTATATATGAAATGACGGAGGTTGGCTCAGCCTGGCCCGCCACCCATCAGTCAGCTCTCCGTGGCAACTCTCAATTTCCTCAATCTTGTCTAATATTTTTTTCAGGTTATTTTAATTTAGTATTTATGTAAAAAAAATCTGAAGCTTTTTCCCTCTTATGAATATATTTACTCGCATTTTTTTTTCATGTTGTATATAATAAGATTGGATTTTTTTTATGAATTTTTTCTGGCTGCAAATATTTATTATTTTAACTTTACTTATATTTTTTGTATCTTGTTTTAGAGTTTTTATGAATTTTAATTAATTTAGTTTTGTTTAAGAGTGTGTGTGTGTGTGTGTGTGTGTGTGTGTTGAACCCCAAGCTTCTTACACGTGTTCAACTTCCCGGTACAAAAGTTCAGGTTTCACTCTACTGAGGCAAATGTTCACTCACGCGATACTGAACTGTTTGTAATCCGATACAAGCGGTCAACTTCCCGATGTACTGCGGTTGTATTTTTAGATTCTCAAAATATCCGATATATAAGGACGAACTTCCGATTACAGCGACTCGACTCTCCTATACTGCGAATCGACCTTCCGATACAGCAACTCTACTTTCTGATACAGCGACTCGACCTTCCGATACAGCGACTCAACCTTCTGATACAGTTATTCTACCTTCCGATAAAACAAGCTTAGCTACACTCCCGATACAAAGACACGTGATTCCCCCGATTACATAACTTCAACACACAAACGCTGGAATTAGTCTATGACGTCAACACCCGAAGTTTTCAAGTGTCATGGAGAAGCTTCCGAGTTTCTCCTTCGGCAGTATTACTTGACGACAGCGCTTCACGGTATTACTTGACGACAGCGCTTCACGGTATTACTTGACGACATAACTTCACGGTATTACTTGACGGCAGCGTTTCATGATATTACTTGACGGCAGCGCTTAATGGTAATTCCTGACGTCATCACTTGAATTCAACCATTTAAAGCATCAATAGACATCGTAAAACATCTTGACAGCACTTGTTGACAGCATCGATTAACTTACTGCTGTCAACGGCGTTCCCTACACCAGCCGTCAACACATTTCTATTCTTACTAAACATGAGGGACAACTAACTCATTTTTTTTTAATAAACTTTCACCACCTGGGAATGACTGTATCTGTGCTATAAACCTGAACCTGTACTTTTATGTGGCTCAGTGGCTCTCGGAATGATCCACGTGTCGAAATTGTTTGATAAATGTGGAATATTTGGACGTTCTGACGATGGCTATAGTGTAGCTCGTGTTGTGGAGCTTGTGGTGTGAAGAGACAGGGGTGAAACCAAATGGCAGACTTAGGAGCCATGTTGTGGTGTAAGGGAAGCACCACAACACAACACAACAACACAACATATCTGGTACAGCAGTTATGAGACCATGAATGACAGTGAATGATGGAAGAGTGAATGATAGACGAGTGAATGATGGACAGTGAATGGTGGAACAGTGAATGATGGAAAAGTGAATGATAGACGAGTGAATGGACAGTGAATGATGGAACAGTGAATGATAGACGAGTGAATGATGGAACAGTGAATGATGGAAGAGTGAATGATAGACGAGTGAATTCGCTCTTGATTCCGGCAAAGGAGAAAAAAAAATACAGGAAAAGTGATATATGAAAATTATTATTACATAGACTATGAATTAATTGATATGTAAATAATAATAAAATATAACTAATATATAGTCTTATATATATTTGTTATCTATGGAACCATGATATAACTTAACAGAAATTGACAATAATAAAAGAAAATATAGCTGTGTAGACTTATGAGGCTCAAACTGTAAACAACACGGTCAAGACTGTAAACAACATGGTCAAGACTGTAAGCAACACGGCCAAGATTGTAAACAACACGGTCAAGACTGTAAAAAATACGGTCAAGAATGTAAACAACACGGCCAAGACTGTAAACAACACGGTCAAGACTGTAAGCAACACGGCCAAGATTGTAAACAACACGGTCAAGACTGTAAAAAATACGGTCAAGAATGTAAACAACACGGCCAAGACTGTAAACAACACGGTCAAGACTGTAAGCAACACGGCCAAGATTGTAAACAACACGGTCAAGACTGTAACCTAAACAACACGGCCAAGACTGAAACCTAAACAACACGGCCAAGAATGTAAACGACACGGCCAAGAACCTAACCTAAACAACACGGCCAAGACTGTAACCTAAACAACACGTCCAAGAATGTAAACGACACGGCCAAGAACCTAACCTAAACAACACGGCCAAGACTGTAACCTAAACAACACGGCCAAGAACCTAACCTAAACAACACGGCCAAGACTGTAAACAACACGGTCAAATTTGTACTGTACTTAGACATACCGGAATATGACCCACGAACAGACATCACTTACAATATTAACTAACATTACCAAACAATCATTTACAATACAACAAAATCATTTATAATACAAGTTTCTTTTTTTTTTAATATATATCGTCTCACATTACTAATACACACACACAGACTTTGACGTGTATTGAAGGTAGGTGTACGGGAGAGTAATGACCCGCCTTACGAAGATCACATAGAGATTAGTGATACCTTCAAGATACTGTATACCTGGATATGACCGCTTCCTAATTACACAGGTGAGATAATTGTATTTTTGGTATTATCATTATTATTATTATTAGTAGTAGTAGTAGTAGTAGTAGTTGTAGGAATATTTGTGGTAGTATTCCAAGTTAATATACTTTGCATAATACTGTACTAACAAATTATAAGACCTAATGTAATTATAAACTAACATATTTTCTTGTCACTATCTATCATATTACTGTTATTTATTGTTCAATTTCTTCCTCTCCGTTATTTACCATATAATCTTAATTTATTGATTCATATTTCGTTTAATCACTGCAATTATTTAACTCCTAAAATTATTATCAATGATTAAATGCCGCCATTATTAAGAGGTTATTCATTGTTATTCACTTATTTATTTTAGAATCTACGATGCCCATAATTCAGTGAGCTTGCCGCTGGGACACAGTGTGCGTTAGGGTGATGGGGAAATTTTCACTGAGATTTTTCAACAAGGGTTTCTGCATAGTCGATCCTTGTGAGGTAGTGAGGTAAGGTGTGAGGTAGTGAGGTAAAGTGTGAGGTACTGAGGTAAGGTGTGAGGTAAGGTGTGAGGTAGTGAGGTAAAGTGTGAGGTACTGAGGTAAGGTGTGAGGTAAGGTGTGAGGTAGTGAGGTAAAGTGTGAGGTACTGAGGTAAGGTGTGAGGTAGTGAGGGATAAGTGTGTGTGTGTGTGTGTACATAGGCTATACTAACACCCCATATCTCAACCATACATGACTATTAACACATAACAAACACTGAACCCTATAAAAAAAACAACAACAACAGGAATTCCTTCACATTAAAAAAAAAACACACAGATCAAACCGGAAAATAATCTGACAGAAATGACATCAAATTCCCATTAAACAGAATAAAGTATCGGTAGATGTACATACTTACGTTCTATACACAAGTACCCCCCCCCCCTTCCCCTGTAGGAGCGTATTACGTATAGCTGTGTATCCTGTATTTAAAACAGATTGACCGCCCCATCATTCATACATTTCACACACCGCTATAGTTGTCATTTAACAAAGTATAATTATATTCAGCGTATGAAACTGTATTCCTGTAACACGTCAGTTAGTATGATCCGCCGCCCAGCCTCCGAGTTTTGGATTTCTTTATGGATAAATATTTGACGGGTCGTTTTAGCGTGTGTTGAGTTACAGTGCGTGAGGCGTCTCATTAAGGAATACTTTTGACATTTCCTGACATTACCTGTAGTTAGCGCGTTAGTTTATTAGTCTGAGTCAGGAGGTCATATCACCCCTGGGAAGTGTTGTTTATTTAGTTTCTTGAGGTTTGTTCTCGTGATGGTCCTTACAGGTGAGGTCCTATTAATTAATCCGTCCAGGTAAGTCTCCGATTACTATCTTCTTCAGGTATAGTATATAATTCTGTCGGTCTTTGGTGGGTCTTTATAGTGACTGTGTTCTCATGGTAATTTCCAGTGGTCTCTCAAAGGTAATATTCCTTTAAGGAGTTAATTCTCTTCAGTGTAAAATAAACTTCGATTCACTAAACATGAAAACAATAAATTTCACGTCTCTAAATAATAAATAAACTTACAATATATTATTTATTTACGTTTGCGTCAATAGATTTTACAACAGTCTTTAAAAAAATAGTGTCATTATTTTTTACAACAGATCCAATATCTTTAGACTCACAGCACAAGAGAATACAAGTATATAATTCACGACGTCTGATACTCAATACTGTTAAGAATCATCCTAAGTAAGTCTGATAATTATTACCCGGTTTGATGCAGCTCACAATCTTCACTACGACTGTTGATATGAGTTACATCTGCGAGGCTGAATCATTGTGACTCCTTACTCATCTCTCACACCTGTACTGTGCAGGTATAGGTAGACTCTCACTCATTCCATAATATCTTTAGATGTCTTCCCCTACAAGCGTGACGAAACTGGTGTCTTCTGAACCATTAATTACGTTTACATGTATTATAATCTCCTGCAGCGACGACTGGAAGGGTTTTATGACGATGTAGTCGGATTATCTAAAAGAGATAAGACCGCTAATCCCATCCGTATTTGTCTTAAGGTTATTTTTATAAAGTCTTGAGTCTCTTAACTCCCTTATTTTTTTTTACTCTCAAGATGTTAAGAGGAATTTATTTATCTCTTCTATTTAATTAAACAACTTTTATAATCCACTAAAACCAATGATGACAAAAGAGTAAATGTTTCATGTCTTTTCTCTAATAAGTCAGTCCTGTTTATTCACCCCGCTGTACAACACACTAGTTCACTTCCCAACAGACACACAAACAATAACGTAAATGAATTGTGGAAAATATATAACTTTGTCGCTTGCAAGGCTCCCAAACCCACACCTTCATTACTAAACTGTACTTAACTAACACACTTATATAGATTAAATAAATACCGTTTTTTATATTAGAAGAAAAAAATCACCTTTAAAAATAATAAGACCATTCCACTGATCATCAAAGTAGTTATGATAGTTAAAATGTATCTACAGGAAGCGTTAGTTACCTCGTTCGTTCGACATAAACACAGTGATGTGATGCCTCGTATAAGAAAGAATGACTTTGACTTGATCATTATACTTAATAACATCACTTAATGTATATTCCATCTTTACTGCGGGTCACTATGATTTACTGATTGAAAGATGAAATTTACGACAGGAGGGCTGGTTTATTGTTGGAGACAAGAACAATGCGCAGTAAATTAAGGAGAATTTTTTCTGGTTGTGGTAATGTGGATCTTGTAGCTCTTTGTATCTAGTATTGAGTCCGCCGTCAACCGCTCACCTTCTCCCCTCACCATCTCCCCTCACATTCTCAATTTTAAAAATTTTCTACCTTTTCTCCAAAAGTTCTCTCTTTTACCTCCAGTTTATCTCCCACTTCTTTCTCTCGTGTTTCTCTAACGTATGAGTCCCGATAGCGAGTGACAAAAGTGAAGTGGAGTTTGTTAGCGATAAACTTTAAATCCTCGAGTCTCCGACCACTACACTGTAACAAGATGGTGAAGCAATAACAATATCCAGGCGAGGCGTGATCACTGGTACTGTCCGACACACACACACACCGAGGATCTGAATGTTTATTGTGACGGAACATAAATTTTTATTTTTAATTTCAGATTAATCAAAGTCTCAGGAAGTTGTATACAAATAAGGAAGCCAACATTTCTTATACACCACACCTTGGCCCACCGTTGTGATATACAGCACTGTATCAACTTGACGGTGAAGACAAACTGATATAAAAAGAAACATTAAGGAGACTGACCTGCGGGTAGAACATGGCGTTCATCATGGTGAAGAGGTGATCGTCGGAAGCTCCAGAGTCGTGGTGGTGGTGATGGGGGCGGCAGCGGTGGTGCCACGGCAGGAGGGCCGCTCTCAGTCCTCACACGCCGGGGCGCTGGCGGCCATAACCACACTCTTTACACAGACATCCGTCCTGAGCCACTTGCAAGAACCACAAGGATAAACACGATCGGTCAAGCTTCTTTTAGGTAAAATAATCCGTTTGGTGTTTCTGAATCGCTAATATGATTTTTGAGTGTCACTATCAGCCGATTGTTGGGTAAAGTTTGAGCGGCGTGTGTAAGATAATCCTGGGCGATCACGTGTTGAAAAGTTAATATAACTTATGAAGGTTAAGCGTCCCCAGAGATGGAGGTGAAGAATAGGTGTTGCGGTGCCTTGGGCGACAGTGTCTTGGGAGCCCAGGGGCACGGCGAGGGGCGACGCGCTCACGACGGTGATGAGGGGTCGGTGTGTCCCAGAGGAGGGTGTGTGTCAAACTAGGGGAAGGCCACCCGGGGAACGCCAAAACTGCTTCTCTAAGTTTCCGGTTGTTGGGAGCCATTTTGCCCCGAGGCGCTCCCCGTGCTCATGTGCCGCGAGTCAGGCCCCGCCCACACCCCCCCCGCCACACCCCCTCACCGATCAGCCGCACCCACAGGCCCACTACTCTTTATTTATGGTTATTTACACTTGTGCCTCCAGTAGACATTATTTACACATCATAAACTAGCACACACAGTCAAATATATTATATTGTTTATGACTGAACTCCGGGAACAATCTTAAATGTGTTTTTTAAGAGAAACAGACGTGATTCTTCCCAAACATCGTCGCGCCTCCCGTGTGTGCTGGGTGGCGGCGGCGGAGTGTCTCCCCTCACTTCGGCTCACTCATCCTCAGGCAGCGAGGACAGCGGGTTAGGGTAGGAGAAGAGCACACGGGGTTAGTCGCTACACAACAGCTCGCTAGTAGTAACGTGGTCCCCACCACTGCCACTTCTCTTTTCCAGCGTCACGTTTAATAGGAATAAAACAGTTTAATCACGTAAGTGTTTCATCACTTTCACAATTTGCATTCGTTCAATATTATCTGGATATATTTGGTCGGTGTGTTTATGTTAGCCGCCAGCACCTGCTGAGCAAAAACTGAACGACGCAGTATGATGCCGTTAGTCAGACGCTCCACACTCCTCGACGTCCAAGTCTCCAGCTGGGTGGTCAGCGCCTTCGTGTAATTCTGAAAGAATTAAGAAAGATAAAACTCGTTCTTCGTTTGATTAACTAATTAAAAAAACTAGAATATGATGCGGTGAGGCGGTCATAGTCAGTCACTGTCGCGCACCCCAACACCAGTCCATAGGTAGAAGTTGTTCCTGCGTCACTGGGCGGCAACACCGCACCTCTTATAGTGTTTCGCAAGGCTACGTCCCTCACGTGTCTCCGTTATTTATTTAACAATCGCGAGCGTGAAGTTGACGGCTGGTAGCGCTGAGCTGAAGGTTGTGGAGGGCGTCGATGTCCTCAGTGTGTCGCAAAGTTACATCACCGCCTACAGTATACCTCCCACCACGAACTATGAGGCGTGGATGTATTTGGTTCACGTCGTCTGTGTTGTAATATGCTACCTCCGCTTACGGCCTACACCTCCCTCCCTCTAACCCAGGCTACACCCTCCCTCCTTCCCACTCAGGCAACACCCTCTCTTCCATCTTCGAGCAGTGTGCAACTTTGGTTACGTTTCTTTCACCATTTTGCTTCTGTCCAACAAGCAGTAATCGGGAACCTAGGTGTACTAATAGCTTGGTGAGTTGTGTTCCGGGGTAATGGTTAGCCAGTGCAGTCGGCGAGTTGTCCGGTCGATTTGGATCGCTCTCTGACACTGAGTATTGCGACTCGTTAACTCAGGGTGTGGGGGTGAAGTTGGCGACAGCTTCTACACCTTAAACAAACTCACGTCTTAGCGGCCTTCATGATGGGTCAGCCCCGAACGCGAGAGGCAACCGTTATTATTATTATTATTATTATTATTATTATTATTATTATTATTATTATTATTACTATTATTATTATTATTATAAACTACACTCTCCCTCCACGAGTAGGCTACACCCTTCCTCCCTTCACAGGCTACACCCTCCCTCCCCTCACAGGCTACACCCTCCCTCCCCTCACAGGCTACACCCTCCCCCCTCTCATGGGTTACACCCCCCTCCTATCAGGCTACACCCTCCTTTCCACCCTTCACGTACTACACCCTCCCCCCTCATGGACTACAGTACACCCTCCCCCAAACAAGCTACACCCTCCTCACTCCCTCCCTCACCTACTACACCCTCCCTTCCTTCACCTACTACACCCTTCCTCCCAAGCTATAATTCTCCTCCCTCTCATGGACTGCACCTCCCTCCTTCACAAGCTACACCTCTCCTCACCCAACTAAACCCCCTCCCTTCACAAGCTACACCCTCCCTCCCCTCATGGACTACACCCTCCCTCCACTTACAAGTTACACCCCCTCCTCTAGTCCTTATCATCCGCGTTTGTTTACCGTCAGAGGAAACTACTCACCAGGGCCTCAACCTTCGTCCTCGTCTCTACAGTAATAACTCCATACGTGTTCGCGGGTCGCCAACTCCGTTAACATATCTCCAACATTCACCATAGACCCAATATTAATTGGCGGACATTAACGAAATTTTACATAATACAGAAAATTACCAAAATAAAATAATGTTCATATTTCAGAAGTAACAGTATGATGATTTCTTACTGACTGATTTATACCAGTAGACATTGTACACATTAAGGCAACTTCTAAATCTAACACATAAACATAATTAAATATAGTGAGTACTGAACACTCTACCGCTTCGTGTGTCACTAGTCAAAGTCACCACCAGGTCACCCAATTGGGATTTCTTATCTAATTTAACATAACCTAACCTAACCTAACCTTATGCTTGTGGAGAGTGAATTACCGGCCTCGCTGCCTCTCCGTGTAACCAAAATAAGGTTTAGTCTACAGTGTGGTGTATCAGTACGACATTCACTTTCTGTATTCACCAATCGTTTCAGTAATTTGCCGATATAACGTCAGGTTACCAATAATAACGTCAGTTTACCAATAATAACGCCAGTTTACCGATAATAACGTCAGTTTACCGATAATAACGTCAGTTTACCAGTTTACCGATAACAACATCAATTTACCAATAATAACGTCAGTTTAACAATAATAACGTCAGTTTACCGATAATAATGTCAGTTTACCGATAATAATGTCAGTTTACCATTAATAACGTCAGTTTACCGATAATAACGTCAGTTTACCGATAATAACGTCAGTTTACCAATAATAACGTCAGTTTAACAATAATAACGTCAGTTTACTGATAATAACGTCAGTTTACCGATAATAACGCCAGTTTACCGATAATAACGTCTGTTTACCAATAATAACGTCAGTTTACCAATAATAACGTCAGTTTACCGATAATAACGTCAGTTTACCAATAATAACGCCAGTTTACCGATAATAACGTCTGTTTACCAATAATAACGTCAGTTTACCAATAATAACGTCAGTTTACCGATAATAACGTCAGTTTACTGATAATAACGTCAGTTTACCGATAATAACGTCAGTTTACCGATAATTTTTTTACAGGGATTATCCAATCCGAGCGCAGGTCACTGACCCACATCAAGGCCTGAGGGGTGCAATAACGTAATATTACAATAATAATAATAATTAGTTCAAAGTAATTGAAATTTATATAAAAAAAATAAAAAAAATAAATAACATTAACAATAATAATAATAACACTGATAACAATAATAATAATAAATAACCATAAAGTTGTAAAAAATAAAAAGAAAGATCAATAGTGAGAAACGATATATGTACAGTATGTTGTGTTGTCAAAGAAAGAGAAACAATTGAGACCCTACAATTATATGTAAATGAGGTAGAAAATCAGATCAGCAACCTGGGACTTGGTCACAATTTTCGTGATGCCATATGGCAGCAGGGTTTATCATTAGACAACACATTATGCTTCCAATATCTTCCCAGGCGGTATTACCTCCCTGTTTGGTCGCTGCCTACGCCAGTTTACCGATAATAACGTCAGTTTCCTAATAACAACGCCAGTTTACCGATAATAACGTCAGTTTCCTAATAACAACGCCAGTTTACCGATAATAACGACAGTTTACCAATAATAACGACAGTTAACCAATAATAACGACAGTTTACCAATAATAACGTAAGTTTACCAATAATAACGACAGTTAACCAATAATAACGACAGTTAACCAATAATAACGTCAGTTTACCAATAATAACGTCAGTTTACCAATAATAACGACAGTTAACCAATAATAACGACAGTTTACCAATAATAACGTCAGTTTACCAATAATAACGTAAGTTTACCAATAATAACGACAGTTTACCAATAATAACGACAGTTTACCAATAATAACGTCAGTTTACCGATAATAACGACAGTTAGCCAATAATAACGTAAGTTTACCAATAATAACGACAGTTAACCAATAATAACGACAGTTTACCAATAATAACGACAGTTAACCAATAATAACGTCAGTTTACCAATAATAACGACAGTTTACCAATAATAACGTCAGTTTACCAATAATAACGACAGTTAACCAATAATAACGACAGTTTACCAATAATAACGACAGTTAACCAATAATAACGTCAGTTTACCAATAATAACGACAGTTTACCAATAATAACGTCAGTTTACCAATAATAACGACAGTTAACCAATAATAACGACAGTTTACCAATAATAACGACAGTTAACCAATAATAACGACAGTTAACCAATAATAACGACAGTTTACCAATAATAACGTCAGTTTACCAATAATAACGACAGTTTACCAATAATAACGACAGTTAACCAATAATAACGACAGTTAACCAATAATAACGACAGTTAACCAATAATAACGTCAGTTTACCAATAATAACGTCAGTTTACCAATAATAACGACAGTTAACCAATAATAACGTCAGTTTACCAATAATAACACAGTTTACCAATAATAACGTCAGTTTACCAATAATAACGACAGTTAACCAATAATAACGTCAGTTTACCAATAATAACGACAGTTAACCAATAATAACGACAGTTAACCAATAATAACGTAAGTTTACCAATAATAACGACAGTTAACCAATAATAACGTAAGTTTACCAATAATAACGACAGTTAACCAATAATAACGTCAGTTTACCAATAATAACGACAGTTTACCAATAATAACGTCAGTTTACCAATAATAACGACAGTTAACCAATAATAACGTAAGTTTACCAATAATAACGACAGTTAACCAATAATAACGACAGTTTACCAATAATAACGTCAGTTTACCAATAATAACGACAGTTAACCAATAATAACGTAAGTTTACCAATAATAACGTAAGTTTACCAATAATAACGACAGTTAACCAATAATAACGACAGTTTACCAATAATAACGTCAGTTTACCAATAATAACGACAGTTAACCAATAATAACGTAAGTTTACCAATAATAACGACAGTTAACCAATAATAACGACAGTTTACCAATAATAACGTCAGTTTACTAATACTTACGCCTTTAATTTAACATTACTTACCCTAACAATTGAAATTCAAATTTTATTATTATTATTTTCAATATTATTATTGTTATTATTATCAATATTATTGTTTTTATTAACATTATTAATAATTTTGCTATTATTATTTTTGTTATTGTTATTATTATTATTATTGTTAATAATAATAATAATAATATTATTATTATTATTATTATTGTTATTATTATTATTATTATTATTATTATTATTATTATTATTATCAATACTATTCCTTCTATTATTATTATTATTATTATTATTATTATTAATACTATTGCTATTATTATTATTATTACTTCTAATCGAATCGTTTTCCTGACAAATGAAAATCATGATAATTAACCCTTAGCTTGTTTACAATAACATACTATCGTTCATTATGTTGAGTCTATCTCATATACTAAGAGATCGATCAGCAGACGCTAAACACGCATCTCCTAATTAGCCTTCAAAATAGTTTCATATGACCTCAAACAGTGACTTTACTGAATATTTACGTGACCTTATGCGTTGACTTTTAAAGACATTACAACTGATCTAAGAAGAGTTTTAGTGACCTTCTCGTGACGTTTGAATGAGAGTCCACTGTAGTCTCAAATGGTCTTGTATCTTGAAAACTTTATGAAGACTCAATAACTTTACCTCACACGATCTCTCTCACCTGGTTAAAGACATTGCTGGCTCATTTAAGATCTTACCTCGATAAGACGCAGAAGGATTTTCAAGATTTTTCCTCAAGTAGGATCATACACTAACATCCCAGCGTCTTGTAGAACACCTAAGACCACCGCTGTCCTCACAAACACTGAAAAGCAGCTATCCTACACTCCTTCACCAAGAGCCTTCTCCCCTCGCCCCCCCTCCTCCTCCCCCTCCCCTTCCAATCAAAAAAGAAAATCCAAATCCCTTCGTCGGTCTTGCCTTCCCAGTATATTCAACAAATCCCGCCACCAACGCCCATATTCATATCTTAATTTAATTTTTGGAGACAAGACAATGTGAAGTATCAGTGTTATGGTCTCACATTATCGTCCACTAATATATCCGTGTTAAGGAAAAATTAAAACTTGAAGTATCAGTCCTCGGCGGCAACACTCGAACCGAGGGCCTTTGAGAAGTATAAAAGAGACAAGCTTCTAGGATCCTTTTTGTAAACGGGATCAGATGCTGCTGAGAACTGGTCGGATTAGTGTCGAGGACCACCAAGCCGATCGTCAGGTTACGGACGGGGGGAGCGGCTCCCGGGCTTTATACCGGCTCACCCGGCCGCTCTAATTGTTGTTATCCGGGCGGCTGTGTGCGCGTCGACTCCCCCCTCACCTCCAGTGGGCTTTTGTTGTCCCTTGTTTATCAGCCTGTTTTTGTTATTCTCTCTCGCTATTTTTATTTCCCTGGCGGCTGACGAGAGATGAGGTCTCGGTAATCTTCTAAAGTTAGCGATATCATAAAGTCAGATTGTTAATGAAACTAATTTACGTTTTATGTTTCTTGATAAATTGTGCACTGATCAATGCTCTACTAAAATAATAACAAAATTATAAGATAAAACCACACAGCTGACGTGTTGCCATAGCTGACAATGTTCCGGCGCCTTTTTTAACGAATCTCTCAGTGGAAGGAAAACGTATCTGCTTTTGAGAGCTAAGATAACGAGGTTACCTGAGCGGCCGACCCCTCAACACACGATATGTTAATAAGACATTGATCAAGAAGAATAGCTCTACCTTACAGCACGAAAGGCAACGTAAGCTCTCAACGACATAATTTATAAGGAATTTGACTGACTGACTGACTGACTGACTCATTCACTCACTGACTGATTCATTCACTCACTAACAGACTGACTGAGAGAACGTTTTCGATGTCTAGTGTTTGTTCTTGTTCTCCGTCGTTATTCTGGCGATGTTAACACCCGGAAATAAAGACTTCAACCCTCACCTGCCAAGACGGTGTTAAGGTAAGATAAACAAACCCGTTCTCTCATCGAGCCTTAATAACCGCGAGGGAAACTATAGTAAACTCACAGACCGTATTAACAATGTCACAGGTATTTTACAGCTCCTCACCATAGGTAATTTGCACATACAAGGGTTAATTTACAGCAAGCTCCCATTTCTTATTTACATATGTGAGGGGTATTTTACAGCGAGTTAGCCACATATATTTACATATGTAAAATATAACTTATAGCGAGCGCGTGTAAACTGTTAACATATATAATTGAAAAAAAAATTACAACACACACTCGTAAAGTAGAGAGGTGCGTGACTAAGGCCCTCCACTAACCAGGCATTAAAAAATCACCCAAGGGAAGGAGGCAGTGACGCGGAAGACGGGAAAGTTAGTTAGTTAGTAAAGTCATCGGTGCACCTAAAGCCCGTTAACACTCTACAGTCACAACCTAACCTAACCTAACCTAACCTAACCTAACCTAACTTAACCTAACATAACCATTACACCTCCCGTCCATATAGATAATATTTACCCTCCCCAGCGAGACTCACCCGCGCACAGGCAACAAAACACGCACACAACATAACTACGGACTCGGTGTTTTAACTCCTTGTCTTTTTTTTTTATTAAATTAAAAGTAATCAGTGAATCATCAGGACGCAGAAGATTAATATTTTAATCGGTGGATTATCCGGATCATCGCAGACAGACACCTACACGGACAAATTGAAAAATGAAACATAACAGAGATAAAGCTGGTCTACTGTGCCGATTTCATGACAGCGTCGAGTTGTGTTGACAGCGACTTGCAGCTCTGGGTGTCGTAGTCTACCGTGTAAAATCTGTATAGTAAAGCTGTAATGCAGCTGTCAGTTCTCCCTTGTATACTGTATATACCTGTATGAATTAGTGGTCTACAGTATGTGGGTATCTGCCTCGACACACACAGACACACACTAATACATCTAATTCTAGTTCTAACCTAACCTAACCTAACCTAACTTAACCTAACCTAGCATATAGTTTAGGTGTTCAGATAAACTACCTTATATATGAGTTATACAAAAAATGTACATCAGGTCGACACAATGTATGGAAAAGCGAAGTGAACGAATTATTACGAAAAACAAATTGAGAAAATCCTGCGGCGTTCATGACCGTCTGAAATGCCGTGTCTTGGGGGTCGTGATAAAAACAAATCTTTCAGTGTGTTATTTAGTCAGTAACTCAAGAAAAGCATTCATGGAGCTCACCGACGCATCTAACAGAATAGTCCTAGGATTATGGTGAACCTGAGATTTAATGCTTCTACTTACGGGTTTCATCTGTATAATGTTTGTTGTTGGACTCATAAAACACAAGAAATTTCTGCTTTACTTTTGAATTACAGAGTTATAACAACGGCCAAGAATTACACCTAGTATGTCTGTGTGTTTGGTCATACTCAGTAGAATAAAGGATAGTACTACCACTACCACCCCCCCCCACAACCCTCTTTACCATCACAACCACCACCATTCTCCGACCCTCCCCACCACCATCACCCTACGACCCTCCCCACCACCATCACCACCACCCTACGACCCTCCCCACCACCATCACCACCACCCTACGACCCTCCCCATCACACTACTACTACTGTTGGTGGCGCCGTTTAGGATAGAGGGCTGAACCCTGGGTGTCGCGTACACCACCTGGTCTCAGCTCTCCGACAGACAAACACCTGCCGGCCGGGAGCTCCGTAGGACCGTCTGGAGGGGGGTGGGGGGTGGTTAATCAAGACGTAGGGAATGATTCACGGTCCCTTGATTACGAGGCTGTGACTCTTAAGTGTTGGGTTGAGCAGCGGCCTTGGTTCCTACTGCTTAGGAGTGCATTGTCTGCATGTGTAATTATCTGGTGAGGGAGGGAGCGAGGGAGGGAGCCAGGGAGGGAGGCTGAAAGGCAGGCAGGGGGGAGGAGGGATGTAGGGAGGGACGCAGCCTGGCAAAGATAGTAAGATGTGCACCTACGAGAACCAAAGTGGAGGAGTGTGTGAGTGGGGATGAGGGACGTATGGAGTGTGAGTTACGGGGGAGGGGAGTGACTGGACCCCTCGGTTGACCAGGAAGAAAGGGAGAGAGAGAGAGAAAAAGGAGGGGAGGGAAAAAAGAGGGAAGGAAAGAATAAGGGATGGAGGGAGGAAGGGAGGGAAGGAGGAAAGAGAAAGAGGAAAGGGAAGGAGGGAGAGGAGGAGGAAAGGTGGGAGGATTGACAGAGGGGTCAGACAGTGTCCGCAGAGTCAAGGAGCGTCCAGTAACTACCAAGAAGTTAGTTGCCCCGGGGGTCCAGAGGCAAGGCTCACTCCCAAACATATATCTATATATTTATCCCATTTTTCCAAGACAACTCCCACTCCTAGCTCTTCCCCCTCTCTCCCCACTCTTCTTACCCCTTCCCCTCCTTCTTCCATCAATTCCTTCTTTCTATGTCTCTCTCTCTTTAACTTTCAAATAGGACATAAAAAAAGAGAAATACGAATCAGATTTAGGAGGGAAACAGCCAAAGACGTCCCTCCCCCCTGAACCTGAGAGAGAAACTAATAACAAAGATTGAGAAAATATTTAGAGAAGAGAGGAACTCGCCAGAGAACTAAGAAGAAGTTGTCAGATCTTATTTGTTGGAAGTTTAAAGACTTTGAAATCGGTTTTCGATGCGGCAAGATGGCACGAAGCCGGATATTTCCCAGGAGAAACTAACCGAATCTGGTGGTGGTGAAGGGTGAGGAGGGTGAGGGGTGAAGGGGGGAGAGAGGTGAAGGGGGTTTAGGGGTGTTGAGGGGTGAAGGGTGAAGAGGGGTGAGGGGTGGTGAGGAGTGAAGGGTGGTGAAGGTGAGGGTGTTGGGTGGTGAGGAAGAAGGGTGAGGGGTGAAGGGGTGAGGGTGAAGGGGGTGAGGTGAAGGGGTGAGGGAAGGGTGAGGGGTGTTGACGGAAGAATGTTGAGGGGTGAAAGGTAAGGGGAGATGAAGGGTGAAGGGTGCTGAGGTGGTGGGGGTGAGACTTGAAGGACGAGGGAAGTGAGAGTACTGTCATGGGAAGGGGGAGATAAAAGAGAGGGGTGCGGGCGGGGTGAAGGGGACAGATGAAGGGGCACATTCCTCAACACCCCCATTCCTCACTTGAGAATTGGGTAAGAAATGGGAAAAAAATAAAAATAAAACAGAAACTGGGAAGAATAACACGAATAGAGCAGCGTCTTACCTTCTGCTATCCTACACCTGTCGACGCCATTACACCTGATTTCCGTAGTGTTGACCCAGGATATGAGGTCACATCACCGTGGTGAGGTGTGACCATGGAGGTGTACCCCCCCCCCCTCTCCTCCTCCAGGTGATGGCGATTCTGTGAAAATAAAGATAAGAAGATAAGGAAGAGATAAGTAAAGATAAGAAGGAAGAGATAGAAATATATTTAAATTTGAGATAAATTTTAAGAAATAAATTAATAAATATGAATAACTGATAAAATGATAAATGAATGAGAAATATATAAATAATTACGATGAAATAAACAAATAGAAAATAATCAAATATTTAAATATTAGATAAATGAAAAAAAAATGAATATAAAGAAAAAAAATAAATGATACACAAAGAAAATTAAAAAAGTAAAACAAATATAAAATTGATGAATAGAAAAGAAGATAAAACAGAACTAAACATGAACAAACAAATAAACAAATAAATCAATGAATGGATATATGAAAACAACAACAATGAAACAATTATCAGAAAAAAATACAAAACATAATAAACAATATGACACAAAAACAATAACAATTAATGAGATAGTCACCTGTACAAGTTACCTGTACAAGTCACTCAGAAACAAGTACACAAGTATCACAAGCAGTAAAGGATAAATTTTAAGTGTACATCACGTCATATTATTCACTGGGACGAATATAAACAAAATATTAATAACTAAATCTCTTCCGTCTCCTATCCATTGGTAACACACAAACTCATTTTCAAGAGACTCGCTGATCAAAAAGTGTGTGTGTGTGTGTGTGATGGAACCTGTTGACAGTATTTCAGTTATAGATAGCTTTATGATACACTGTGATTTTTAGCTTTATGATACACTATAACTGATAGCTTTATGATACACTATAACTGATAGCTTTATGATACACTATAACTAATAGCTTTATGATACACTATAACTAGTAGCTTTATGATACACTATAACTAATAGCTTTATGATACACTATAACTGATAGCTTATGACACACTGTAACTAATAGCTTTATGACACACTGTAACTAATAGCTTTATGACACACTGTAACTAATAGCTTTATGACACACTGTAACTAATAGCTTTATGACACACTGTAACTAATAGCTTTATGACACACTGTAACTAATAGCTTTATGATACACTGTAACTAATAGCTTTATGATACACTGTAACTAATAGCTTTATGACACTATAACTGATAGCTTTATGATACACTATAACTGATAGCTTTATGATACACTATAACTAATAGCTTTATGTTACACTGAAACTAATAGCTTTATGATACACTATAACTGATAGCTTTATGATACACTGTAACTGATAGCTTTATGATACACTATAACTGATAACTTATGATACACTGTAACCATTTTATGATTCACTGTAACTAATAGCTTTATGATACACTGTAACTAATAGCTTTATGATACACTGTAACTAATAGCTTTATGACACACTGTAACTAATAGCTTTATGATACACTGTAACTATTAGCTTTATGATACACTGTAACTAATAGCTTTATGATACACTAACTAATAGCTTTATGACACACTGTAACTAATAGCTTATGATACACTGTAACTAATAGCTTTATGACACACTGTGACTAATAGCTTATGATACACTGTAACTAATAGCTTTATGACACACTGTGACTAATAGCTTATGATACACTGTAACTAATAGCTTATGATACACTGAAACCATTTTATGATTCACTGTAACTAATAGCTTTATGATACACTCTAACTAATAGCTTTATGATACACTCTAACTAATAGCTTTATGATACACTAACTAATAGCTTCATGATACACTATAACTGATAGCTTTATAAAAACTATAACTGATAGCTTTAACCCGAAGCTTTCCCGAGGGCCATTGGGAGACACTGCCTACCACATGTGCTTGTGTTTGCATCTGACGTCACAGTAGAAGGGTCTCTCATATACAGCCTTCACCTCTAAAGCCGTGTTGTTGTTCTTCCCAATCAACAAAAACAAGTAAAGTATAGTTATAGTTATTAGCTGTTTCTATAACTACATCATTCTAACCTCCGCCTCCATCCCTGAAAAAGAAGTCATTCAGGTTCCAGCAGAGGGAGAACGCTCATACGCCGCTGTGACAACCCTTGAACTTCTCTAACACCGAGTCAGTATATAATGAACCGCTGGAGCCATTATGAAAAATAAACAAAGGAGGAATTAAATGGTCATCAGACTACAATTGCCACGAGCATCGGAGACAGTTTCCTGAATTATCTATTATCGACCTTTTTGTGCAGTAATATATCGACACACAGAGTCCTCTTATACATGCCCGCCTACACACACAAAAAAATACAATGAGACAAACTCTAAAATTGGTTAGCTCTATTAGCAGTAAGTCAACGTGAACACGCTTCTAAGTATGCGAATTAGTTCTTTTTCCTCCGACAAAACACAGCCGAGTCGAGATCGAACTCAAAACACAGGTACTGTTGGAGTCCAGTGAACGGCTGTCTGACACAAGGGTCTGCTCCTGTCACCAGGTGTTGGACGTGTAGGAATCCTGCTATCAGGTGGACGGGAGTTGTATCTGATCCTGCCATTTAAGAATTTTATAACAGTACGTGTGTCCGTCCGTAGGTCTTGTCGGTCATGACTGTTTCCTCAGCAGTTATGCATGACGTCTGAACAAGTTTACCCAGTGTTTGTGTTGTATGTGTCTGACACACACGACTCTACAGCTCTCCGTCACTAAAACAGCTGATCTCTACTTGTTGTCTTGTTCTTTATTCTATCGTAAGTGAGTGTATATTGGGACACAAATATTACACCAGAAACTTAAAACAATGTAACTGGAGACAGAAAGACACACACAAGAAAATCAAGGAACAATTGAACGCTCCAACTTCAACAAGTTTTGCCTCTGACAAAACATGGCCTTTGGAGGTAATATAATGCCATGCTAATAAAGTAACTGAATATATGATTTGGATTTTCAACATTCCAGACTTCTCACTAATTAATGTTGAGAACAGTAATCGTTAGGTGATTGACGTACAGGCTGTCAAGGAGCCAGATAGAGAGATCACAGCAAGACGTGCGGGACGTCTGATATGGCTTACGGCCTAGCTAAGTTGACGTGTCGCGCCGGAGACTACCTGAAGGAGCAGAGAGTCTCTACAGGAGTACCTTCAGCAGGCATACCCGAGGCTGTGGTTCTCGATTATCTCAAACACTGTCTTTCCGTCTTGTATCAGATACTCTCGTTTAAATCTCCCGACGTGACACCTTTCAAATCAGTCAAGTTGTATGACCGCCTCCACCAATAGCCCTCAGCTCTGCTCCCGAACACCCGATAAGACAGCCCTTAGTCCGCTCAAACCAGTTAATGAGGCTGCAGGAGGATTGCGGTAAAATTTTGTCAAAGTATTAGGAAAATAGTGAGGTGTGAGGCGTGGCTCAGCTGCCGTGATAAGACAAGTACCATATGTTACTGTATCAATGTTGTCTGTATTATTATAGCTAAATAGACTACAGTATTTCAGTTTCAGGATCACGATAATCATGCAAAAAGTATCTTCTTTACGATGATACTTAACATAAATTACCATTTTTAGTCAAGAATAAATATTTGGTTAAAATCTTGAACACATATGGGCCTCCTGTGTAAGGCCGTACCCTCTCCACCCCCCTGCAGGTGGGTTCTCGTCAGTAACCAACTATTCTCTTGGCCCTGGACCAGCTCGCCCCAGACATGCTGATGGCTGCCATTTCCTCTAATAGGTTTGAGCAGCGTGTATGACTACCCCTGATCACGCCATCCCTCCTGCTGGTCCCTACTACTGGAGGTGAACGTGGCGACGCTTAGCAGTGTTAGCCTCACCATCTCTGCTGTTTTCTGCTGCTGGTAACTGCTGATGGGGATCCTGCTGCTGGAGGCGGTTAGCCAAGTTAACAACGTCTCCTCTGCTCTTCCTCTACGACTCCTAGGGGGACCTGTCGCTGTTCTCCGCTGCCAGGGATAAGAGTGTCAGTAACCCTTGTCTGCTGTTACCGTTATCCTGCTGATTAAATCTAGGATGGTCAGTGTCAATAACCACCACTCTCTTTTTTTTTTATTTATGTTTATCTCGACTCCCTATTCCTGCCGGTGTCGTCATCACCTTCAGAAGATGGCGCAGTCTATCTGATCATCAAGAGAGGCACAAGTCACTCGCATAAGGAAGACCTTAACTTCATTACCTCAGTATTGTTGATCAGGGCAAGGGTTGACAGGGAGGCTGGCGAGAGGAGGAGAAGGCAGTGTGGAGGGGGGATGGCTGGTGAAAGGGGGGGACGTGGGTAGGGGTTGACAGGGTGGGGGGCTAGTGGGAGGGGGTGAAGGGGGCATGGAAGGAGGGTGGCTGGTGAGGAGTGAGAGAGGATGAGGTATCTATAGGGAAATAACCTTATTTATAAGCCTATATACCCGAGACATAGGGATGGTGATGATGGTGATAGGTGAAGGAACTCCAGGTCGCTTCAGGTTCATCTATACACTCCCTATCTCGGTACTAGGGACTGGGTGGGGGGCACGTCGCGTCACCCAACAAGCTCAATATCATATAAATTAATGATATATATAAATCAGATTAAATTGTTTTGCTCCAGGTTATCGCCTCACTCTATCTCGGTATCGAATTACGGTCTCATCTTCCACCTGTTACCGAGTTGAGGACATGTATACCTTTAACTACCACATCATACACGCACACACACACACGCAGCTGTCCACCTGGCATACATCACACCTGAGTTAATTTAACACAAGCGCTTATTAAACTCTCCATCTCCTGCCGGGGATAATTATTATATACTATAACAAACACGTCTAGGATAACCCGCCTCATCAACACACTATATAAGAGTTAATAAATAAATAAGTGAAGGACTAAATAAATAATAAAATACATATATAAATACATAAATAAATACATAAATAAATAAATATTACATGAAAAAATGCAAGAATGAAAAAATAAAAATATGAGTGAAAAAAATATAAAATTACTAAACACTAGTATCGATAAATTACTGTTGTCATTATTAACATTATCTCTATTACTATTATTATTATTATTACGTACATCTCACTTGGCCTTGACCTTTGACCCCTCAGGACCAAACACAACACTAGCAGATGGCTGACCCACCTGACCCACAGGAATGTCTAAGTTTATGAGATATAAAGTTAAACAGTTTTAGCCCCGCAGGACAATGATACATAGTTGAGAAGACAGACAAACTCTCAGGACACACACACACACATTCTTGGTCATTACTCGCAGAAAGTAACTGAAACAAAAGAAAGTTAAACTTGAAAATGGAAATAAATAGTTGATCAATAAACCTCATAGTGAAAGATATGTTACGAAGCCATAAGACATAAACCTTGGAGGAAAAGACACCGAGATGTAAGGAATGGCGAGACACAGGAAAAACCCGGAAGGAGCTGCGGGCGGTGGGCGGCGGGCAGGACCATACACCATCACGCAGTAGACACCTGCAGCAGCCACCGGTATTGGCAGCGTGACCAATTACCCTTAACGACTGTAATTAGCCGACACTGTTGCATTGCTGGAGCGGAGAGAGAGAGAGAGAGAGAGAGAGAGAGAGAGAGAGAGAGAGAGATGGCAGCGTGGGTTACCTTCAACAGATCATTACAGGTATTCTCATTCAGGTTCCGTTATCCGTCAACAAATATCGATCTCATTCGCCCAAAACATTCCCAAGACCTTTAACTAGAGCAAGTTACTTCTGCCTCAGCTTCTGCAGGTTATGGCCGTAGTGGGGAGTGACTCGTAGTGGCCCAGATTCCTCCTGTAGCGAGTATCTAGTGGTCATATTTTTTATTCTTAATGAAGGGTTCGAGTTTATGTAAGGGAGGAGGTGTGAGGGCACGTCTCTCCTGGTGGGGTAGAAAGTGACCTGTAAGTGATAACACGTATGGATGACCAGGTGGTGGTGGTGGTCGAGTAGGTGGTGGTAGTGGGCCTGCCAGATGGTGGTAGTGGGCCTGGCAGGAGGTGGTAGTGGGCCTGGCAGGGGGTGGTAATGGTGGTGGGTGGTATTAGTGGGCCTGGCAGGTGGTGGTAGGTGGTGGTAGTGGTTGCAGGTGATCTTGATGCATCGCTGATAAGGAGGAGGCGAGCCAGGCAGGTACCCGACGAGTTCCTTGAACCTTTGGAGCGAGACTCGATATATAATTATGTGCTTCTTGTACGTGCAAATTCTGTGTCTACATGTTGGTGTGGCTTTATGAGGTTCAGGTTACCGCTATACGCTCGTCTCAGTCAGCCACACGCGGGACCACCATACCAAAGGTCTTGATATTTCTTCTCATTACTAGAGCATCATCTGTACAGGTTAAAAGTATTACCACCCTTAATAAACCCATTACTCACTGTTGTTCCTGTGTTAATTCCCCCTCGACGGTGTAGAAGGCGCAGAGGGATGACAGCCGCAGCGCCCCACACGAGGTTCAACAGTGTACAGGTGAGGGTAAATTACTTACATTCTTCCGCATTATGATACTGGTGTGTGAGTTCAGCTCTCGGCAGCAAGATATACTGTATATACTGGAAGGTATGTTAACTGTTTTACATTTTTTTACTCTATATAACCCAACCTGCTTATTGGCGGGTCTGTGCTGTTAGTTTAAGTCAATACTCAAAGGTCTTACAAGTGTTCAATATAAAGTGTTGCAAATACCTGTTGTGGACTATCCCAACACAGCGCACTCGACGGTGTAGTAAAGCAGTATATACCAAAATGATCCTGTTACCATCGTGTTCCCGCTTTCAACTGAAGAATTTTCCTGGACGTGTTTTAACGAAGGTGGTCAGGTACTGCCTTCACTGGTTGGTGCTGTGGTGAGGTGGGGTATATTAGCGGTAATCTACAGCGATAATACCACCACCTGATGGGTCTTATAAAAAACCCCAAAAGGCATTATCAATTACCTGGGCGCGCAGGTGTCTTGTATACCTCTACCTATCTGCCCGCCGCTGCACTAGTCTCCTCCAGGTGCTGGGCGTTTTTATGAGCACTGAATCGAAGTCTTAGAGGAGAGGTTATTCTTAAGTGTATTGTCAAGAGGAGCGTAAAGATGTCTATCAGTTGGTGAGCTTAATTTACATTTACTTTATCATGTCGAGAGAATTATTATTAATAGAAGCCAGGTGTTCCCTGAAGAGCCCTGAGCCCTATCTGCCACATTTTCACCCAGTAAAACAAGGGCCAAAAATACTACTCCGTGTGGATTAATTTAGGATTAATATTTTGATTATTTATATCTGGCCAGTGCTTATCTAGGTCTGGCTAGTGGTTGTTCAGTCCCTCATCCAGTACTCTTCCAAACTGAGCAACAGGGTACAGGTGTAGAGCCGTCCCTACCCTCAACACACTCCCCAACGTAAACAGATGACGTTCTACAGTGCGGTATTAAGACTAGAAATTAGTGAGGGCTGCTTAAGGGTCTGGCCACATGTAAACAAACTTCACCACAGAGGGTAAAGGAACTTTTTGAGGCAACTATGTATGTATGTATGTATGTATGTATGTATGTATGTATGTATGTATGTAAGTCCCTTCTCCAAACCCAGTTACTTATCCTGGTAGTAAACCTGGACGTGAGTAAGTGACCTTTTGGTTGGATCACACGACTATGCATTACTCGGCTGGAGGGAAGATGAGGAGGAAGAGGGGAGTCTTGTGGAGCGTAGCGTAGCCATCGAACTCCTTGTACGAGTCTCTCTCTCTCTCTCTCTCTCTCTCTCTCTCTCTCTCAGATATATTACGCGTATAAGTTATTTTTTTTATCGTAATGTTTTTCTTTTGTTTATGCCGCCAGATATGTTATTAAAGGGATAAGCCATTGTTCCTTGATAGCTCCTACCCATCCTCCTTTCCTTCTCTTCTTCCTCTTCGTAGTTCACCATCCTCCCTTCCTTCCTCCTCCTCTTCTTCACCTCCCCCCTCCGCCAGTACCTTAGTAACCCCTCCATCTCCTTCATGTCCATTCTCGTTCCTCATCTATTTCCTCCACCATTAACACGACCATCTTCCTCCCGTCGTCCACACCTCCTTCACCCTCCCTATCCTCATCCCCCTTTCTTCCCGCTTCCTCCCTGACCCCCTACCACTTCTTCCTATACCCCTCCTACTCCTCCCTCCCCCTGACCCCTACTATTTCTCCCTGACCTCTACCTCTCCTCACCCTCGTACTCTCTACAAGCTCCTCACAATGACTGGTCAAATGGGTCATGTACTCCTAATGGGGACGAGTAGACCCCTTAGACCTAATGGAACTCAATCGTAATGGACTTTAATACGAATGGTTATGTTAGGTTAGGTTAGGTTATGTTCTATTAGGGATGGGGTCTATTAGGGATGGGGTCTATTAGGGATGGGGTCTATTAGGGATGGGGCCCATTTGACTTGTAACCCTTAACTACACTATGATACTCGCCTCCCCTTTTTTATCCTCTCCCTACACTCGAATCATCTCTCACTTCCCTCTTCCGTCTTTCTCTCTCACTCCTCTTCCCTACTATTTTCTCACTCTTATTCATTCCTCTCTCGTCTATCTTCTCCTCGTTTACTCCTTTTCCTTTGTCACATCCACTTTCCTCTTCTCCCGTCTTTGTCCTTCCTCTCCCCCTCCCTCCTCCCATTCCTCTCCCTCCTGCCCTCTTTCTCTCCCCCCTCCCCTCTTCCGTCTCCTTTTCTCTCTCATCCATTCTTCCCTTTCTCTCCTTCCTCACCTCCCCCCCTCAGTCCACATAGGTAATAGTCAGTGTGAGGGTCCAGTGGAGGGGTCAAGGGGAGGGGTGAGGTAATGGTAGAGCCCCCTTCACTCACTCCCTCTTGTCCATCTCGTTATGTGACCTGTGACGAGACGTTTGGTGTGTTCGCTTCTGTGTCTGTGTCTTTTATCTCTCTCCATGTATGTATGTATGTATGTATGTGTGTATGTAATAATAATAATAATAATTAACGGTTTATTGAAAGAACATGGCAGCTGGAAGGCTAAAAATATACTGTACAGTTACATATATGGGGAATGGGTCTCGTGATTGACAAATAATATACAAGTAACATAAGTGATACAAATATGATATATAATAACTAGGTGGGGAGAAGGTTATACTACAGGGCATTTCAACATAGTGACAGTGCAAAAAAAGTAATATTGACTGGGAGTGAATACACTGGTTGATTACAAGTTATTGATAATTTTTACAATGGTTGGGACTGGACTGTTCTTATAGCGATCAGTACGTGTTCGTATGGGCTGGATGCGGTTGTGGTGTCGAACAGCAATTCTCGGACGAGGGATCTCGGGTGGTAGTAGGAGCCGGTATCGAGGATGGTACAGAAGCTCCTCACCAAATTTGCAGATGAGGTCGTGGTGATGATCAGAGAGAGCCGAGAGTGTCAGTGTGTTGAGCGCTTCTTGATATGTGGAGTAGAAAGGGGAGAGAATAATCTTGCATGCCCTCTTTTGCACTTTTTCTAGGTGTTTACGTTGTGTGGTATGTATGTATGTATGTATGTATGTATGTATGTATGTTGTCACCCTTACTCCTCACGAAAGCTTATGATGAATTTGCACACCTGTTGCTAATTTTGACCTACACATGTTCACCAGACGAACTGTACCTCCCCCCCACCACCACACCACCACCACCACATCTACACCTCCTCACCAACACCCTCCACCAACACCACCACCCCTACACCTTCCCACCACACTAAGACGCGACCTAAACCTCAAAATTCCTCAGCTTGACCTGCATCCTTCCCTCCTGATTACCCTACCACCTCCCCTTCCCCCCGCTCCTACCTCTCTCCCTCCTTCCCTATACACCTTAGCCGTGGCCTCGTAATAAGCGGTGTTAAGAACAATTACGGTTGGTTGGAGGAGAGACTGGGACCAATAACAATACATTTCGTCTCTCACTCCGTAATCACCAAGACACACACGGCCTTCCCCTCCATTCCTCTCGCCGTTTTGTCTCTATATATTTTGGGTCGCTGGGGGAGAGGGTGATGATAGCGTGTGCCCCTCCGAGGTCTGCTATCACACGCGGTTAAGGTTATCATGAAGGGATATCAAGAGTCAGGCTGGGTTGGCTATATCTCTCGTGTGTGTGGGGATGTGTGGAGGGGTGTGGAGGGGGGTGGGGGGGTGGGGAATGTGTGGGGTGGGGGAATGTGTGGAGGGATGGGGAATGTGTGGGGTAATATGTGGAGGGGGAATATGTGGGGTGATGTGTGGGTGATGTGTGGGGGATGTGTGTGGGGAATGTGTGTGGGGATGTGTCTGGGGGGATGTTTGTGGGGGGGATGTTTGTGGGGGGGATGTGTAGGGGGGGGTGATGTGCTTGGGGGATGTGTGTGTGTGTTAATAATCCTAAGTGTCAATATGGAACAGGTGACAGACAGCCCTGTCTCGAGTAGGTGGAAAGGATCGGCCAAAAGGAAAGCGCCGGGAAGGGTGAATGCACTCTACACTGCCTGCCAGCCAGTCAGTCAGTTACCCAACTACTCAGTCAGTCAGTCAGTCAATAAGCAAGTCACCTACCCAGTCAACCAGTCAGCTATCAACCTATTCAGTCAGTCAGTCAAGTCACCTAGTCAGCCACATAATCAGCCAGCCAGTCAGTCAGCCAGTCAGCTATCTAACAAGCCAGCCAGCCAGCTTGATATCTAACAGAGCAGCCCCGCCCATAGCATTTGTCAACAAGCGAAGTGAACAGGGACACAGGCGCTGCTGGGGGACTACCTTGTTACGACGACGCTTCACCTGATAACATAAACATTACCGCAGTTTACGGCCGCAGGGGGCGCTGGTCCCCCCCCGCCTCCACACCATCCCTCCACACCCTCCACTACCACCACACCATCCCCACCACACTCACACCCCCACTACAACCCCCACCCTTCAGCACCACCCCCTCCATAACCCTGTAACGACACTCAACGCCTGGTGTTTTTACCTTCTCTCTTTTTCATTCTCATTTTTTCTTCCATTTTTTTCGGGTTTTTTCCTGTACAGCTTATTTATTGTCTCTTTTCTTTCTTTTTGTCTTTCGTTTTTTGTCTTAACATATGTGCACGTGTTTAAAATACTATGGGTTAAGTTGAATGGTAAAGTTAACTTTACCTGGCCGTATACATACCTGGTCACTCATTAGTTGTACAGCTTTCGTTAACAAGGTGAAAAAATACGATTCATGAGTTGATTTTCTACTCATATACCGTACACGTCATAACAACATCTAGTTTTCATGCAACTCAACAAATCATGATGAGTTCAGGTGAAACTCAAGGGTTTCCCGGTTTTAATAATGGCCAGGTGAATATAAGGCTAATTTGGAAGAGTAGCTCGCTAATTATACAGGTGAACCTAGCAGGTGAAACGTATCATTACAGTAAATAGGACAACTTACTAATTTCGTTCCTTACAATCATTAAACAACTTTAGTGAAAAAATAACAATTCTTGAGTCAAACGGTATATGAAATCTGTTGCTTCGTAAAAACTCAATATTGTTCTTCCTCATCACAGACAGCTACTATCATTCCCACCTACCGTTCAATCCCCACACCTCACCAGTTATTCTATAAGTTACTTCCTCGCGTCCCCGTCAACAATTACAAAGAAAACCCCCAGTAAAGACGATCACCAGCGCTCTGTGGTTGTGACACGTGAAGTTTATCAATCGGTAATTCTTGTGAACCCCCCACCCCCGTCTACGCCGCTTCAGGGACCAGTGGTGTCTTCCGGGTGTCGTGGATGGCGGTGGGGTGATCATTGTCGTCTGGATCAATAACACCACAACACTAACACCAACTATGTGTTCTGGTTTACACCGAAGATCAAAACAATTAAAACCTGATCACCAGCAAGGCTCTTAAGAGTAATGTCAACAAGTTATTTCCCACGAGTTGATATCTATGAATATTTTCATTTGACAAACACCGTCTAATGTCATGAACTGTTAACTTGCCTGGAAACACCTTAATATTTCTCAGACTACAACACAACTAAAGCCCTAACTGAGAATTGACATTCCTTATCACGTGTTTACTTTCACATCTTTTGTCGCCACTCTGAGACCCTCGACGCCAGACTCTGTTCACTGTACAGTACCTGCAACCCTCAAACAAGCAGTTACGATAGCTAGCGAGGTAGTTATGATATTTTGCGGAGGGTTTGGATTAAGCTCTCGTGTTCCCGTATATAGCAACCATGATTTTTTTTATAATACTATAATATAATAATATTACAACTTATATCATATAACTTATATGAAAATGTGTTAACAAATAAGATAAACCAGGTGATTCAACTCCTAGGTTTATTAAGAACTGTTCAATTGGTTTTAGTTTTAGATGCTTCAATTAACCGATAACTTATGTTTTTGTTCCTACAAGAGACACTCTACAACCGTATCAAAACACTCCCTAACACTACAATCTAAAAACCAACATCATTCAAAATTACCAATAGGCCTACCTTACAAAACCTATAAATAACTATCAACCAATACTCCTTTGTTTCTCTCCGTCACCATTTCATCATCAACCTTCCATCAGACATCACCTGCACCTCAGAGTATTAGGGAGAGCCTCACCTGCCCCACCTATATACCACTCCCTCTGTCACCTGCCCCACCTATATACCACTCCCTCTGTCACCTGCCCCACCTATACACTCTCCCTCTCTCACCTGCCCCATTAGCTAGCCACCTCACATACCCTCACCCTCCTCCACCACCATGCCTCCTTAACATCTGATATGCAATTAAACTCTTCCTACCTTTCTACACCTGTCATAAATCGTAATCTCTTTTACTGTTACTCTCTCAAGGTGTTCGGGATTAGAGAGAGAGAGAGAGAGAGAGAGAGAGAGAGAGAGAGAGAGAGAATAGAATCGCTTTAAGCTGTAGGGTTGTGTTCGGTTTTTTCATCTTAATCTTAATGTTTTTGTCCGTGAGATCTACCGGAGAACGATCTCTGGTTTGGCTTCTGTTTGGGAAGGAATTCGTCTCTTGTTTTTGTTCCCCGAATCTCCTATAATTAATATATCTGTCTGTCTGTCTGTCTGTCTCCAGGTTTATCTTCTGTTTTGGGGGTGTGGGGAGCATGGTGTTGGTGTGGGGTGGTGGGGTGTGGGGAGCATGGTGGGGGTGTGGGGAGGTACACTAAAGCAACTATGAATAATTCTTGGTCACCTTTGTTTAGTTAACGGCAGTGAGGGATAAAACACATGCGTGGTGTGGTGATGGGGAGGGGAGGAAGGGAGAGGGGAGAGAAGGGGAGGGAGGAGAGGGAAGAGGGGGAGTGGGAGAGGGGGAGTGGAAGAGGGGGAGGGAGGAGAGGGGAGGGAGGGACAGGGGAGATGAGGAGAAGGGGAGGTTGTGCTAACAGAATGTCCAGGAAGAGGAAAATTAAGATGACAACTTAAGAGACGAAGACGAAGAAAGAAGAAGAATGAAAAAACGAATAAGAAGATAAAGAACAATACTAAAAAGTGAAGAAGAAGAAAAAAGAACAAAATCAAATGATGCGGAGTTAAGAAATGTCTTGTGGGTGTTGAGGAGGAGGCAAGGTGAAGACTGACAATCTTAACGGCACATTAGTTATTTTTCAATCTTACGCCGCCCAAAGAATCCCCGCAGGAGTCGTCTCAGTCCTTTACGAGCCCTGGTGGTCCGCCTGTCTGATACGTCCAGGTCACAGGTACCATTAATCTCAAGGTAACTGTTCAGAAACTTGTAAAGCATAAAGTGCTGTTTGATCTTAGTGCAGGGTAATTATGGTTCAGTACAATGGCGCGTCACCAGAGGGAGGGAGAGAGAGAGAGAGGGTCATCGACCGATAGTGTCAGTTTGGGCCCTTGTGGAGGACAGAACCAAGGACAGACAACGGACCTAGACAAAGCGAAATCTGTCAGTTTTTTTATTATTTTTATTCTATATTATACATCAGTCTCAGAATATAGTTAAAATCCTTCAATGTTCTTCCCCGTAAAAGAAATGTAACCTAACCTAACCTAACCTAACCTAACCTAACCTAACCTCTCTCTGTTGTATCAAGGTAGTGGTGTTATGGTAGTGTGGTCCTGAGCCTGTTGACACTATTCCTTCACATGTCAACACAACTTGTGCCTCAGGTAACGGTGACTGGCTGCCGCATCACCTCCTGCGTCAGTCGTGTCCTCTCACCGTAGACGACGACGAAGGCAACGACGAAGAAGAAAAATAAAAGAAATTATTCTCTCTCAACCTGTGATGGGAAAATACTATATTCCATTAACTTACTATTAATGGTGGCATCTGTGAAAGTTATAATGCGGTGTTATCATGGTTAGTGACCCATATAGTTTGGAGACGCGGATTAAGGCACAAGTTTACGCATTTGTCATCTTGGTAACGCGAACCTTCAATAAAAATACATGGATCTTGGTCGCGTAAAACTGAAAATATTACTCATTATGTCTCTTCAGAATATTAGATGTGAAGAGAATTAAACTTATTCTTAATACTATCGAGTTCTGTTTTCCGTCTCACTAGCAATTAATAGATGGAATTAAACTGTTAAAGGCTGTTTGATATAAGAAATATCAGTGTTTGAGATGTAAGACACACACACAGCACCAGCGTCTCATTCATTAATTACTGTCGACCTTAACACACTTCTATTTGATTCTCAGTTCTTCTAAAAAAGTCAGTCAGAAGATCCTCCAGTCGCGTCAGAACACAGGAGTGGCTGATCATTGTCACTGTTGGAGGGTACAGCTGGCTGGTGGACCTGTCTCCTCCACTATCGTCCCCCCATCTTCTCTACGTCAACACTTTCATGCATCTTCGTGTCCTTCATCACATCTGCCACAGCTAAACTCCGTCACTAGTGTTCCTTCAGTCCCCACGACCCCGCAGCGTGGTTCATAGGCTTACCCTCACAGCCTGTAGGAGCCACCGTTCGTTTCTAATAATAGTGGGACATCGTAAGAGAGAGAGAGAGAGAGAGAGAGAGAGAGAGAGAGAGAGAGAGAGAGAGAGAGAGAGAGAGAGAGAGAGGAATGTTGCATAAAAAGAATTTAGATAAGTTTGTTTACGATCGATCTCTTTACGATCGGTTGCGGGAGGAGTGTAATAAGAACCGGTTTTTAGTAGGGTTTGTCGAGATCCTGGTTGGAGGGGATTGATTTACGTGGTAGAGGTCTTGATATGGAGGGGTTGTGGGCACAGCCTGGAACACGGAACACGCAGGCTTGAAGTGGTTTTAACCGCCTTGTTGATCTGGTCTAATGACCAGGCCTTACTAACCAGGACGGGTGTTACGCTGGGGTCATTAGCAGTGGGGCTGACTACTGGAGATTCTTACTAGTTCATGGTTGTGGAATGAAGGTCAACGTCCACACAGTTATCACTTTGTTAACCTACACCAGTGTCCTGTGAGTGATGACGTGGATGACAGGCTTGGTGTGCACGTTGGAATGTATACATAAATAAATGAACGCAACATTACTGCACACACACACATATGTATAGGTGTATCAAGACATACATATTATACAGAATGCGTCGCTGAAAAATATAAAGAAATAAGATACAGTAAAATTAAACAAACTTTACCAATAATTTTCCAATGGCTGCGTTAAACCATACTTGATAAAATCCCTCTTGCCTGAGTAGCATCATCAGCTAGGTCAGTAAACACATGTACTGGGCTGACAAGTTCGGTCAAGGAAAAAAGAGGTCGACTGTAATTTGTATCTCAGGATCGACACGTCGACCATAAACGTCATCTATGAATTGATTAATTGACAATAGATTACCTCTTTGGGTTGATTAGTTGGCCATAACCCGAGTGTTGGGCCGATTAGTTGACAATAAATTTACATGATAAATTTATAAACTGACAAGATTGTCTTTTATGATTGATTAATAAGCTATTATTTTTTTAACACTACAACAATGAGTCGCTGCTACAAGTCACATCTACACCGGAAAGAGTTTTTTTTTATTAATTGGTGAAAACTACATATAAAATTACACCTCTTCTCTCCTACACTTTCTATCAGTGTTAATTAACAAAAACAAAACTCTTCATTGTTCTCTTTACAATGTTCTCATTTCTTATTTGTTTTTTGTTCATCATTGTCACTTGCTTATTCATTCATTCTCTATTATCACTATTTCATTTTATATTTCACCAGAGCGGACCTTCCTCACGCCTCGGTCTTCCTCCCCAACACTACAGGACGAGCCAGCCCTTTTGTCTACAGGTGCCAAACTCTCCACTGCCGCGGAAGTCCTAATTAAACAAAGAAAAAACAAACCTTATTCACAGTCGCAGCTTCGCCTTTTATTTTGGTATTATAATTTTACAGTTAAAGGGAATATAACCGTCACAGCATCTTCAAGCCTTATAATGCTCCTGTGGTCTGTCTCTCCCTCTGTCTCCCTCTCTGTGCCTATCTGTGTCTCACTCATGCTTCGTGCTGGTCATCTCTCTCTCACCGTGGGATAATAACCAGGTACTACAGGTCAGGTGATAGCTATACGGGGCACTAACCAGAGACCTGAGGCAGACCTGTAGGTGATACGAGAGGCCCAGATACCCTGATGGCGATGCACCTATAAACCTCCCCAAAACAGCTGGTCCTTTAATTAATTACCTGTACCTGCCCTGGTACTCTCAGCTCTGATATAGGGCCCCTACCTCCTACCCTGGTTCTCTCAGTACTGATATGGGGCCCCTACCTCCTGCCCTGGTACTCTCAGCTCAGATATAGGGCCCCTACTTCCTGCCCTGGGTCCCTCATCGTCCTCAAAATGTTATGATATTTTATTCAATAAATTAAATCTTTGTCCTTAAGTATTAACAACGTCGTCAAGAGATTAATAATAAACCTGATAACAGACAACAGTTCGAACACCAACCATGACTCAAGGCAAATAAACTGTAACGAGCCTTAACTACCGGGGCCACCAACCATGTGATCAGTATACTCTCAGGTTATATAACTGTGAAGACTAACAATGATTATCTCCCATGCTAGACAGATTCCTAGACGTCAAACCTTTAATTAAGAACTAAAGATTGTTATCGTGTGATTTACTGTTAACTGGCGTCACTTTATAGCTACAGTGAAACCTCTATTTAGCGGACGACATGACGAAGAAATTCCGTTATGCTGAGGGTCCGTTAGATGTGTCAACCCCCAACTAACGGGTTACATGGAGAGAGAAGTACATTATATGGAGGTTTCACTGTAAGAGCTCAAGAGTATAACTGACTAACGTAATTGGTTTTCTGGTGACAATTATCTTATCGGTATTTCTGATTTTATTGGAAACTATTAAACTGAATTAATGTCTTACCTCACACGCGATTGGTCTAACTGTGTGACGAACAACGCTCTAATTGGTTGATTATATAATGACGATAATATACACTCTGTTACTATTGGCTAAGATGCATTGTGATCCAACCAATTGTTTGTGATGATTGTCGTGACGTGTTGTGTCCAGGCTTGTGTTATCCCCCCTCCCCTTCCCCCTCACCTCCCTCTCCCCTCTCCCCCACCTTGTATTAACAATAGCAGTATGATAGAACAGCGTCTGGAGGTTTATAATGCAGTACAAGTACCTCATAAAGCGACTTGGAGCTGCACAATAGACACTCGGATCATCCATCATGGTGGAGGATACAACTAGAACACTGTACTCTGATGTAACGGTTTAAGAACATATTTTACCCATAGTACCAAAAGAGTGTTGCCTCATGAATACTAATTTATCAACAACACTAACTTTGATCATCACATACAGAAGTAAACTATATCGTATTGGACACAAGAGATGTAAACACAACCTGACACTTACCAAACTTTACCTTCCTTGACGCACGAGGGTAAAGATCTCTATAAAATGTCTCCCACCAAATCGGGACCTAGGTACAATAAAGGTTAAATGTATGATTTTATCTTTGTTGGGGTGTCAGCAGGTAAGGCGAGTCGTGTGTGTCAGCGTCAATGGCCATCGTCAGCGTGTTCATCGTCAGCGTGGCCATCGTCTGCGTGGCCATCGTCAGCGTGGCCATCGTCTGCGTGGCCATCGTCAGCGTGGCCATCGTCTGCGTGGCCATCGTCAACCAACAACAATGCCACATCACCATGGTTAAGAGTGAGTAGGGAAGTGGGTATCAGAGGTACACAGATTACTAACTCTTCATTACACAGAAAGACATAAACCTGATTATCTAACTTATCCAAACACCTGAGTGGACGGGAAGGTGAGAGGTGCATCTATTCAGCCACGCGCCTCAAGGCTGTGTGAGTAAGTACATAGGAATCACATGATGTATAATTAGTTTACTGTACAAACAGCTAATGCATGCTGGGACTATCAAGTGGCTACCAACCTCCACAACTTCCACACTATTCCACAACCTCCACACTCTTACACAACCTCCACACTATTCCACACCCTCTACACTCTTACACACCCTCCACACTATTCCACAACCTCCACACTCTTACACAACCTCCACACTATTCCACACCCTCTACACTCTTACACACCCTCCACACTCTTACACTTCCACACCCTCCACACACAACCTCCTTATTCCACACCTCCACACGATTCACACCCCACACACAACCTCCACACCTACACAACCTCCACACTATTCCACACCCCCACACTCTTACACAACCTCCACTTCACACAACCTCCACACTACACACCCTCCACACTCTTACACACCCTCCACACTATTCCACACCCTCCACACTATTCCACACCCTCCACACTCTTACACAACCTCCACACCTCCACAACCACCACACTCTTTCACAACCTCCACCACACCCTTCCACACCCTCCACACCCTTCATACCCTTCCACACCCCTCAACCTCCACATCCTCCTCAACCCACACTCTTCCACATCCTCCACACCTACACAACCTCCACACTTACACAACCCACACCTCCACAACCTCCCACACTCTTCACAACCCCACCACATCCTTCCACACCCCTTCATACCCTTCCACACCCTCCCCAACCTCCACACTCTCCACACCCTTCCACACCCCACTCCACATCCTCCTCAACCTCCACAGTCCCACACAACCTCCACACCCTCCACAAACCCACACCTCCACAACCTCCACACTCCTCAACCACAGTCTTACACAACCTCCACATCCCTCCTCAACCTCCACACACTCTTCCACAACCTCCACACCTCCACAACCTCCACACTCTCAACCCACAGTCTACACACACCTCCACATCCTCCCCAACCTCCACACTCTTTCCACACCCTTCCACACCCCACCTCAACCTCACATCCTCCTCAACCTCCACATCCTCCCCCAACCTCCACAGTCCCACACAACCTCCACACAGTCCCACACAACCTCCACACCTCCTCAACCTCCACACTCTTCCACTCCTCACCTCCACATCCTCAACCTCCACACTCCTCCACAACCTCCACAACCACCACAACCTTCCAATTGTTCCGTCAGATTTTTGCTGATGATACAAAACCTTTTATTCTCTCACCCAATAAATAAAAAAAAAAAATCCCTCCCATTAGTTATTTATTTTCCCAAACTAAAAACCATAAAAAAATAAAAATTCTCAGATCATCTCCACTATACTTCCTCACCATCTCCTATGTTAGCTATTCACTATACTCGATATAGTGTAGTAGGTGGCCGGGCACTATAGTTAAGCCGTATTAATGTAAATATAACTTACTTTTCATCAGTGAAGAAAATCTTGCTAGTTATAACATGTCCGGTCTTCTAAATAAATAAATAACTAGGAGTCTATAATCTCACAGGGAAGGATAACTTATATGCATCTCATTAACGTAAGACTATAGTGATTATAGGTGTATCATCAGGTCCAGCGCCCAGGTGTATAATGGTGTACTATAATGCTTGACTCAAATAGTGCTTGTGTTTAGCTATAAGGCTCTGGAGTCTTAATAAACACCTGTGAAGCTTTGGTAACTTAGAGGTAGAGAGAGTGAGTGAGGTAGAGGGTGAGGTAGAGGTAGTGATAGTGAGTGAGGTAGAGGTAGTGATAGTGAGTGAGGTAGAGGTAGTGATAGTGAGTGAGGTAGAGGTAGTGATAGTGAGTGAGGTAGAGGTAGTGAGTGAGGTAGAGGGTGAGGTAGAGGTAGTGAAAGTGAGTGAGGTAGAGGTAGTGATAGTGAGTGAGGTAGAGGTAGTGATAGTGAGTGAGGTAGAGGTAGTGAAAGTGAGTGAGGTAGAGAGTGAGGTAGTTAGTGAGTTAGGTTGAGGTAGATAGTGAGTGAGGTAGATAATGTTTGAGGTAGAGGTTGGAGGGGGAAGGAGGTGGTCAGCGTCTCGGGCTTCCCTCATAAATCATTCACCCTTCAGACATTAACTTACCTCCCCATCACCCCACTTAATCTCCCCAGTCATCACCCTATTACACTATTACCCCATCTCTCTCTCTCTCTCTCTCTCCTTATGGCCCGGTCAAGCTATTTAACAGCTACCACGCCCCTTTGATCTCACCTAAGGAGGAGAGGCGGAGGATGGGGAGGTGGGGTAGAGATGGGGTGGAGGTGAGGATGTGGGTAGAAGCGGGAGAGAAGAGGTGAGAAGATGAGGATGTAGGGAGGTAGGAAAGTGTGGGGGGGGTGGATGGAGGAGCTTACAGCCTTCCCCCTAGGACCACCATACCCCCTCCCCCTAGCACCACCATTCTCCCCTGAGACTATCATTCTTCCCTCCCCCTCAGAACATCCTCTCCCCTCTCCCCGCTCCTCAGATGACCTCAACGCCCTTCACCCCCCTCCCCTCATCAGCACCAGCTAGGACCACCAGCAAACTGTCTCAAATATTAGGAGGAGCAGGTAAGAGAGGACGTGCCCGGAATACCATTACCAACGAGGGTCTGCAAATGTCCACATAAGAAAAAGCCTTCCGCCGCCCCTCAAAGAATGTGGGATTAAGGTTTTAGTTATATGACAAACTGGATGATTACACCAAGATCCATTAATGATGAGCCGACGGGCAAGACGCGCTTCACAACCCCAGCGACCACTAATAATTCTCTACCTGTTGGGATGTAAATTTTTCCCGAGAAAAAAAAATAGTATAAATAAAGAAGAGAGAAATAATGGGTACGCGAGGATTTGGGAATTTTTTATGGTAATGAACCCAAAATTGAACCCGGGCTTAAAGTTCCGCCGAGAATAGTTCCCTCAGTAATTAAAGTGAAAGGAAGTTCGGGTCTCTTAAAACGATGCTGCTGATGATGTTGATGATGATGATGATGATGATGATGATCTACTGGGGAGCTCGTAACCTGGACACCACCAGCAGGAGAGGCAACAGCAGCAGCAGGAGAGGCAACAGCAGCAGCAGGAGAAGCAGCAGAAACAGCAGTAGCAGGAGGAGAAACAGCAGCAGCAGAAGCAACAACAGAAACAACAGGAGAAGCAACAGCAGCAACAGGAGAAGCAGCAGCAGCAAGAGAAGCGACAGCAGCATCAGCAGCAGGAGAAGCAACAACAGGTATATTAAGACCTGGTGGCGGCGCCTGACGAAGCTCTGGTTGCGGTAAAACAATCAGCACACAATTAGTCTTCAGTTGTCTAACAGGTTCCTTGAAAAAGGCGGCTGGAAAACGTCGAGCCTCTGCCAGGAATACAAATGGCAGCCGATCCTCCAAATGCTGACTTGGATGACCGGCTGACTGGCTGGGCGGACTTAAGTTCAATCTATATTCACACGTTCGTAAAATCGTAGCTGCCTATTCACCCTCTGCCGGTAATTAATTTATGTTTAGATCTGTGCAGCTTGGGTGTTTACCTCGAGAATATCTACAACCACGAGGTAAATTGTTTCTGTGTTCAGGTGTTCACAAAGTAACCCTGCAGAGTTCATCTCGTAAACCGTAAACAACAGAGAGAGAACTAATGTTCTTTCAAAAGTTCATATTTTCGTCACCGCTTGTCCCTGCAGAAAAACTCGAGATCCAGAATGTTAACGAAGGAGGAGGAAAAAGAGACTTACAAAATAAACCCTCTGAGCTGTGACCATCATGTGACGTGTAGCGAGGCTGTCCTCCACACCTCCCTCAAGTACACAACGAGTCATGGTAAGTGACCTGCTTGGTGTGATCTCTTAGTCAGCTGAACACATCTTGTTGTCAGCACGTATGACTGTCCATAGTTTAAGATACTGACAGTGATGACACACAAGCAGGTGGGAGTCAAGGAAACATTGTTGAGGAAATATAACTCAACAGGTAGTGTATTAAACACCTGGACGATGACTGGCACTCAGGTGACCTTAACTTACCCAGAGTTGAGTAGTCATGACTCCTGGAGGTCAGTGAACACGACACCTGGAGATCAGTGAACACATCTGGAGGTCAGTGAACACGACACCTGGAGGTCAGTGAACACATCTGGAGGTCAGTGAACACGACACCTGGAGGTCAGTGAACGCAACATCTGGAGGTCAGTTAACACAACACCTGCAAGTCAGTGAACACAACACCTGGAGGTCAGTTAACACAACACCTGCAAGTCAGTGAACACAACACCTGGAGGTCAGTGAACACAACACCTGGAGGTCAGTGAACACAACACCTGGAGGTCAGTGAACACAACATCTGGAGGTCAGTAATATACGCAGAGAGAAAACAACGGCAAATTTAAGACGACGGGAGAGAGTCAACGACCTTGTTAGCGTCACACATTCTTGCAACCCCACCCCCCACCTCCCCCCTGGCGTAACTAGTACAGATAGTGTCATGAGCCATCAATACCTTCAAGCTAACAATACTCCTTCATAATTTTCTCCATTTTTTTCCCCAGTATAACACCAAAAAACTTACCCCCGACAGGTTGGTTATATACAGTTGATCGCTGGTGCTCTTAGATTCACCTATGGAAAAACAATGGTGCTGGTCGTAATATCTAATTGAATATCTTGCATTACGGGACCAGCTAAGTGTGTGTGTGTGTGTGTGTGTGTCACTAACTTGATATTTGTCTGTTTTTTTGTCTGTCTCCTGTCTGTCAATATTTCTGTCTGTCGGTTTGAAGTTTTGTCTATGTCTGTATTTACGTCCATCTGTCTGTAATTGTGTCTGAATGTCTGTTTGTGCAGCACGATAACCACCCCTGCCTCAACGGGTAAATGAAGTATGTTTACATTACACACACACACACACACACACACACACACACACACACACACACACACACACACACACACACACACACACACACACACACACACACACACACACACACACACACACACACACACACACACACACACACACACACACACACACACACACACACACACACACACACACACAGGGACATAAAACAGACGGTATTTTATTGTGTTTACAGTGACAGAAAAAACCCGGTTACTTTTCTGTTGTAAGAGTCGAGCCGCTTGTTGCTTTCGTTATTCCCTGGAGTTCAAAGAAATACCCGAAAAAAATAAAGCAAGTTAAAAGAAGAAATTCCAAGAAAAAATAAAATAAATGGTGGGGAAAAATAACGAAATAGCATTAGTGTATGAGATAACAATAGTGGCTGGGAGTATTACGTGCCAGGGAGGGAGGTTAAGTGTGTTCACGGATGCCAATAGATGCCATCATGTGTCAACAAGTGTCTATGGGTGCCAACAAGTGCCTGTAGCCGCCCACAGGTGCCAACAAGTGTCCACAGGTGACATCATCTACCAGGGTTATGTTGTTGTAGACTATGGTGCTTGATCTATAAGGGTTATGAAGCACCGACCTCAAATATTAGTTACACACAGGATCACTACACAAGCACCTGGAGTTAGAGTCTCACCCTCTGGAGTAGACTCGGGGTACCACCTGTAAACTCATGTCAACAAATCGTGTTATCAAAGACATATGTTAGTCGAGCTTTGTTTTATTACTTTAATATCAGCTTCACTAAAAACCAGTTTACTTAACCTGGATCTCAGCTGCCGGCGTATGAGTCGCATTAATTCATGGAGTCGAGTAATGATGGTGTAGTGTTGTGAGAGAGACTCGCATTATGAATTTATCTTCCTCAACTATCGATCTAAGAGACACGTCATATGAAACCTGACGATGAGATTTGATGTTGTGAGGTAAGAGTGGTGTTGAGTGACAGGAAACAACAGGAGGAAATAAGGGGTTGGGTTTGGTTGGGTTTGGTTGGGTTTGGTTGGGTTTGGTTAGGTTATGTTAGAGGGGTGCATAAAACATGTGTGGTTATGGTAATGTATGTTTACCATGTTAAGCTATCGAGATGAAGAACAGGTCATATAAACCTTGTGTGGTGGCGGTACTGTGTCTTTACCATCTCCAGCCACAGCTAAAGTTCCCCCCTCTTCCCCCTCCCCCCCAAAAAAACCCTTGTTTGGTTGTGTTTCTGTATAATTACCATCTTGAACCCCATCAGTTTAAATCATATAAGACTTGTGTGTGTGGTTTTGGTGTTTCACATTTACTGTGTGTGAGCGGTGGCGGTACTGTGTGTGTATCTACCATCTTGTGACAGCCAGCTTAGAAGGCCACGTACAGCGTGTGTGTCTGTCGGTACTGTAGATTTATAGTGAAGAAGATCGTAAATCGTGCAGTACATTATGTTGCAGGAAAGACTCCAACACTCACCGCCCTCCTTGTCTGCCAGCCAGCCAGCCAGCCGGTCCACCGTTCGCTTGTTGGAGGCCAATTTTCTTTAATTGAAAGAGCTCTGAGTGTTGATCTTAGATGCAATACCTTCGCTGTCATTATACGAAACTGTTTGGTAGAAAGACAATAACTTGGAGCCAAAGACATGATTCTGACAAGGACTGAGTGAGACATGATGTTACTATAAGTCAACAAAACTTCCAACAGTACTTCACGAAAATTTCGATAAACGTAAAATCATGAACTCAGACTCAAATATTATTTTGAGGATTATTATAAGAACAACATTGGATATAATAAACGTATTTAGAACCAAGAAGTAAAAGGTCACTTGAGTGAATAAATAAAGAACGAATCATAATGGAAAACATCTTTATATTATTTAAAAGCAGAAATCATGTCTTTGACCTCAGCAGATACCCAGAGAGAAGTCCACAGCTTCCTCAGGTAGAATATCAAGAGTACTTTACACGACACTAATTTGCCAAGTGTAACGTCCATAAGTATGAGCTGCGGCCATAATAAGAGTAGAGGATATCAAAACATGTTCTCTGAGTATAATGGCTAAAGTTGGTGCAGCCAATTTCTTATCTAATAATAAATATAATATAAGATATCATTATGAGGCAATAATATCACAGGCAGTTGTAGTCGCTGTTTATCATAATGCCTCCTCCCTTGTCTGGCCGTCACTTAAGTCATTGTTTAGTAATTAATTTATCCAAACTCCTCTGAAGGGCTTGGTGAAATGAGGAACTATCTGTCTGTCCTCTTGTTTGGCCCGTTATCCCTCCCCTCCTCTGCCCTCCCATCCCCCTCCCCCTCCCATCTCCCCCAGTCACAAAAACAAGTCTTATATTAAAAAAAATAATGGTAACACAATAATCTTACTAAGAGACTAAACCTTCCTTGAAATATATCTTACTTAATAAAATAAATAACTCTTAGAAAAAAACCCCTAAAGATAACTGGAAAAAGGCGAGATAACTAGATAAAGTGAAAATAACGTAGGTAATATTGAAAGATAAATAAAATTATACTTGAGGGAGACGCCAGGACCCAGACGAGCACCACAACAGATAAACAAAGTCATATTAATAAGGCAACAAAAGATTCATCACCAAACACAAACATTTCTATAGTCCTGTAGCCATAAAGGGAAGACCTGGAGCCAACACAGGTACCACTATTCCACGTACTCTGTTTTTGTGGTTAATAAATATCACAATTAAATATATTACTATCATTATCATACAGAGGGTAATTACTCAGTCTACACACAGGTACAAACCCTTCGACCCGTAACATCTCGTGGTGCTGTATAATTATTCTGGTTTTGCCACTGTGCTAAGGCAGCAAGCGTTCAAGGGTAACTGAACAGGATCTATTTATGAATGAGGATATAATGGTAAAACATCATTATTTATTGTACTTACACTGTAATCAACTAAAATAAGATCAAAGTGTCATAAAAAAACAAAAATGAAATAAAATAAACTGGTTTTATATACAATACACACTTCCTTCTGGGATCTACAGAGGGTAAGGTGTTGGAGTGACTGGTACCCCCTGGGTTGATATTTTCTGTCACCTCTAGGTAGTAGGTAGTAGGCAGCTACCAAACAGCGAGGTACTACTGCCTGGGAAGATATTGGAGGCACAATGTGTAATGGTAGAGCTGCCATGCACAGGCCAACCGGCCTATTGCAGACTCCTTATTTTCTTATGTTCTTATATGGCATTACAAAAATTGTGACCAAATCCCAGGTTGTTGATCTGACTTTCTGCCTCATTTACACACAATTACAGGGTCTCAATTGTTTCTCTTACTTTGACAACACAACATACATATATTGTTTCTCACTTTTGATCCTTTTTCTTAATTTTTGTACTTATTTATGGTTCTATATTATTATTATTATTATTATTATTATTTTTAGTGTTATTATTATTATTATCATTATTATTTTATTATTTCATGTAATTTTTTATTTTTTATTAAAAAATTTATTTACTATGAATTACTATTATTATTATTATTATTATTATTATTATTATTATTATTATTATTATTATTATTATTATCATTATTATCATTTTTATTATTGTTAGTAGTAGTACATTTTCGCCCCCTAGGCCCCGATGTGGGTCAGTGACCTGTGCCCTGGTGGGCTAATCCCCGTAAAAAAAAAATCCGAAGAAATTTGCATGCTTATCATGATTTTCCTTGCAAAGTTAACATTATGCCATTAAGATATTAATTCCATTGATATCAAACACTGTATAAATATTGTTCATAATAAGAAGAAAATGTAGTATGCAATCTTCACCTCAACTTATTCATAAATAAATTAATTCAGCACAAATATCACGAAAAGACACTTGACTCCAGACCAGCAGTGACCAACTCTCACCACGACCAATAAGGACCACTGACCTCTGATGACCTCCCTTGACCGCCTCACCTCAAGAACTGTTACTCTTCCATACTGACCTAACCTAACCTGCCCTGACCCGTGGCTCAACTGGTGGTGTCAGTGACTTCTTCAGGATGAGTGTGTGAGTATGATAGCTGTGGTCTCTCGTGTATAAATGATATTAATCACAGCCAATGAATACCTGACCATGGTATTAGATAAACGGGACCAAATTCGTGGCCAGCAATGATAGTAAACCAATATAAAACAGCTTAGGAATTTAAAAGAACAAAAGTGAGTCTAACTTAAGCGATGTTTAAGAATAAGAAGATTCTGTGAGGATTAATTACAATACGCAGGAGGGGGGAGGGGGGAGGTGGTTCTAAGTTTCTTGTTGCTGAACAGTTTTTAAGGGAGAGATACAGAAGTTCAGCCCAACAGCTACAACAACTACTAGTACTGACCAACCTGCCCCCCCCCCCTCCCCCCATGCATGTTAATGACCCCGTGGACATCCCAATCACAGTCATTACTGGGATAATATCAGAGGCCGCTGTGTGTTCGGTCCAACCTTTGCCTAATTACTACACCTGAATTGCTTCATCCTTGCTCGCCCGTAAGTGAGTTCCAATACCCGCACGTATAATTTCTCGGTTGCCCGGATGACTGGTGGGTGAGGACGGTAGTGTTGTCAGACGGGTACCGAGTTGTCCCGCGGTAATCACCACTTTGGCCAACATGATGACCCCACTTTTTAATTAGTGGGCGGACGATACAGCCGCATTGCTTCAACTTCCAATTTTCTTTTTTCTTTTTTTGGGGGGGGAGAATGACTTGACAGTTTACTTGCAAGCAATTAATTGAAACTCTAACATAACAATTTACATATAGACGCCATTCTTGTTGAGTTTCCCGAACCTGACAGACTTTCGGTGTAAAGTAACTCTCTCGTAAAGTAAAACAAAATAATTCACGTAAAACATTGAACATCCTCTGATCTTGTACAACTAGAGGGCGGTCGGCCACGTCTTGCATAACCAATTAAATGACCATTGTACAAGAGGTTTACCCCAAGAAGCTAATGACCCTTACACATGTGAACGGTACCGAGGCCAAGAGCAGCGAGCCACGGCCAAGATCAGTGAGCCAAGGCCAAGAACAGTAAACCACGGCCAAGAACAGTGAGCCACGGCCAAGAACAGTGAACCACGGCCAAGAACAGTGAGCCACGGCCAAGAACAGTGAGCCACGGCCAAGAACAGTGAGCCACGGCCAAGAACAGCGAGCCACGGCCAACAGATATGGCATATAAGAGCAGACGGTGTTTCTCTTTGGCGGGTTTAGGCTACACTGCTGACCAATGCCTTCAAGACCACCCACAACACACTATAGCTCAGGCTATTACAGGGACACGACTGTAGTCTTCGCTGTATCCTGTGTGACTCTACAAGAACGTTCCCTGCCTTTATACTTGTTACTATAAAGTCCATGCTATAGGTCACACTTACCCAACACACTACAGGTCACACTCAGACTGCACATTATAGGTCACACTTACCCAACACACTACAGGTCACACTCAGACTACACACTATAGGTCACACTTACCCAACACACTACAGGTCACATTCAGACTACACACTACAGGTCACACTTATCCAACACACTACAGGTCACGCTCACCTACTCTTAGGAACTATTATCTCTCGGAGTAATATGCCTCAGAAACTCTTTAACAGGATGCCTTATGTCTCAATAACTCAGTAACTAACCTTCAGAATCACACTGTGCTGAGGGGTCCTGTTTGTTGTGGTTCAGTCAGTATAACATATGAGTGGACGAGGCGAGGCATCAGAACCAAGAACACTTCACCAAACAACTGAAAAAAAAGAGTTCTTATCAGTTTATTAAATCCTATGTGTCCAATAACTATAACTACGAAGCTATTATACAGACATTATGTATCGCTAGTTACTAATGGACGGGTCTTGGAGGGCGGGCGAAGAATCATTCCTCTGGCAGTCTCAGGTTTACCCACTGGATGGATGTAATCATGTGCTACAACTCTTCCTCCTTATCATATCATGTAAAATATACTACTCAAATGTACCACTGATAAGGGTAATACATCTCTCTCCTCTTACTAGTTATCCCTCATCGTGTATGTCCACCTCGTGTTGTATTATCCACCCCGTGTTGCCAGTGTTCTAAGAGGGCCTCGGTCCTTGCACGCTACACGGTCGTAAAGAAAGCTACCGTAGTATCTAATTGCTCGGTTGTGTCCAGGACTCGCTATTGAAGATAGACTATAACTACCTGACCATGGAGGAGTGGTCGAGGTACTTATCTCCCTGGTTACGAGATTTTGTTATCTCCTTTTTGTAAATGTGTCTCCATTGTGATTATACATATTGTAAAGGACAGTATATGGTAACTACTGCTTAACTTATTCCATCTAGTACTTTTAGGTTCAGGGATACAACATTCTGTAATGGTTGTAAAGCCGTCATGTTAACACACGGGGAAGAGAGGACTCAAACAACAGCGTTACACATCCCTACGACGCCACCGCCACCACCAGGCGTCACTGAACACTGAGGCATTTCCACTAAGGGACCACTTTTTCTTCGAGGTACTGGGGCCCGAAGAGAGACGTGCCGAGCCACCTGGTGCCAGCCGCGGCCGAGTGTTGACCTCGCCGCCCCCCGGGGCCTGATAAGGGAGGGTGCTGATAGCAAGAAAACCCGTGTTGCGTTGAGGGCCACGTGATTTATGGCGTCCAGTTCGAACCTCCTGATGGTGGGTGGGTGGGTGGGTGGTGGGTTGCAGGATGGTTGGATGGGTGGGTGGATAGATGGGTAGGTGGGTTGGGGATTTTCATGTTGAATATATGAGAGAATAGATGGATAGGTAAGTGAGAGGACTGGCAGGTAGCTGGGTCGGTCTGTGGTTCGGCTGGTAGATCGCTGGGTAGAGGGATGAGTGTGTGTGTTTATGGTGGGTTGGGCGACTGAATGGATGGTAAATGAATGGATAGGCAGAGATGAGTGGCTAGAGGGTCAAACAGAGGGACGCGTGGCTGAGTAAACAATCGAATGAATAATAGGAAGGGCACAAGAGTAGGGGCGACATGAGGCGGGTGGCAAGGTGGGTGGTTGGATGTCAAAAAGAGCATCTGGGTGGCTGACAGGACTAATGAGGAGAGGGATGACCATCAGGGTACTTAACTAAACATAAATTCTTCCCCATCGAGAATGTCTGTCAACATCTTACCAACTCTTTAATCGGTGGACGAAAACTTGGGCCACTACTCCAAGACGATACGAAAATGACAGTCGTCTTCTCGTTACCTTTATGACAATCAATTTAGACCAGGTACTGCCAAGGTACAACTAAACCCTCAGGTATATACCCCGGCTGGTTATTCAACTCTGCTGTTATCGTGATGGGCAGAGGCGTTTTACCGACCCGGGAGCCAGTGGGTGTAAGACGAGAGCCACCGGTTTCAACATATTAACGTGTGTGATGGAAGAAGAATTTGGTGAATTTACTTGAATTTTTTCCCCTTCATTTTTTAATAACTTTGCTCATAAATGGTTATTTTCAGTGTCGTTCCTGATAATGGATTACCTGGAGATTAAATTGATGACTTCCCAATTTGTATAACATTATTGCCTGTTCTTCAAGAGATAAATACACAAAAAAAAAAAACACAGAGAACAGTTGAGTGAAATTAGTTATGAACTTGATAAAGAGTTCAGCCAGTCATGCGTAGAGCCAATACAGAGCACATTAAGTTATCTCTGCCTCCAACATAGAGCGTATTAAGTCCTGTTAGAGGCCTTTGTCGAGTTCAGTAAACCTTGCTATACCACAACAGGTGTTTAGCCTCTGTTACATAACCCAGGACCTCGGGAGCCTTAACCCGGTATAAGATCATTAACCCCGGTATAACTCTAGGACCCAGGAGAGTACTAACCCCTAGGACGAGGATAGTACTAGCCACTAGAACGAGGATAGTACTAACCCCTAGGACGAGGATAGTACTAACCCCTAAGACGAGGATAGTACTAACCCCTAAGACGAGGATAGTACTAACCCCTAGAACGAGTATAGTACTCACCCCTAGAACGAGGATAGTACTAACCACTACATCCTTCACTAGTCAAGGTGGACGAGCAGGTGGACCCCCAACTCCTGTGTGATTCTAATTAAGATATACCTAAGGTGGAAATGGCTCGCCCTCTGTAATGTTGATAATTGAATAACATTATCAGAGTAAAGAATGGGGAGGGGGGGGTTGATGGGGGGCTGAGATGAGGATGGGGGAGGTGATGGGGATGGTGGGGGTGGAGATGAGGATGGGGAGGTGATGGGGATGGTGGGGGTGATGAGGATGGATGGGATGGAGATGAGGATGGGGAGGTTATGGGGATGGAAGATGGGAAAGGAGATGAGATGGGGATGGGGGAGATGAGGATGGGGATGGGGAGGAATGGAGATGGAAGATGTGGGTGGAGATGAGGATGGGGAGGATGGGGATGGGGTGGGGGGTGGAGATGAGGATGGGGAGGTGATGGGGATGGTGGGGGTGGAGATGAGGATGGGGAGGTGATGGGGATGGTGGGGGTGGAGATGAGGATAGGGAGGTGATGGGGATGGAGGATGGGAAAGGAGATGAGATGGGGATGGGGGGGAGATGAGGATGGGGAGGAGGATGAGAATAAAGATAAAATGTGTTGTGGAAAAGAATAGGGAGAAAATGTGATGGGAATGAGGTGCTCCCGACGCTAAGATTTTATTCAGGCCACACCAACAAAATAATTTTATTCACCTTAAGAGAAAACCTCCACCACTGAAAGAGTTAAAACTTATGTCGAATAACAACGCTAAGTTTCAAATCCCCAATCCCTTAAATTGACTCTTTAAGGAACACGTAAGACAACAGCCTTAATCCTTTAAATCAAACTCTAACTTTAAGACACAATAAATAGTCATAAGCCATTTAAATTCCGCCATAAAGAAACACTAAACCTTCAACTTTAATTAGTCCTTCATATCGCCCATTAAATAACAAATCTCAAGTCTTACTTTTTTTTTTTACCTTTTTTAAGACCCCAACACACCCCCTCCCTCTCTCTCTCTCCCTCCCTGTAAGACTGGGCCAACCCGCCTTAAAGCACACGGACGCGTCAGTGGAAAGAACACATGTTTGTTTATGAAGTACACACACACACACACACACACACACACACACACACACATACACACACACACACACACAACACACACACACACACACACAAAAGTACTCAGAACTCAAGAACTTACTGATGTCTTTCCTTTTCTTATACGACGACGACTTGCCAAGACGTATGGCTCAGAGAGATGAATATTAATAACTATAGGAAAGATGAGAGAGAGAGAGAGAGGAGAGAGAGAGAGAGAGAGAGAGAGAGAGAGAGAGAGAGAGAGAGATACTTAACTCGTCAAGGTATATCCACTTAGCTCACAGTAACAAGTGGAAGGTTAAGTGGTCATGATCCGTCTTCCCGTAGGGTGTTAAGAATAAAGGACCTTATGGTGTTTCCCTGTGTGTGTGTGTGTGTGTGTGTGTGTGTGTGTGTGTGTGTGTGTGTGTACTGAATTGTATAGTAATTTAAGAGCGGGTTAACAGATCATTCAGATAATATCTTCTCTTCTTCTGTACGCAGTTACGTTATCGCCTCTTCATCGCTCAAGTACACACACACACACACAACACACACACACACACACACACACACACACACACACACACACACACACACACACACACACACACACACTCAAGCAGAAGGTTTCAAGGAGCTGAGTTAAAAGCCACCAGAAATCTCTATTCCTTTACGTCCTCTTAATAAAATCAAATTCTCAAAAGTCGGGTTTTTACTTGTGGGGAAAAACACAGACAAATGGTATTAATGTCTTTTGTAAACCCGAGTCGTAAAGCGTTTAGTAATTGAGGTTTCGTGTTTTTGCTTTTGGTTTATTGACAGTGGAGAGATACAGCAGCGGCGAGGCGTAAACAAACCTATAAACACATGTAGAACCGCAAGTCTCGAGCAACCTTGTTAGCCAGTTGTCCCTCCAGGCCAATGACCCTTCTCGCTATACCACCAGCTGATGTCTTCACCATATCCCTCCGCTTCTCTTCCCGCTCTTCTCCCTATCGTCTTGGTGTGTGTGTCTTACTTCTCATACCAGTAACTCTATTTCATCTTTAATTTCCCTTATTTATCTATCTCCTTTTCTCTCTCATCTCACCACATCTCTCTCATCTCACCACATCTCTCTCATCTCATCATATCTCTCTCATCTCATCACATCTCTCTCATCTCACCACATCTCTCTCATCTCACCACATCTCTCTCATCTCACCACATCTCTCTCATCTCACCACATCTCTCTCATCTCACCACATCTCTCTTAGTTGTGGTATTTTCCTTGATCCCAGAATATCTTTTTCCTCACTACAGCATCTCCCTCTTATCACAATACCTTCATCTTATTCTCAAATCTCTTTCTTGTCCCAGCATCCCAGTTCTTACCTGTCACACTTAACTCTTTATCTCAGCATCACTCGCCTCTTCACAGCATCTCTCAGCACCCTTCACCACCTCATCCCTCCCGTCAGCTTCTATTGTATCGTTCTCTATACATCTCACACCTGTTTCACGTTCAACCATCTTCCTCTGCCTTTTCAACCCACCATCTTCCTCTTCCTCACCGCAACACCTCCACCTCCCCCACATTCCATCCACCCACTCCACCTTCCAGCGCCTCTCTCCACTCCCCCTGGTCACACTCCACCGCGCTTGATACACACAGGAACTCTCCATGCCTACAACTCATCTTCATCTCTTGCTGTCATCTCATTTGCCTTATCTGACCATCTACGGTACTCGGCAGACGCTCTTAGTTAGCTGGAAAAGGACGAGAAGACCACTAGGTGTGCTGAGGACTTCCACACCACAGGCCCTCGAGCTGCCACTACCTCGACCTTCACAGACTGGGTCTATCATAATTACTTTCAGCCTGGATGAAACATGGGCGCTATTCATGGCACAACGAGGAGTAGAGGGTGGGCGGGGAGGATAGGGGGGGGTAGGAGAGGAGGAGTGGTGAGAATATGGGGTAGGGTAGAAGAGGTGAGGGTGGATGGGGAGAATATGGGGGTAAGTTAGAAGAGGTGAGGGTGGATGGGGAGAATATGGGGGTAAGTTAGAAGAGGTGAGGGTGGATGGGGAGAATATGGGGGTAAGTTAGAAGAGGAGTGGGGATGGATGGGGAGAAAATGAGGGAAGGGGAGATGAGAGGATGTGGAGTGGGGAAGCCCTTAACACCCCTGGACACGAACTGTCTCCACTTGGCATTAACATAGAGACAACTTACAATTCGGTAGCGGTGGCCGAGGGGCATCCTGTGGTTTATTCTTTTATAGTAAGGCGGGGTGCCGTAGACGTGGCTAACAGATCCGAAGTGTTAAGGTTATTATTCCGGGATCTATGCATATGTAAATTAGCCATAAAGACCTTTGTGGGATATTACTGTCATGCTTCCGAAGATAGGTTCCTCCTCGACGATATCAAGGAAGGAGAGAGCGAGGTCCTGGTCCTGCCTGCTGGCCTCTGGTACCGAAACCCAACTTTTATGGCAACGGTTAAGGATCTTTGGTTTTAATTGCGAGTTAATAACATCAAGAGACTCTCACAGCCACTTTTTGACTCGAGTATTTTTATAGGGTGGTTGAGACGACGTTCTTAGCCAGTCACCGTGACCATCACCTTCAGTCACCACCGATCCCCGGAGTCACCTCACATTATTTTTACTGTCCACGAGTATCAAAGACAATGAGGTGTCTATGATCTTTATATAACGCTTTAAATAGAGACTTATTATGTGTTTAGATGGTAGACTTACTTTTAGACGTACAGTATGTTGTTGAAGGTCGGAAGATTTTAAATATTTTTTTTTTACAATGGCCTCCATATTTAGGTAACTTCCACATGATGTATAAAATGCGTTATCCACTATGCAAACTTCATCTGGTGTGTGTGTGTGTGTGTGTGTGTGTGTGTATGTATGTGTGTGTGTAAACTTCATCTGGTGTGTGTGTGTGTGTGTGTGTGTGTGTGTATGTATGTGTGTACGCGCGCGTGTGTGGGTGTACGTATTTAAATATGTACGTATATCCGGTAACTCGTCCACTTGTTCTTGTATTCTTGTGTGGTACCGCGACTAAATACCTGTTCATATTATGGCCTTGCTAATGAGGTGATGTCCGCATGTAAGTAGCAGGTTGGCCAGGTATAACTCAACCCTCCACCACACATTCCATCTAAAGTGGGATTTAAAATAGCTAATGATCTCGCCGTTGACTTTGGTATTAAAAGTTCTCTATTTTTTCTTAATCAATAAAAGAATATTCATGTACCTGACAATGTTACAGTAAACTCAGGCACGGAACACTGCTCTTACATCGCCATCAGCCTGTCCAAAACTCTTCCTTATTTTCAGTTTTAATTAAGCGATTCTTGTTTGTAATATTAATCACCATTGCCCATCACAGTGCACGTCATTCTCGGTCATCACTACACGGGTGCAGACTAAAACCCGTTCATGAGCCTCGATCAGTTTCAGGGCCACATCTGACTAGAGATCTTACCTCTCTCTCTGTTTGTGTCTGAAGTTCATATACTTTGTCAGATCTTTCTACTTATAGTTGTTTATTTTGGTTGTGATGCCGTGTCAGATCATTCTACTTACGTATCATTGTGGTCATAATTGTCAGATCGTTCTAGTTGTTTGTGTGTTGTGGTCAATGACGTGTTTTAGATTTTCCTCATTAATCATGTTTGTAGTTATGTCTTTCACTGTGTCTACCTCCCGTTCTACCCCTCCCTTTACCCTTGAACCTCAACACACGCGAAGCTTCCCTCCACACACACGTCCCTTATCGCATGGTGTGGTGGCATCTGAGTCACATTACACCTGGTGAAGGGAACTGGAGCGATGTTTAGTGTATTGCTATCAGTGTAGGAGGGGAGGCGGCTGGTGCTGTCACTCCTCTTACAGTGATCTTACACGAAGGTCTGTTTAGTTAGCCCCGGAGTAGATGGAGGAAATGGGTGGGGCGTGGGTGGAGATGGGTGAGGGCGTGGGTAGAGAAGATGGGTGTGGCTTGGGTGGAGGAGATGGGTGGGCATGGGAGAGGGTGGAGGGTGGGGCGTGGGTGGAGATGGGTGGGCGTGGGTGAAGGTGGAGGAGATAGGTGGGGGCGTAGGTGGAGGAGATGGGTGGGGGCGTGGGTGAGGTATTTCTTGGTCTTAGTGATGGATGGTGAGGGAAGAACTAGGAGGGGAGCAGTAAGTCTGTTTAATTGAGGTATTATAATTAGTCCAGGGAGTCTGATTGTTGTGGAGAGAGAGAGAGAGAGAGAGAGAGAGAGAGAGAGAGAGAGAGAGAGAGAGAGAGAGAGAGAGAGAGAGTAAACCAGAACCCACACACACACATAACTCTTCCTTGTTTGCTAAAGACAACTAACAAAACCCATAACAAAATTAATCAAGACACAGCACCACCACGCAGCAGGAACCTGAATGACTCCAGTGAGAGGTACTTGTTCTAGCTGCCCACAACAACAGCGAAAGATTCCAACGCCACAAGAATGAAGTTCTAGTTTCATTTACTTGATGAGGAAGATCAAGGAGGAGCTGGGGTCTGGTGGTGGTGGTGATGATGAGAGGTTTATGGAATGGCTCTCAGAACAACATGTTAATTTGAACCTTCCCGCTTACATGCAAATGAGTACGATTCCTATCGCGACCAGCTGGGGCTACTGTAATGTGAATTGGCTCGCGGGTTTATCGCTGAGAAGAGGGCTATTGTGAGGAGGAAGAGGAGGAGAAGGAAGAGTAGGAAGAAGGGGAAGAGGTGGATCAGTGAAGTGTATCATCCCCCCCCCCCCAGCCACAAAGGAGCCATTGTTAGGCAAATCACTCGGTCGAACCTGGCTATCAAAGCGGCAGGAAGGAGTACAGTATATATATACAGCCAGTGAGAAGAGTCATCACCTGGCAGTACTTAACACAGTCTTAATCAGAGCGAGACTCCTGCCATAAGTCAACACCGGGTACCAAGAATCAGTCATCTGGCACCTGAACAACCATCCCTCATCAGTCAGCTTCGGGAAGACAGGTAACGTGAAGACAAGACGAAGACATAACATAATAAATTTCGGCCCAAAAGATATGGATTGATATTTATTCAGTAAAATCGTCTTGAAAGATTACAATTGGTTTAGCATGTATAGAGACAATGCCAGGTATGCAAGTCACCATGTATATAAACAATGTAGGTATACAGTTCAGCAGGTATATACACTGTAGCTGACTTTGTTCGTGCTGATCATTACTAGGTACATTTTTCTTAACTAAATCAGCAATAAAATATCCAAAGCACATGTATTTAATGCCCATATCGCCACGTTAGAGTCAGCTATTACAGAACCAGAAGTGTCAGCGGTACAGTAGATGGGAAGTGTCAGCCGTACAGTAGATGGGAAGTGTCAGCCGTACAGTAGATGGGAAGTGTCAGCCGTACAGTAGATGGAAAGTGTCAGCCGTACAGTAGATGGAAAGTGTCAGTCGTACAGCAGGAGAGAAGAATCAGCTGTACAATAGGAGATAAGTGTCAGGCGCACGTCAGGTAGAAGTGTCAGCCGTCGTCAGTAATTAAGTGAACTAGTCCCCCATGAATAGCATCAGTAGTGAGTTATGCTTATCTCAATGACTCATTCTGTAGGAAAAAACAATTGACGTGTAAATCACCTATTTGATCCTCGTTATCACGGCATCAACAATAGTAATTGGTCAGACGACACCTGGTGGCTATTGTTAACACATGTTCGACCTGTCTGCCTTAATAATACAAATGTTAATTCTTTAATATCAATGTAACTTATTGACAGAGAAAATATAATGACTAACAGGTATAAATCACCTTATTGATATCAGGTGTCGCCCGGAGCAACACTTACTCAGTGGTGTTCTCCTCAGAGGTAGACAGCCCCAATAACCCGCCTCTACTGACTTGACTTGACTGTTTTCACCCTAGAGAGATATTAAAAGGTGTTGATACTCACTACGATACTAGTAATTACTGCTGATAGTCGCCGCAGTCTGTCTGGTTTCAATTTAGTTTTATCATGACAATTACATTTATATGACGAGCAAAAAAAATTACATCGGGCGGTTTTAGCTATTACAATTCCTAGCAAGGGAGACTAGGGAGATTAAACACGAAGCTAAATTAGGGAGACTAAGGAAAAAGGGAGATTGGACAATAAGGGAGAATAAGGGAGATTAGACAGTAAGGGAGACTATGGGAGGAAGACTGTAGAAATCTCCAGCCAGGGTGTAGGGTAGAGGCGGCCTCCCACTATCAGGTCGTGGCTGGTGATTTACAGCTATTGGGTATCAAGTTCAACCGAGCGTGTCCTAGGCCTCCCGAACAGCTCCTGCAATCACCGGTTATTGACCCTTTACAGGCAAGAAGGAGGAGGCGGAGGAGGAGGAGCGATTGATTGCCTCCGGGAGAACTACTACTGAGGAGGACGATGCAATCACCGGTATTTAAATGTGTTGAAACTTGTGTGATTGATTAGGTATGGTTGGTGTTATTGTCTTCGGTGTTACGCCCCCTCTTTACTACAATTACCGGTTATTAACCTTTAACTGACAAGGAGACGGGGAGGGGAGAAGGGGAGGGAGATGGGGAGGAGGGGGGGGAATGGGGAGGGAGAGGGAGGGGAATGGGGAAGGGGAGGGGAAGGGAGGGGAGGGAATGGGGGGAGGGGGAGGGGGAGAGGGAGGGGAGGGGAGGGAAGGAGGGGAGATGCACTTACAGCCTTAAAGATTATGAGTAATGTTGCCTGAATGACTGGGTGAGTTTTGACTTATACTGTCAGTGATTGAGAGACGGGGGAAGTAGCAATCACCAGTGGCTGAACTGCGAGGTTTGTTACAATCACCAGTGGTTGTTGCAAAATGAAGTGTGACGCAATGTCCAGGTCTTAAGTTTCAGGGAAAATTACAATTAGCTTCGTCGCAATCACCAGTGGTTGATAGTTTCTGTGATTTATTTAATGGAACAGTTACGGTGATTGATGCAATAGGGAGGTTAGTGATTTATTTAATGGAGAAATTAGAGTGATTGTACCTTGATTGATACTCTGGAGAAATCACCCGTTATTTAATCTGGGGTCACCATGATGGAAGAGAGGGAGGGGTAGGGAGGAAGAGAGAGAGGGAAGAGAGAGGGGAGAGAGAGAGAGAGAAGAGAGAGGTGGTGGGGGAGGGGATGAGAAAGGGGGAGGTAACAGAAGGGAGAGGTGGGAAGGAGGTGCACTTCACAGTTAACTCACATCTCCAACCAGAGTTTTTCATACACAACAGTTGTTCACAATACACTCTCTATACACACGTCACGTATATAAATAAACAATAACTCTCAACTACGTAATTCACACAACCACAAACTACAACATAATCAAAAGGTAACTGTAGTCACGAAGTAAAAACAGGTCATTTGAGATACTGACTATCTATACGTGCTGCTAATGAGAGCGTCTAGTTATCTAGCGCCGAGTCCCAACCTCCTGTAGTGAGATTAATTTACTTATGCTATCGAGAAATAAAGATATAATTTGGTTATTGTAGAGACGTTTCGACTAACAAACACACAACTGCTGATTGAAAGAACCACCTTCGTCTGACAGTGTTTATAACCTCGTGGCCTCACAGTTATATGATCAAGGAAGGTATTATTTCTACAGGCCTACACTGGTCGTCGGCTAGCCTATATCTACCTTGATTTAATGATATTAGTCCTCTCATTTTGTAAACGCACATAGATACACAGACACAGACACACACACACACACACACACACACACACACACACACAACTACAATTGACTCCTTCGCCTCTCGTGCACAGAGCTAATTATTGATCAAGAAATTATTGGGTTTACAAATTCTTGATAAAAGTGACTTATTAAGTGCCTAAAAAAACAACAAATGAGTAAACTGTAATTAGATATCTCAAATATGAACGCTCGCTGGGAGGCAAAAGTCGAAGTAAAAAAACACGCACAAAAACACACATTAAGATTGATCACTTTAAAACATCTGGACTTGGATATTTTCACCAACATACAATTATTATTTTTTTCACCTATCTCGTTTTCTAATGTCATCATAATTCCGACATTACACCCCCCACCCCCCCCCTCACTTAACCACTCATTACAATTAATCACATCAGGTAGTAGTCTATATATGTGAACTCAGGTGGATGCAATTGTCGACGGTCGAACGCTATAATCACAAACCTCAAATGAATGCGGTTGTTCCCAGACTAACGAGCAATTCCAACCCAGCTCCGAGGATGGCTAACGAGACCTGTTAAATATGCTAATTAAGAGAGCATAAACTGAGTCTACATATGCGGTACTTATGGGTTTATACTTATACAGAGAGAATCGTAAAAGTTTGGCTGCGACGGTGAGAGGGAGATGCTGATGAACTGTGATGGGGGAGGGGGAGGGAGGTGTCGAGGCTCAGGACTTGATTGACAGTGTGTGTGTGTGTGTGTGTGTGTGTGTGTGTGTGTGTGTGTGTGTGTGTGTGAAAGACAGACAGACAAACCGACAAGAGAAATTCATACATACATCTATAAACAAGAAAGAGAAATACATGCATTCATACAAACAAAAATGGCGAGTGGAAAATACATACATATATACATTTATAAACAGTGATGCACACACACACACACACACACACACACACACACTACATCAGCCCCTCCAGCACTGCACGTAGGAGCCTCACGCTGTCCACTCAGGAAATGTTACTACATAATGGCACAGAGGTCGGGTGCCGTGCCATGAAATTCAGCCGTAAATCGCCTCGGTCACACACCTCACAGTGGCTAATTGATAATGAGGTCAGGTGCTGCTCTAATCGCTCTCTCTCTCTCAGCCATGGATAAACATATGGGGTCATTAGTGCTTCATAGTTCTGCAATATGTTGTTGTTGTTGTTGTTGTTTTTATTTTGGAGCCGTTGAGTGTTAAGGTCAGGTCAGGCCACAGCTGTCAATTATCTGTCAAATAAGAAATGTTCCTTGAAGGCTCGATTTGTAAATTTTCAGTCAAACGAAAGCTGTCATCACCTTGTCAACCAACTATCACATAGTAAATTTACTTTATTTATGTTTTAACTAATATATTAACCATTTTTCAATTTTTCTTTTGTGGTGTCAACAGTGACGTCATTCGGTCACGGGGAAATATACTTTAAGATGTAGCAAGTTTACGGTGACGATGTCGTAAGTTACAGAGGTGGTGTCGCAGGTTGCAGTGGTGTAACTCAGGATATCGAGCAGGCACAACTCCCCATTTTCTGTGACGGCCGGTTGGTCGCGGAGGTAAGTTTTCTCTGCTCGAGGAACATGGCGAGTCATCCAGGAATCGAACGTAGACTTTAATCCAAGATGGTTTTGATTAGTTTAAGTTTGATTGAGTTAAATTAGGTTAGGTTTGGTTCGGTTCGGTTAAGTTTTGTTTGGTTAGATTAAGTTTTGTTAGGTGTTGTGTAACTTGGTCAAGGTTGGTGAGGTTAGGTTAAGTGAAAATAGTTAAGTTATGTTAGGCTAAGTGAGAATAGGTTAGTTTAGTTTAAGTAAGAATAGGTTAGGTTAGGTCATACTGGGGCCTATACCAACAACCTGTAATAATTAGTCGTATTATATTAGCGGTTAACAGTTTCAGGTGAAATTGAAGGGTTGATCTCGAGGCCCAGGTAACTTAACGAGCACGTGAAGCCTTGACAGTGAGGTGATGGACGACCCGCCACCCTGATGAAGTTACCTGTACACGATACTTTTTTAATTGAAACCTTGATTGGTGGCCATTGGCTATTGAGCACTCCATCCTGGGTTGAGTCTCTGGGGACGAAGAACATAAGCGAGAGGTACACACGATCTTCCCATGAACTAATTCCTCCTTGACGATGATCTATTGGACAAAATGCCATAGGAAGAATAACACATTGGACAAAATACCATCGGCAGAATAGCACATTGGACAAAATACCATCGGCAGAATAGCACATTGGACAAAAATACAATCGGGAGAATAACACATTGGACAAAATACCATCAGGATAAAAAAAAATGGACAAAAATACCATTGGACAGTTCACCCCCCCAGATAAAATACCATAAAAGAATTTACCTTATTGGACAAAACTTCACAACCAAAGTTATATATTGGACACTGGACAATTCTCACAAGAGAGTGTTTATGTCACTGAAGGAGACTCCACAAGACAAATTTTACTCTTGTACTATTAACCGCAGATGATGTCAGTGTGTCTATGGCATTCATCAAATTTTCTAATCTGTGTGTGTTTTGACTTCTATTTGGGTCGATTTAGAGCTCAGGAGGTCACGTGAGAGTTGTTATCTTTTACACGCGTTTAAACTACTTTCCCTTAATCGCTTCAGTTCATTCATTTATTTTTATCTGTCTTTATCGAGTCCTGTTGAGGTCACGGGCCTGGCAGCTTCCCTCACCGCCAACCTGGTTTTCTCGTTGACATAAAAGCCATTGTTGAGGAGTCTGTTTACACATTAGGCCAGAGAGTTTTACATATAAGGTACAATCGTGTATATATCGTCCCTGTGCTGTTTACTATCTCATAGCCAATGAGAAACTCGTTTTATTCTGGTGGTCTAGATAAGGAGTGTTGTGATTGGTTTGATGTTCTTGCTAGGTGGACGGTGATAGAATTTAAGATGCGCGTCGACGGTATGGTTGTTACTTTAGTTAGGAGGTATTGATAACCGAGGTGTATTTGAAGTGCATGTAGAGTAGGTTCAGTGGTTTCAGAGACCGTGGGGGAGGGGGGGTAAGGGGGGGGTTGTTTGCTTTCAATGGAGTGTGGATAATGGCTCTGGTCTGGGTGGGAGAAGGATCTGGTCTGGTTAGTGTGGGTAAAAAGAGGATCCCACCTGGCTACCTTCGAGTGGGTCTGTTGGGTCACAATACGGATAGAAAATTGTCATACAGCTTCCACGAGAAAAAGGAATATTGGCAGCAATTATCTGAATCTTCGGTTAGAACGACAAAAATATAAAGGCGAGTGTCGGAGCCTACAGTTAACCAGACAACTGTTGGAATGTCGACATTAAGTAACTGTCTGAATTGTCAGTCGAAAAAAACAACAACTTTGGTAGGTAACTGGTTATGTAAACAGTTATAATACGAAAGTAGAGACAATCACAGGAGGCCACACACAGACTAGTGTGGTACCTGGCTGTATTACCTGTGGCTGAGAGGAGTCGTCACCTGTGTTTACCTGATACTATCGCCTCGTACAGGTGTGGTGAGGTGACAGTGATGTAGCGAGAGGAAAAACGTCATGATTAAGTGAGGGTGAGGTGGTGTTATGGTGTTGATGCAGTGAGCTAAGGATGATGTAGTGGTTGGTGGTGATGTAGTGCTGCTGTGAAGTGATAATGTAGTGAAGAGTTTGGTGGAGACTTTGAACCGAGATTCCAAGTCAAAAGAAATAAATTAGTTAAGAGAAAAGTCCTGGATGAGATCTGCATAACACTTCTTTGTTTACAAAATTAAACGACTGAAGAGACATGGAGATCCGGAACCAAGATTCCCAATCCAGAAAAACAATACTGCCGTTGTAAGACATTGGCCCTGAAATTTGGCGGTGCATCAGTAAGGGTGAACCAGTGGGGCGTCCAGCTACCAAAAACTAGTAGAGGCGGTGAGTCTCTGGTAAGACACAAGACACTAAAAACAGTTTTGTTATATCGCGTGGGAACAGGACCTGGCTGGACTACAGGGAGTCACTGTGCTAAGGAAGGTTGGATCACAGAGACAGGTCAAGTCTGTTCCTCTCTCTACGTGGGTGATGGTGATGAAGGAGAGCTCTATACCTGAAGGACCTTAAGCAGTATTAACCGACTAATACCTTCATGTCAGACGCTGGAGTAGATCAAAGACTCTTCGATTATAGGATCATAATGAAGAAAATTATCCCAGAGAAGTCCTGGAGGTGCGAGTCTTACTGTACTATATGAGGCAGGTGTCGGCTCTCGGTGTGATATATAGGCCGGGTTTATAATATAATAAAACATTTAGTATAATCAATTGTTCGGTCCAGAAAAAAAAAACACTCCTTTGTCAGGTGTTGGATCAGCTAATGACACTGACAGAGGTCCTCTGTACTGTAAGTCTCAAGAATATATTACCATCAGATATATGAGATCCTACACTCTATTTTGTTACTCATTAGGCCTCTTGGGGGTTCTGCAGTTAGCTCTTTGCCCTTCAGGAGGTCTTGTAGTCAAAGGCCGCGGCGGTGGGAGGTCTGCATGTGTCAAGATGAACCTGTAAGATATATCGTTGCTGGAGTGAGGACCAGGGAGGAAGCAGAAGGTCAACAACAAACTGGAAGACACTAAGATCACACAACAACCTCCATCACCCTCCCTAGTGTTGTTAAGACTAGTAATACCTTCTGCCTTCACGGACCTTAAGATTAATATTTATGAAAGTTCAACATAATATTTTGGCCCATCAACAGTGAGATCAATGAGAAATACACCGAGGTTATGAGGAAAACTCTACTAAGTGTTGGTAAAGCTGAAATACTTCCTGATTTATTAACCATGAATCCTGTGGAAACGCTGCTTGACTTTACGACGAGATAGATGGGGAAAAAGTGACCATCTGGAGGTGAAGGAGAGTAATTATCATAGCTCGGGGTCTCATACTAGGAGGTAAATATAACTGTATGTAAGGAGTCGTGGATCATGGGGTGGCGCCACGCAGAGGACCACCATTGTTTTGCTAGTGACCCTGAAGGAAGACCAGTGTGTGTGTAAGTCCCTCATCCTGAAGAAGAATATCTCGTTACTAGTGTTGAGTCTACGAGTGGTTTTGTAATTAGGTGTTGGTTAAATGGCCGTTGCTAATTGCTGGCCAAATAATCCATTACGTCTACACCCAGAGGAGGCGAGGGAAGAGTAGGTGAGTGAATTAATGAATTTAGCGGTACCTTGATGGTGTACTGTTTATGTGGCGGGGGTGTAGGGGGGGGTGTGGGTGCTGGGAGGTGTTGGGCGGTGTTGGGCGGTGTGGGGCGGGATGTGGGTGCCGGGGTGTGGGGAGGGATGGGTGCTGGGGATGTTGGGGGTGTGGTGGGGGGCTGGAGGACAGGATAAATCTTGAGAGAAACAGAACTGAAGAGACACACATATATAAAAGCAGAATAGATGGTATTTAGTAGGTGGAATGAGGTCAAGGGTTGAGGGATTCAGGAGGAGGCATAAGTCTTGAGAGAGAGAGAGAGAGAGAGAGAGAGAGAGAGAGAGAGAGATGGTGGAGGATACCCAAATATAGGGAGTAAACATGAGTGAGGTAACAGATAAAGATGGAAGACGTACCGCACTGGGTGTGAGGCACGGCTGGTGTAGCGTGGGTAGAGGCCGGTGTAGCTGGTGTTGAATGAGCACCGTGGATGCAGAAGGCACAACAGCATCACTGGCAGGTGGCCCAGCAGCGTCCCGCAGCAGCACTAGCAGAGCACTTGCAGCAGCAGCAGCAGCAGCAGCAGCAGCAACACTACCAGCAGCAGCACTTGCAGCAGCAGCAGCAGCAGCACCAGCAGCAGCACTAACAGAGCACTTGCAGAGCAGCAGCAGCAGCACTAGCAGAGCACCAGCAGAGCATGCAGCAACACTACCAGCAGCAGCACTTGCAGCAGCAGCAGCACTAGCAGCACTAACAAGCACTTGCAGCAGCGCGCACTAGCAGCAGCACTGCAGCAGCAGCAGCACCAGCAGCACTAACAGAGCAGCAGCAGCCAGCAGCAGCAGCAGCCAGCACAGCACAAACAGAGCACTTTGCAGCAGCAGCAGCAGCAGCACTTGCAGCAGCAGCAGCACTAGCAGCAGCACTAACAGAGCACTTGCAGCAGCAACAGCACTAGTAGCAGCAGCATCACTAGCAGCTGC